>NC_048581.1:9743652-9856152 GCF_013265735.2 Oncorhynchus mykiss | reverse complement strand
GAGAGAGAGAAGGGAGGGAGGAGAGAGAAGGGAGAGAGAGAAGGGAGGGAGGAGAGAGAGAGAGAGAAGGGAGGGAGGAGAGAGAGGAGAGAGAGAAGGGAGGGAGGAGAGAGAGAAGGGAGGGAGGAGAGAGAGGAGAGAGAGAAGGGAGGGAGGAGAGAGAGGAGAACGGAGGGAGGAGAGAGAGAGGAGAGAAGGGAAGGAGGAGAGAGAGAAGGGAGGAGAGAGAGAGAGAAGGGAGGGAGGAGAGAAGGGCGGGAGGAGAGGGAGGGAGGAGAGAGAGAAGGGAGGGAGGAGAGAGAGAAGGGAGGGAGGAGAGAGAGAAGGGAGGAGAGAGAGAAGGGAGGAGAGAGAGACAGAGATGAGAATGGGGGAGAGGGACAAAAATACAAAAAAGTACAGAAATAAATGATATTTCTAAAAATCGAAATGTTACATTAAAACCAAAACCCCTCGACACAATGAAGTGTAGAAATGTGTAGAAAGTGTGTAGAAAAGTGTAGTGTAGAAGTGTAGAAATGTGTAGAAAAGTATAGTGTAGAAGTGTAGAAATGTGTAGAAAAGTATAGTGTAGAAGTGTAGAAATGTGTAGAAAAGTGTAGTGTAGAAGTGTAGAAATGTGTTCATCCACATACCTGGGGAGAGCATGGCGGAGGGCATGACGGCCTGCTGGTTGAGGAAGGGCTGTGTGCTCTCAGAGGTGTGTGTGTTGGTAGCGTTGAGGTGGGGGGGTCCGGCGGCAGGGGTCCCCAGTTCATTACGGGGGGGCTCCCCCACCTGCTGGCTCAGATGGGGGGCCAGGAAGTGAACTAGGGGGTCAAAGGTCAAAGAGGAGTCCAGAGAGGTCACGGGGACAGTGGGGATGGAGGGAGGAGGAGGGGGGGTGAAGGGGTGTTGATGCTGCTGCTGGGGGGGTTTGGACTGAACTAGGGGGGTCTGGGGGGAGGAGGAGGGGTCCAGAGGGGCAGTGATGCTGACCCCGCCCCTGCTGGACTGGTGGGGTCTCTTACAGTATATATTGCTAGAGGAGGACTTTTGCTGCTGGGGGGCCAGCCCTGAGAGAGAGAGGAGAGAGAGCAGGAGAGAGAGAAGGAGAGCGAGAGAGAGAGGAGATAGAAGGAGAGAGAGCAGGAGAGAGAGGAGAGAGAGCAGGAGAGAGAGGAGCGAGAGCAGGAGAGAGAGGAGAGCGAGAGCAGGAGAGAGAGGAGAGCGAGAGCAGGAGAGAGAGGAGAGCGAGAGCAGGAGAGAGAGGAGAGCGAGAGCAGGAGAGAGAGGAGAGCGAGAGCAGGAGAGAGAGGAGAGCGAGAGCAGGAGAGAGAGGAGAGCGAGAGCAGGAGAGAGAGGAGAGCGAGAGCAGGAGAGAGAGGAGAGCGAGAGCAGGAGAGAGAGGAGAGCGAGAGCAGGAGAGAGAGGAGAGCGAGAGCAGGAGAGAGAGAGCGAGAGCAGGAGAGAGAGAGCGAGAGCAGGAGAGAGAGAGCGAGAGCAGGAGAGAGAGAGCGAGAGCAGGAGAGAGAGAGCGAGAGCAGGAGAGAGAGAGCGAGAGCAGGAGAGAGAGAGCGAGAGCAGGAGAGAGAGAGAGAGAGCAGGAGAGAGAGAGAGAGAGAGCAGGAGAGAGAGAGCGAGAGCAGGAGAGAGAGAGCGAGAGCAGGAGAGAGAGAGTGTGTTGTTGTTAGTGACTGAACAGTGAGCAGGCTTGTAAGACTCTAGAACACTAGATTTTTTTTGGGCCAAATAAAGGTTCAGCTTTCCTCGGTTTTTTTTCACTCTCAAAATCACACCTTGTTTCTTTCTGACAGCTACATTGGATGTTCTAAGTCCACAGCAAAGCTTTAAAATCACACCTTGTTTCTTTCTGACAGCTACATTGGATGTTCTCAGTCCACAGCAAAGCTTTAAAATCACATCAAAAGGCCACTTCTGAGGTCTGGAAAAAAACCTAACAAAAACCATACTGAAGTTCACCTTTAATTGAATTGCGCACCTAGGAAGAGACAGTTGTGTTTGGCTCGTGGCGTTTCTGTACAACGCCCACCGACCGGACTGATAGAAATCATCATTATATCATTCTGTCAGGTGGTCCTACTTCACAGACTACATTTAATATGGAAGGAGGAAGCCTTCAGAAATGACTGTCTCCTGCACGCTACCCGTCTCCTCCACGCTACCCGTCTCCTGCACGCTACCCGTCTCCTCCACGCTACCCGTCTCCTCCACGCTACCCGTCTCCTGCACGCTACCCGTCTCCTGCACGCTACCCGTCTCCTGCACGCTACCCGTCTCCTGCACGCTACCCGTCTCCTCCACGCTACCCGTCTCCTGCACGCTACCCGTCTCCTGCACGCTACCCGTCTCCTGCACGCTACCCGTCTCCTGCACGCTACCCGTCTCCTGCACGCTACCCGTCTCCTGCACGCTACCCGTCTCCTGCACGCTACCCGTCTCCTGCACGCTACCCGTCTCCTGCACGCTACCCGTCTCCTGCACGCTACCCGTCTCCTCCACGCTACCTGTCTCCTCCACGCTACCTGTCTCCTCCATGCTACCTGTCTCCTGCATGCTACCTGTCTCCTGCATGCTACCTGTCTCCTGCATGCTACCTGTCTCCTGCATGCTAACTAGCTACACAACAACAGGCACAAAGAAACAGGCTTTACTTCTTCAGAAAGATGCACAAATCCCTGATGCATTCTGTCGTTCTACTGAGAACTGCTTCACAACCAGTTGACTGAGAGCTGCTTCACAGCCAGTTGACTGAGAGCTGCTTCACAGCCAGTTGACTGAGAGCTGCTTCACAGCCAGTTGACTGAGAGCTGCTTCACAGCCAGTTGACTGAGAGCTGCTTCACAGCCAGTTGACTGAGAGCTGCTTCACAGCCAGTTGACTGAGAGCTGCTTCACAGCCAGTTGACTGAGAGCTGCTTCACAGCCAGTTGACTGAGAGCTGCTTCACAGCCAGTTGACTGAGAGCTGCGCATTCTTGCTGCCCGACGTGATACCCCACTCAAACTATGTATTATGAGCCGTGTGTGTGTAGTGTTGTGTGTGTTACCTGTGTCGTCGCTGTCAGAGGAGTCACTGCTGCCTGATGAAGATCCTGTCTTCATCTTCATCACACTGGTCACCTCCAGAGCCTTCTCTACTGCGTTACACACACAGGATGGGTTAACAGTCTCTCCCTGGATGGGTTAACAGTCTCTCCCTGGATGGGTTAACAGTCTCTCCCTGGATGGGTTAACAGTCTCTCCCTGGATGGGTTAACTGGTCATTCTGGTCTATATTATTTCACCATCTCTCCCTCTCTCCCTCTCCCTCTCCCACACTGAACACACACTTCCTCTCCTGGTGTTTCATTATTTTACCACCTCTCTCTCTCTTTCTCCTTCTCCCTCATTCTCTCTCCTTCTCTCCCTCTCTTTCTCCTTCTCTCCCTCTCTTTCTCCTCTCTCTCCCTCTCTTTCTCCTCTCTCTTTCTCCTTCTCTCCCTCTCTCTTTCTCCTTCTCTCCCTCTCTTTCCCCTTCTCCCCTTTCTCCTCCTCTCCCTCTTTCTCCTCCTCTCCCTCTTTCTCATCCTCTCCATCTTTCTCCTCCTCTCCCTCTTTCTCCTCCTCTCCCTCCTCTCTCTCTTTCTCCATTATTTTTCCACCACTCACTCTCTTCTGTCCCTCCTTCCCTCCCTCTCGCTCCTTTTTACCTGGCTGTGATTTCTCTAGTCAAGACGCATTTCTCAGGTTCTCTCTCTCTCCCTCCCCACCTCTCTTACCTGGCTGGGATTTCTCCTTCTCTCTCTCCCTCCCCACCTCTCTTACCTGGCTGTGATTTCTCCTTCTCTCTCTCCCTCCCCACCTCTCTTACCTGGCTGTGATTTCTCCTTCTCTCCCTCCCTCCCCACCTCTATTACCTGGCTGTGATTTCTCCTTCTCCCTCTCAACCTCTCTTACCTGGCTGGGATTTCTCCTTCTCTCTCTCTCCCTCCCCACCTCTCTTACCTGGCTGTGATTTCTCCTTCTCTCTCTCCCTCCCCACCTCTATTACCTGGCTGTGATTTCTCCTTCTCTCTCTCCCTCCCCACCTCTCTTACCTGGCTGGGATTTCTCCTTCTCTCCCTCCCCACCTCTCTTACCTGGCTGTGATTTCTCCTTCTCTCTCTCCCTCTCCACCTCTCTTACCTGGCTGTGATTTATCCTTCTCTCTCTCCCTCCCCACCTCTCTTACCTGGCTGGGATTTCTTCTTTCTAAGGCTGGTCCAGACATATGTCTCCAGCTCTCGGAGCGTCGAGGGTTTCAGCGTCTCAAAGTCGATCTCTATCTCGTCTGGGTTGGTGTTCTTGAGCGATGGCTCTCGTGATTGGATGATGTGGACGACGCGGCCCAGCTTGTCGCCGGGCAGTTTATTGATGTCTAGACTGAGCTGGCGTTTCTCCTCGTAGGACATTGGCTTACACCTGTCAGCTGCCCCGCCCACAAACACACCTGGGACACAGACAAATACATTAACATTTTTGAAAAAAAATATTATTTTTTTATATCTTACAAAATCTCTCTCTCTCACTCACTCACTCACTCACTCACTCACTCACTCACTCACTCACTCACTCACTCACTCACTCACTCACTCACTCACTCACTCATGTCATCTTGTGCCTCCAGCGAGGCTGAGGGAGCAAGGGGGGTGGAGCCGGTCTGATGTGGGGCGCCCAGACGGCTGCTCTTCATACCTTCTTTCTTACTGCGGAGAAAGAGAGAGATGAGAGCGAGTTGACAGAGCGTGTCAGAGAGAAATTATTAATCAATCAGAAATCTCCATGGTCCATCCTGGGTTTATCCATCCTACCCAGATTTCTCTACCTGGGCTTCTCTCCAGCCATCCTACCTGGGCATCTCTCAATCCATCCTACCTGGGCTTCTCTCCATCCCATCCTACCTGGGCTTCTCTCCATCCATCCTACCTGGGCTTCTCTCCATCCATCCTACCTGGGCTTCTCTCCAGCTATCCTACCTGGGCTTCTCTCCATCCATCCTACCTGGGCTTCTCTCCATCCATCCTACCTGGGCTTCTCTCCATCCATCCTACCTGGGCTTCTCTCCATCCATCCTACCTGGGCTTCTCTCCATCCATCCTACCCAGATTTCTCTACCTGGGCTTCTCTCCATCCATCCTACCTGGGCTTCTCTCCATCCATCCTACCTGGGCTTCTCTCCATCCATCCTACCTGGGCTTCTCTCCATCCATCCTACCCAGATTTCTCTACCTGGGCTTCTCTCCATCCATCCTACCTGGGCTTCTCTCCATCCATACTACCTGGGCTTCTCTCCATCCATCCTACCTGGGCTTCTCTCCATCCATCCTACCTGGGCTTCTCTCCATCCATCCTACCCAGATTTCTCTACCTGGGCTTCTCTCCATCCATCCTACCTGGGCTTCTCTCCATCCATCCTACCTGGGCTTCTCTCCAACCATCCTACCTGGGCTTCTCTCCACCCACCCTACCTGGGCTTCTCTCCACCCATCCTACCTGGGCTTCTCTCCACCCATCCTACCTGGGCTTCTCTCCACCCATCCTACCTGGGCTTCTCTCCATCCATCCTACCTGGGCTTCTCTCCATCCATCCTACCTGGGCTTCTCTCCACCCACCCTACCTGGGCTTCTCTCCACCCATCCTACCTGGGCTTCTCTCCACCCATCCTACCTGGGCTTCTCTCCAGCCATCCTACCTGGGCTTCTCTCCAGCCATCCTACCTCGGTTTCTTGATCTTCTTGGGCGTGGTCACCAGCTCCTTGCTGTTTTTGCTCTTTCTGATTGGCTGGAGGATGGCAGGGGGCAGGATCTCCGGTGGCTCCTCCCCTCCTATCTTCTTCTTGAACTTGTCTTTATTCTTCTCCTTCTCCCGCTCTTTTCTCTTGGGCTTGGTGGCCTGGGGCGTGGACAGAGCGGCCAGCTGTTCGTGAACAGCTTTGAGCTGTAGGACAGACACACACACAGGAGGATGTTAAAACACAGCTTCCTCTCAACTCTTTCATTTTCTCCCCCTTTCCTTCCTCTCTATCTCTCTCCACCCCCTTCCTTCCTCTCTCTCTCCACCCCCTTCCTTCCTCTCTGTCTCCACCCCCTTCCTTCCTCTCTCTCTCTCTACCCCCTTCCTTCCTCTCTCTCTCCACCCCCTTCCTTCCTCTCTCTCTCTCTCTACCCCCTTCCTTCCTCTCTCTCTCCACCCCCTTCCTTCCTCTCTCTCTCTCCACCCCCTTCCTTCCTCTCTCTCTCTACCCCCTTCCTTCCTCTCTCTCTCTCTCCACCCCCTTCCTTCCTCTCTCTCTCCACCCCCTTCCTTCCTCTCTCTCTCCACCCCCTTCCTTCCTCTCTCTCTCCACCCCCTTCCTTCCTCTCTCTCTCTCTACCCCCTTCCTTCCTCTCTCTCTCCACCCCCTTCCTTCCTCTCTCTCTCTCTACCCCCTTCCTTCCTCTCTCTCTCCACCCCCTTCCTTCCTCTCTCTCTCCACCCCCTTCCTTCCTCTCTCTCTCTCCACCCCCTTCCTTCCTCTCTCTCTCTACCCCCTTCCTTCCTCTCTCTCTCCACCCCCTTCCTTCCTCTCTCTCTCCACCCCCTTCCTTCCTCTCTCTCTCCACCCCCTTCCTTCCTCTCTCTCTCTCCACCCCCTTCCTTCCTCTCTCTCTCTACCCCCTTCCTTCCTCTCTCTCTCTACCCCCTTCCTTCCTCTCTCTCTCCACCCCCTTCCTTCCTCTCTCTCTCTACCCCCTTCCTTCCTCTCTCTCTCTACCCCCTTCCTTCCTCTCTCTCTCTCTCCACCCCCTTCCTTCCTCTCTCTCTCTACCCCCTTCCTTCCTCTCTCTCTCTCTCCACCCCCTTCCTTCCTCTCTCTCTCTACCCCCTTCCTTCCTCTCTCTCTCTCTCCACCCCCTTCCTTCCTCTCTCTCTCTACCCCCTTCCTTCCTCTCTCTCTCTCTCTACCCCCTTCCTTCCTCTCTCTCTCTCTCCACCCCCTTCCTTCCTCTCTCTCTCTACCCCCTTCCTTCCTCTCTCTCTCTACCCCCTTCCTTCCTCTCTCTCTCCACCCCCTTCCTTCCTCTCTCTCTCTACCCCCTTCCTTCCTCTCTCTCTCTCTCTACCCCCTTCCTTCCTCTCTCTCTCTCTCCACCCCCTTCCTTCCTCTCTCTCTCTACCCCCTTCCTTCCTCTCTCTCTCTCTCTCCACCCCCTTCCTTCCTCTCTCTCTCTACCCCCTTCCTTCCTCTCTCTCTCTACCCCCTTCCTTCCTCTCTCTCTCTACCCCCTTCCTTCCTCTCTCTCTCTACCCCCTTCCTTCCTCTCTCTCTCTCTCCACCCCCTTCCTTCCTCTCTCTCTCTACCCCCTTCCTTCCTCTCTCTCTCTCTCCACCCCCTTCCTTCCTCTCTCTCTCTACCCCCTTCCTTCCTCTCTCTCTCTCTCCACCCCCTTCCTTCCTCTCTCTCTCTACCCCCTTCCTTCCTCTCTCTCTCTACCCCCTTCCTTCCTCTCTCTCTCTCTCCACCCCCTTCCTTCCTCTCTCTCTCTACCCCCTTCCTTCCTCTCTCTCTCTACCCCCTTCCTTCCTCTCTCTCTCTCTCTACCCCCTTCCTTCCTCTCTCTCTCTACCCCCTTCCTTCCTCTCTCTCTCTCTCTACCCCCTTCCTTCCTCTCTCTCTACCCCCTTCCTTCCTCTCTCTCTCCACCCCCTTCCTTCCTCTCTCTCTCCACCCCCTTCCTTCCTCTCTCTCTCTACCCCCTTCCTTCCTCTCTCTCTCTACCCCCTTCCTTCCTCTCTCTCTCTCTCTACCCCCTTCCTTCCTCTCTCTCTCTACCCCCTTCCTTCCTTCCTCTCTCTCTACCCCCTTCCTCTCTCTCTCTCTCCACCCCCTTCCTTCCTCTCTCTCTCTACCCCCTTCCTTCCTTCCTCTCTCTCTACCCCCTTCCTCTCTCTCTCTCTCCACCCCCTTCCTTCCTCTCTCTCTCTACCCCCTTCCTTCCTCTCTCTCTCTACCCCCTTCCTTCCTCTCTCTCTCTACCCCCTTCCTTCCTTCCTCTCTCTCTCTACCCCCTTCCTTCCTCTCTCTCTCCACCCCCTTCCTTCCTCTCTCTCTCTACCCCCTTCCTCTCTCTCTCTCTCCACCCCCTTCCTTCCTCTCTCTCTCTACCCCCTTCCTTCCTCTCTCTCTCTCTCTCTCTCTCCTCTCCTTCTGCCTCCCTTCTCTTCTCTTCCTAACCCCTTTCTTTCTTATTGTATTCTTTCTCTTTGGGTGAGTCAGTGTCAACACAGGGTTTTATCCTTCCTACACTTTCTTCACCCTCGGGAGGCCCCTTCACCCTCGGGAGGCCCCTTCACCCTCGGGAGGCCCCTTCACCCTCGGGAGGCCCCTTCACCCTCGGGAGGCCCCTTCACCCTCGGGAGGCCCCTTCACCCTCGGGAGGCCCCTTCACCCTCGTTAGACCCCTTCTCCTCCCGTCTCCCCCTCACCTGTTCCTGTAGTTCAGCCAGTCTCTGTGTTCTCTCGTGTTCCAAACCTCCCTCAGAGGATTCTGATTCCGACGAGGAGGAGCTGTCATCGGAGGAGGAGGGGGGTCGGGGGGCAGGGGGCTGTCTGGCCGAGGGGGTGGGGAGGGGGTGGAGGGTGGGGACGGGGAGGGGGTGGAGGGCAGAGATGGTGGGGAGGGGTTTGAGGGCTGGGGAGGGGGAGGGGAGGGGGGCCGTCTCCTCAAGCTCGTCAGGCATTTTGGCAAAGCGCATCTCAAACACGTCCTGTAGAGAGAAAGAGAGAGCTTTGTCAATGTTAACATATGTTTCCCATGCCAACAAAGTCCCTTGAATTGAGAGCGGTCAGAGCTATGAACCATGGGAACTTTAGTCCGTGGCACTGTGAGATTTGTAGTTCATCATTCATCACTGTTTATGTTGACACCTGTCATTTGTCTGAAAGTGCTGTTGGTTGGTTGTATTTTTATGTTTGTTATGATTGTCAGATGTGTTGTAGTTGTTCACCTGTAGTTTGTGTAGTTCTGTATCTGCTGTGTTGCATTATACCTGTAGCTTGCGTGCCATAGCAACCATGTTGTGTAGTTTGCATGTCATAGCAACCATGCTGTGTAGTTTACCTGTAGCTTGTGTGCCATAGCAACCATGCTGTGTAGTTTACCTGTAGTTTACCTGTAGTTTGCGTGCCATAGCAACCACGCTGTGTAGTTTACCTGTAGTTTGCGTGCCATAGCAACCACGTTGTGTAGTTTACCTGTAGTTTGCGTGCCATAGCAACCACGTTGTGTAGTTTACCTGTAGTTTGCGTGCCATAACAACCATGCTGTGTAGTTTACCTGTAGTTTGCGTGCCATAGCAACCACGCTGTGTAGTTTACCTGTAGTTTGCGTGCCATATCAACCATGCTGTGTAGTTTACCTGTAGTTTGCGTGCCATATCAACCACGCTGTGTAGTTTACCTGTAGTTTGCATGTCATAACAACCATGCTGTGTAGTTTACCTGTAGTTTGCGTGCCATAGCAACCACACTGTGTAGTTTACCTGTAGTTTGCGTGCCATATCAACCATGCTGTGTAGTTTACCTGTAGTTTGCGTGCCATATCAACCACGCTGTGTAGTTTACCTGTAGTTTGCATGTCATAACAACCATGCTGTGTAGTTTACCTGTAGTTTGCGTGCCATAGCAACCACGCTGTGTAGTTTACCTGTAGTTTGCATGTCATAACAACCACGCTGTGTAGTTTACCTGTAGTTTGCGTGCCATAACAACCAAGCTGTGTAGTTTACCTGTAGTTTGCATGTCATAACAACCATGCTGTGTAGTTTACCTGTAGTTTGCGTGCCATAGCAACCACGCTGTGTAGTTTACCTGTAGTTTGCATGTCATAACAACCACGCTGTGTAGTTTACCTGTAGTTTGCGTGCCATAACAACCACGCTGTGTAGTTTACCTGTAGTTTGCGTGCCATAGCAACCATGCTGTGTAGTTTACCTGTAGTTTGCATGTCATAACAACCACGCTGTGTAGTTTACCTGTAGTTTGCGTGCCATAGCAACCACGCTGTGTAGCTTACCTGTAGTTTGCGTGCCATATTGACCACGTCATGGTCTGGGGGGTTGTATTTGTAACAGTTGGAGAACATCAACCGGACATCAGCAGCAAAGTGCTGAGCATCTCTGTACTGCCTGCTGTCCAGCTTATCCTGAGGGAACAACCACACACACGGTGAGGGGACAGAGACACGGTTACCAATTAACACAACCAGGATGTGAGAAGCAGGGCTTCAGTTAGGAAACTGTGGTGCCGGATCCATATGCATTGGGTGTATAACCCCTTAGGGCATCCAGCCACGGTGCTCAGAATGACACAAATCACATTTAGATGGTAATTCCTCTGAACAGAACATGCAACCAGAGGATACAACAATGTGTGTCCTTCTCCGATACGCCTGGTGAAAACATAAAACACTCCCTGATGCTACACCTTCAATGTATTACCCAGAACCCCCTGGTGCTACACCTTCAATGTATTACCCAGAACCCCCTGGTGCTACACCTTCAATGTATTACCCAGAACCCCCTGATGCTACACCTTCAATGTATTACCCAGAACCCCCTGGTGCTACATCTTCAATGTATTACCCAGAACCCCCTGGTGCTACACCTTCAATGTATTACCCAGAACCCCCTGGTGCTACACCTTCAATGTATTACCCAGAACCCCCCTGGTGCTACACCTTCAATGTATTACCCAGAACCCCCCTGGTGCTACACCTTCAATGTATTACCCAGAACCCTCTGGTGCTACACCTTCAATGTATTACCCAGAACCCTCTGGTGCTACACCTTCAATGTATTACCCAGAACCCCCTGGTGCTACACCTTCAATGTATTCAGATCTATAGGAGGAGCAGATAGAAGTTCCTCTACGGTCTGTCTGGTCTTCCTCTCAGACAGCTGGGAGGTCCACTGCTGATGACATCATCACTCATCTAAATGAACAATGAGTGAGTGAGGGTCCACTTTTGATGAGCTCACCTTGACGGTTCCGAGGTCCATAGGGTGTTTGATGATGTGGTGGTAGTCGTGGAGGCCGAGGGCGTGCGCGTCGACAGGCTTGTAGAAGGGCCACGCGTACGCAATGTGTTTCTTAGACAACATGTCTCTGATAAGACCGCCACAGAACAGCAGCTGCTCCTAGAAGAGGAGGAGAGGGGAAGAGGGGAGGAGAGGGAGACGGAGACAGAGGAGAGGGAGACAGAGGAGAGGGAGACAGAGGAGAGGGAGACAGAGGGAAAGAGGAAGGAAAACGAAGGCCGAGGAAAGAAGACTTTATTAATCCATATGAGAAATGTGTTGTCAGCTGTAACCCAACCACTCTGATATACAGACAGACAACCCTAACCCTGTACAGACAGATAGACAACCCTAACCCTGTACAGACAGACAGACAACCCTAACCCTGTACAGACAGACAGACAACCCTAACCCTGTACAGACAGACAGACAACCCTAACCCTGTAGAGACAGACAACCCTAACCCTGTACAGACATACAGACACAACCCTAACCCTATACAGACAGACAGACAGACAACCCTAAACCTGTACAGACAGACAGACAGACAGACAACCCTAACCCTGTACAGACAGACAGACAGACAGAGACAAGACAGACAGTCTGTCTGTTTCTCTACTGCCCCCCCCCCACACACTGTTTTAACCTCTTATTAGGAGAATAATACCTGTCGTTTGGGGCTCCCGCCGTGACTTGTTAACGCTCCGCCCCCGGGAACCCCCCCGCCTAGCCCCAGGTGGTGCTGGGAGTCGGGCTGGGCGGGGTCTCGTTTGGGCTGCTTCAGCGGGCGGCTGCTGCTCTCACGGCGGGGGCGGGGGGGCTCCGTCGCCACGGGAGACGACTCGCTGAGCTGGTCGTTGGCGGTGGGTGTGGTGGTGTCAGCCTTCCTCTTCTGGCTCTTCCTCTGCTACAGGGGGGGGGGGGGTTAAAGGTCAGGGGCTAGAGGTCAAGACAACACCACACATTCCCTCAGCATGACACATGATGAGTGGATAAGTCGATGTGCTAAAAGTAGAAAAGTAAACATGGTCCCAGCTGGATCCCCAGAGACAGGAATGAAGAGACATTCAACTAACAGGAAGATAATGACGGTACTTGGGAACATCTCAGGGCATGACTGGAGGAAAGAGAGAGCGACTTCCTATATCAGAAGTCAATTAATATACAGTGCCTTGCGAAAGTATTCGGCCCCCTTGAACTTTGCGACCTTTTGCCACATTTCATGCTTCAAACATAAAGATATAAAACTGTATTTTTTTGTGAAGAATCAACAACAAGTGGGACACAATCATGAAGTGGAACGACATTTATTAGATATTTCAAACTTTTTTAACAAATCAAAAACTGAAAAATTGGGCGTGCAAAATTATTATTAAATTATTATATCTTTATGTTTGAAGCCTGAAATGTGGCAAAAGGTTGCAAAGTTCAAGGGGGCCGAATACTTTCACAATGCACTGTAGGTTTGTCTCCTCGTTCCGTTCGACACTTTCAGACTCCCGTAACCCCGCCCCTTCTTTTCTCCCTCTGGTCTCCTCACCTTAGCTGGGGGTGCGATGCTCTGGGGGATGGGTGGGGCAGCAGGGTGAAGGCCTGGGTGGGCTGGGGGGTGGTGGGGTACGGAGGTGAGGCCCTGGGCCAGGACATCCAGAGGGCTGATGGGGAAGGGTGGTCCCAGCTGGGGGGCGTGCGAGGGAGGGGTGGGGGGAACGCGAGGGGGCTGGGTCTGAGGGGGGAGGGCGAGCGGGAGGGTGGGGGGCCCCTGGGATACGGGGAGACCCCGAGTCTGAGGGCCCGGCGACAGGGAGGAGAAACCTTGGGTGTGGGGGGTGGAGGAGGGAGATGAATCCTGGCCGGAGTCAGACTTAGACAGGAGACCTGGAGAGGAGGAGAGAGGGGGATAGAGAGAGACAGGGGGGGATGGAAAGAGAGAGGGGGGGGTGGAAAGAGAGAGACAGGGGGGGATGGAAAGAGAGAGAGGGGGGATGGAAAGAGAGAGAGGGGGGATGGAAAGAGAGAGAGAGGGGGATGGAAGTCCACCCAGAGTAAAATATAAAAGAGAATAAGCAACAGGGAGGTGAAGACAATAAATGAACAGAAGAGGAGAGAAGAGAAAGCACTCCATCAGTAATACAACAGTGATCTGAATCCCTCCATGACAACAGTGATCTGAATCCCTCCATCAGTAATGACAACAGTGATCTGAATCCCTCCATCAGTAATGACAACAGTGATCTGAATCCCTCCATCAGTAATGACAACAGTGATCTGAATCCCTCCATCAGTAATGACAACAGTGATCTGAATCCCTCCATCAGTAATGACAACAGTGATCTGAATCCCTCCATCAGTAATGACAACAGTGATCTGAATCCCTCCATCAGTAATGACAACAGTGATCTGAATCCTTCCATGACAACAGTGATCTGAATCCCTCCATCAGTAATGACAACAGTGATCTGAATCCCTCCATCAGTAATGACAACAGTGATCTGAATCCCTCCATCAGTAATGACAACAGTGATCTGAATTCCTCCATCAGTAATGACAACAGTGATCTGAATCCCTCCATCAGTAATGACAACAGTGATCTGAATCCCTCCATCAGTAATGACAACAGTGATCTGAATCCCTCCATCAGTAATGACAACAGTGATCTGAATCCCTCCATCAGTAATGACAACAGTGATCTGAATCCCTCCATCAGTTATGACAACAGTGATCTGAATCCCTCCATCAGTAATGACAACAGTGATCTGAATCCCTCCATCAGTAATGACAACAGTGATCTGAATTCCTCCATCAGTAATGACAACAGTGATCTGAATCCCTCCATCAGTAATGACAACAGTGATCTGAATCCCTCCATCAGTAATGACAACAGTGATCTGAATCCCTCCATGACAACAGTGATCTGAATCCCTCCATCAGTAATGACAACAGTGATCTGAATCCCTCCATCAGTAATGACAACAGTGATCTGAATCCCTCCATCAGTAATGACAACAGTGATCTGAATCCCTCCATCAGTAATGACAACAGTGATCTGAATCCCTCCATGACAACAGTGATCTGAATCCCTCCATCAGTAATGACAACAGTGATCTGAATCCCTCCATCAGTAATGACAACAGTGATCTGAATCCCTCCATCAGTAATGACAACAGTGATCTGAATCCCTCCATCAGTAATGACAACAGCGATCTGAATCCCTCCATCAGTAATGACAACAGTGATCTGAATCCCTCCATCAGTAATGACAACAGTGATCTGAATCCCTCCATGACAACAGTGATCTGAATCCCTCCATCAGTAATGACAACAGTGATCTGAATCCCTCCATCGGTAATGACAACAGTGATCTGAATCCCTTCATCGGTAATGACAACAGTGATCTGAATTCCTCCATCAGTAATGACAACAGTGATCTGAATCCCTCCATCAGTAATGACAACAGTGATCTGAATCCCTCCATCAGTAATGACAACAGTGATCTGAATCCCTCCATCAGTAATGACAACAGTGATCTGAATCCCTCCATCAGTAATGACAACAGTGATCTGAATCCGTCCATCAGTAATGACAACAGTGATCTGAATCCGTCCATCATTAATGACAACAGTGATCTGAATCTTCCCATCAGAACAAATCAGACCGTTGGAACTAAAAGCCACTCTCCCTACACCATACCTGCTTCTCTCTGCCCCGCCCTCCGCCCCTTGGTAACCATGGGGATCTCAGTCTCCTCTTGGGGCATCTCAGAGATCTTCTGAAGAAACATCTTCTCTAGAGACTCTGCCATCAACACTATGTCATCACCAGGCTGCACACATACACACACATACACACACACACGTCAGTTATCTGATAGTAGGGCCAGGGTTTTCTGTCTGTGTGTGTGTGTGCTGTACCTTGTTGTAGATGTAACAGTTGGTGAACATGGTGTTGAAGTCCTGCATACATTCCTGGGCGTTCCAATAGTAGCTGTTCTCCAGTCTCTTCTTGATGGTCCCCATGTCCATAGGAACCTTGATGATCTGATAGTAATCCTGGAGAGGGGAGGAGGGAGAGAGAGAGAGGGAGGACAGAGGGAGGGAGGAGAGAGAGAGAGAGAGGGGTTAGAGGGAGGGAGGAGAGAGGGATGGAGGAGAGAGGGATGGAGAGATAGAGAGGGAAAGAAAGTCTCTCTCCCTCAACTCTCTCTCCCCCATGTCTCCCTCTCACCTCCATCTCTCTCCCGCTCTACGGTAGCCTGGAGGGGCGATGAGAAGTGATTCCCCCCCCCCCCCCCCCCCCCCCCCCACACACACACTACTTACAGGCAGGCCGAGTTTGATGGCATCTACTGGAGCCTGGAAGGGCCATGAGAAGTGATGTTTCCACAGCGTCTTCAGCAGCACCTTCAACAGGTACTGCAACACAATAAACCTATTACCAACCCACCACTCAATCAATCAACCCATCAATGAACCAACTAGGGCCGTATAGATCTGCAATGGGGAACACGGACAGAATCATGGAATCCAGATATTAAAACAGAATTCAACAATATAAAAAAATGTATTGAAGAACTCAGTAGGAAATCAACTAAATGTTGAACTTCAAAATGCATCAGTGATTCTCTCTCTCACCCTCCCCCCCTCTCTCCCCCCCCTCTCTCTCTCACCCTCCCCCCTCCCTCCCTCTCTCCCTCCCTCTCTCCCTCCCGAAGAGGCAACGGCACAGGAATGCCCGTCTGTGTGCTTTCTGTCTACCAATGTGTGTAGCCGTTAGCGATGATGTTAATGATAACCTTCTGGTAGATGAAAAGGCTTTCCCAGAAACCTTCTCTATTAAATGTTAACTACAGAGTAGTGTAGGTCTACCTGGCAGAATGATATCATGATTATTTACATCAATCCAGCGGTCATTTTGTTTAGCTAACTCTGCAGTCACGAGTGCTACAGAAACATCACTAACCAAACAACTGTCCCAGGCTGGTGCACAGTTGAATTAAAGGTAGTTAAATCCATAAATAAAAATTAATTAAATTTTTCCCAGACCTCAAAAGTGGTGTCATGATTAGAGGTCGACCAAATAAATCGTAATGGCCGATTTCAAGTTATCATAACAATCGGTAATCGGCATTTTCGGACACCGATTACGGCCGATTACATTGATCTCCACGAGGAGACTGAGTGGCAGGCTGACTACCTGTTACGTGAGGGCAGCAAGGAGCCACGGTAAAGGTGCTAGCTAGCATTAAACACATCTTAGAAAAAAACAATCAATCTTCACATCATCACTAGTTAACTACACATGGTTGATGATATTACCAGGTTAACAAGCTTGTCCTGCGTTGCATATAGTCGATGCCCTGCCTTTTAATTTATCATCGAATCACAGCCAAACGGGTGATTTAACCAGCGCATTAGCGAAAAAAGCACTGTCATTGCACCAATGTGTACCTAACTATAAACATCATGCCTTCCTTAAAATCAATACACAAGTATATATTTTTAAACCTGCATATTTAGTTCATATTGCCTGCTAACATGAATTTCTTGTAACTTGGGAAATTGTGTCACTTATCCTGTGCAAGCAGAGTCAGGGTATATGCAGCAGTTTGGGCCGTCTGGCTCGTTGTGAACTGTGCAAGCAGAGTCAGGGTATATGCAGCAGTTTGGGCCGTCTGGCTCGTTGCGAAATGTGCAACAGAGTCAGAGTATATGCAGCAGTTTGGGCCGTCTGGCTCGTTGCGAACTGTGTGAAGACCCTTTCCGTTAGATAAAATACGGAACGGTTCCGTATTTCACTGACAGAATAAACCTTTTGTTTTCTAGATGATAGTTTCCGGATTCGACCATATTAATGACCTAAGGCTCGTATTTCTGTGTGTTATTATATTATAATTAAGTCTATGATTTGATATTTGATAGAGCAGTCTGACTGAGTGATGGTAGGCAGCAGCAGGCTCGTAAGCGTTCATTCAAACAGCACTTTCCTGCATTTGCCAGCAGCTCTTTGCTGTGCTTCAAGCATTGTGCTGTTTATGACTTCAAGCCTATCAACTCCCGAGATTAGGCTGGCAATACTATAGTGCCTATAAGAACATCCAATAGTCAAAGGTTAATGAAATACAAATGGTATAGAGAGAAATAGTCCTATAATTCCTATAATAACTACAACCTAAAACTTCTTACCTGGGAATATTGAAGACTCATGTTAAAAGGAACCACCACCTTTCGTATGTTCTGAGCAAGGAACTGAAACGTAAGCTTTCTTACATGGCACATATTGCACTTTTACTTTCTTCTCCAACACTTTGTTTTTGCATTATTTAAACCAAATTGAACATGTTTCATTATTTAATTGAGATTAAATAGATTTTATTGATGTATTATATTAAGTTAAAATAAAAAAAGTGTTCATTCAGTATTGTTATAGTCATTATTACAAATATTCAGTTGATATAAAAATCGGCCGATTAATCGGCACCGGCTTTTTGGTCCTCCAATAATCGGTATTGGCGTTGAAAAATCATAGTCGGTCGACGTCTAGTCATGATGTTGTTTAAGAATTGATGCGGACTGAATATCTATCTATCTCTATCTATCTATTAAAAAAAATGTGAGTTTGAGAATGAAAACTGAGAAAAACGAAAACCTGAAAAAACATTTTATATTATTTTATATGGCCCCGACCGACCAACCAATCCATCAAACAGTACAGTACCAGTAGTCAAAGCTAGTTGTTCTGTGGTTCGACACACACACACACACACACCACACACACACACACCACACACACTACCTGTAGCTGGTTGGTCTGTCGTTTCGGCCTCGAGGGGTTCCATGTCTCGGGGGGCGGGGGGTTACAGGAGAGGGAGCGGGGGGCGGGGTCTAGGCTGCTGCCCGCCTCCAGGCCGTCTCCCATGGCAACGGAGGCAGGGCGTAGCAGGCGGGGAGGGGGGGAGTCCCAGTCAGACAGTTTGGACCCGGGAGAGGCAGGCAGGCTAGACTGGGAAGCCCTCTCAGGCCATCACACAAAACGCTGGACTGTCTGAAGGGAGGAGGAAGAGTAACGTCATCATCGTCATCATCACAGCCCATTGGATTCTCTAGGAGGGGAGGAAGAGTAACATCATCATCATCACAGCCACTGGATTCTCTAGGAGAGGGAGAAAGAGTAACGTCATCATCGTCATCATCACAGCCCACTGGATTTTCAAGGAGGGGGAGGAAGAGTAACGTCATCACAGCCCACTGGATTCTCTAGGAGGAGAGGAAGAATATCGTCATCATCACAGCCTATTGGACTCTCTAGGAGGGGAGGAAGAGTAACGTCATCATCATCACAGTCCTATACACCGACCCCACTATATAAACACAGTCCTATATAAACACAATCCTGTACACCAACCCCACTACATAAACACAGTCCTATACACCAACCCCACTATATAAACACAGTCCTATACACCAACCCCACTATATAAACACAATCCTGTACACCAACCCCACTACATAAACACAGTCCTATACACCAACCCCACTATATAAACACAGTCCTATACACCAACCCCACTACATACAAACAGCTACATAAACACAGTCCTACACACCAACCCCACTACATAAACACAGTCCTACACACCAGCCCCACTACATAAACACAGTCCTATACACTGACCCCACTACATAAACACAGTCCTATACACCGACCCCACTATATAAACACAGTCCTATACACCGACCCCACTATATAAACACAGTCCTATACACCGACCCCACTATATAAACACAGTCCTATACACCGACCCCACTATATAAACACAGTCCTATACACCAACCCCACTATATAAACACAGTCCTATACACCAACCCCACTATATAAACACAGTCCTATACACCAACCCCACTACATACCTACATGAACACACAGACCTATACACTGACCCTGGCATACACAGGCATATCAGCCCACCGTCTCAGTGACTAATCAACAGAACTGGACTTTCCCAAACTTTCCAACACACACACCTACAGCCACACACACACTACCCTAACTCACACAGATCTATATACTGACCCCTGCACACACACTACCCTAACTCACACAGATCTATATACTGACCCCTGCACACACACACACACACACACACTACCCTAACTCACACAGATCTATATACCGACCCCTGCATACACACACACACACACACTACCCTAACTCACAAAGATCTATATACTGACCCCTGCACACACTGGCTGCCCAGACTAAACTCCAAACTGGACTTCCCCAAACAACACACACCTACAGTCACACACACACACACAGCTCTAACACACACACACACAGCGCTACCACACACACACTGCGCTACCACACACACACACACACACACTGCGCTACCACACACACACACACACACTGCGCTACCACACACACACACACACTGCGCTACCACACACACACACACACACACTGCGCTACCACACACACTGCGCTACCACACACACACACACTGCGCTACCACACACACACACTGCGCTACCACACACACACACTGCGCTACCACACACACACACACTGCGCTACCACACACACACACACTGCGCTACCACACACACACTGCGCTAAGACACACACACACAGACACACTGCGCTAACACACACACACAGTAAACACAGACATAGTCTAACAGATAAAAGGTGAAAGGTCCTCTAACATGGTTTGATTTAACTTCTCTAGGGTAGGGGGCAGCATTAGGAATTTTGGATGAAAAGCATGCCCATAATTAAACTGCATGCTACTCGGGCCCAGAAGATATGATATGCATATAACTGGTAGATTTGGTAGATTTGGATAGAAAATACTCTAAAGTTTCCAAAACTGTTAATATCGTGTCTGTGAGTATAACAGAACTGATTTGGCAGGCGAAGACCTGAGTAAAATCCATTCAGGAAGTATTTTGGGGGGGATTGTAGTTTTCTATTCAATGCCATTACAGTATCCATTGATTTGAGACTCAAATTGCAGATCCTATGCCTTCCAATAGATGTCAAGAGTCTTTAGAAATTGTTTCAGGCTTGTATTCTGATAAATGGGGAGTAAGACCAGTCTGAATGAGTGGACCCTACCTTGTCACAGAACTTTATCATGCGCAATCCCGAGAGAGTGCCTTTCTTGTTTACCTTTTATATCGACGACGTTATTGTCCGGTTGAAATATTATCGATTATTTAGGCTAAAAACAACCTGAGGTTTGAATATAAACATCGTTTGACATGTTTCTATGAACTTTACAGATACAATTTGGATTTTTTTGTCTGCCTGTTTTGACTGCGTTTGAGCCTGTGGATTACTGAAGAAAACGCAAAAAACAAAACTGAGGTTTTTGGATATAAAGAGACTTTATCGAACAAAATGAACATTTATTGTTTAAATTAATGTCTTCGGAGTGCAACCATATGAAGATCATCAAAGGTAAGGGATTCATTTTATCTCTATTTCTGACTTGTGTAACTCTTCTACTTGGCTGGTTACTGTTTGTAATGATTTGTCTGCTGGGCTATGTTCTCAAATAATCGTAAGGTATGCTTATGCCGTTAAGCATTTTTTAAATCTGTCACTGTGGTTGGATTCACAAGAAGTTAATCTTTAAACCTATGTAAAATATGTTTTGTTTTCTGAATTTTTATAATAAGTATTTCTGTATTTGAATTTGGCGCTCTGCAATCTCACTGGATGTTGGCCAGGTGGGACGCTAGCGCCCCACATACGCTAGAGAGGTTAACGAGGCAAGTCAATTAAGGACCACTTCTTATTCACAATGACGGCCTACCAAGAGGCAAAAGGCCCCCTGCAGGGCCGGGAGCTGCAGGGCCGGGGGCTGCAGGGCCGGGGGCTGGGATTCAAAATAAACATTTGGACAAAACACGACAAGAGAGACACCACAACACTACATAAAGAAAGACCTAAGATAACAACACAGCACGGCAGCAACACAACACTGTAGCAACACAACATGACAGCACAGCACTGTAGCAACACAACAACACAGCATGACAGCAACACAACAACAACAGCAACACAACATGACAACACAGTAGCAACACAACAACAACACGGTTGATAAGGGGCAGTGAGGCCTAAGAGGCTTTTTAAATAAGCATCAACCAGTGGATCTTGTATATATCGATGGACAGTTTACAGAGGAGTATAGAGTACATCACCAGAACACTGACAGAGAAAGAGTTTAGCCATCCTCTGACATCACCAGAACACTGACAGAGAAAGAGTTTAGCCATCCTCTGACATCACCAGAACACTGACAGAGAAAGCGTTAAGCCATCCTCTGACATCACCAGAACACTGACAGAGAAAGAGTTAAGCCATCCTCTGACATCACCAGAACACTGACCTAATACCTCATGCTAGTACTCCATAACAAAAACAAGAGTTTACATGGAAATCAAGATAACGCACAAGTGGAAACCAGGAAGAGACTGAGAAAAGGACAGACACCAGTCAAGAACAACCACGTGAAGTGAGGGGGTGTGTGTGAGAGTTACCTCCTCACAGGAACGTGCTATCTTCTCCGGTAAGAGATACCATGTCTGGAAGTCCAGCAGACTGTTAAATCTAGACTGCATCTTAAAGTCCATAGAAAAAGTCTTAAACAAACCTCGGAACAATCCCAACACACACACACGGTCAGGAGAGAGTCAGAAGTAATTCAGACTAACAGGAGTTCTGGAAGAGCAGGGAAAAGGATTCCTCGTGTTCTTTAGGAACAGAAGAGTGAAGAGCAGGAGAAAGGATTCCTCGTGTTCTTTAGGAACAGAAGAACAGGAGACAGGATTCCTTGTGTTCTTTAGGAACAGAAGAGTGAAGAGCAGGAGACAGGATTCCTCGTGTTCTTTAGAAACAGAAGAGTCTGAAGACGAGCTGGTTCCAGTTCCAATAGTGCGATAGAAAGAGAAAGACCACATCTCTCCTCCTATTCATCCTGCCCTTCCTCTCTCCACAATCCCAGAGCACATCTCTCCTCCTATTCATCCTGCCCTTCCTCTCTCCACGATCCCAGAGCACATCTCTCCTCCTATTCATCCTGCCCTTCTTCTCTCCACGATCCCAGAGCACATCTCTCCTCCTATTCATTATGCCCTTCCTCTCTCCACGATCCCAGAGCACATCTCTCCTCCTATTCATCCTGCCCTTCTTCTCTCCACGATCCCAGAGCACATCTCTCCTCCTATTCATCCTGCCCTTCCTCTCTCCACGATCCCAGAGCACATCTCTCCTCCTATTCATCCTGCCCTTCCTCTCTCCACGATCCCAGAGCACATCTCTCCTCCTATTCATCCTGCCCTTCCTCTCTCCACGATCCCAGAGCACATCTCTCCTCCTATTCATCCTGCCCTTCCTCTCTCCACGATCCCAGAGCACATCTCTCCTCCTATTCATCCTGCCCTTCCTCTCTCCACGATCCCAGAGCACATCTCTCCTCCTATTCATCCTGCCCTTCCTCTCTCCACGATCCCAGAGCACATCTCTCCTCCTATTCATCCTGCCCTTCCTCTCTCCACGATCCCAGAGCACATCTCTCCTCCTATTCATCCTGCCCTTCCTCTCTCCACGATCCCAGAGCACATCTCTCCTCCTATTCATCCTGCCCTTCCTCTCTCCACGATCCCAGAGCACAGAAAGAGAGGGATGGAGGGAAGGAAACAGTGAAACAAAAAGAGAGATAGAGGGGAAAGAAAGAGAAAAGGAGGTGATGGAATAACGAGAGAGGAATCTCATTCTAGATCTTTCTTTTATTTTCCTCTCCCTCTCTCAGACAGAATGCCTCTGTCTCTTTCTGGTTGGTCATACTTTAAAAGCGCCACACCCCCTTCCACCCATCCCTCCGTTTTCTCGCCCACTCACTCCACCCCCCTTTTCCCAGCACTAGCCTGAGGCAGCTTGCTCAAACACAGATGCCCCCACACACACCACACACACACACTCAGGCATGCACAAAAACACACACCACACACACACACACAGGCATGCACAAAAACACACACCACACACACACACTCAGGCATGCACAAAAACACACACCACACACACACACTCAGGCATGCACAAAAACACACACCACACACACACACTCAGGCATGCACAAAAACACACACCACACACACACACTCAGGCATGCACAAAAACACACACCACACACACACACTCAGGCATGCACAAAAACACACACCACACACACACACTCAGGCATGCACAAAAACACACACCATGTAGAGGAAGCAAACCGATGATGATGGACTTTTCCATTCAATAGACAACAAAACATTGGGGCGGCAGATTGGTTAGTGGTTAGAGTGTTGGGGCAGTAACCAGCAGATAGCCTAGTGGTTAGAGTGTTGGGGCAGTAACCAGCAGATAGCCTAGTGGTTAGAGTGTTGGGGCAGTAACCAGCAGATAGCCTAGTGGTTAGAGTGTTGGGGCAGTAACCAGCAGATAGCCTAGTGGTTAGAGTGTTGGGGCAGTAACCAGCAGATAGCCTAGTGGTTAGAGTGTTGGGGCAGTAACCAGCAGATAGCCTAGTGGTTAGAGTGTTGGGGCAGTAACCAGCAGATAGCCTAGTGGTTAGAGTGTTGGGGCAGTAACCAGCAGATAGCCTAGTGGTTAGAGTGTTGGGGCAGTAACCAGCAGATAGCCTAGTGGTTAGAGTGTTGGGCCAGTAACCAGCAGATAGCCTAGTGGTTAGAGTGTTGGGGCAGTAACCAGCAGATAGCCTAGTGGTTAGAGTGTTGGGGCAGTAACCAGCAGATAGCCTAGTGGTTAGAGTGTTGGGGCGGCAGATAGCCTAGTGGTTAGAGTGTTGGGCCAGTAACCAGCAGATAGCCTAGTGGTTAGAGTGTTGGGGCAGTAACCAGCAGATAGCCTAGTGGTTAGAGTGTTGGGGCAGTAACCAGCAGATAGCCTAGTGGTTAGAGTGTTGGGGCAGTAACCAGCAGGTAGCCTAGTGGTTAGAGTGTTGGGGCGGCAGATAGCCTAGTGGTTAGAGTGTTGGGGCGGCAGATAGCCTAGTGGTTAGAGTGTTGGGGCGGCAGATAGCCTAGTGGTTAGAGTGTTGGGGCGGCAGATAGCCTAGTGGTTAGAGTGTTGGGGCAGTAACCAGCAGATAGCCTAGTGGTTAGAGTGTTGGGGCGGCAGATAGCCTAGTGGTTAGAGTGTTGGGGCAGTAACCAGCAGATAGCCTAGTGGTTAGAGTGTTGGGGCGGCAGATAGCCTAGTGGTTAGAGTGTTGGGCCAGTAACCAGCAGATAGCCTAGTGGTTAGAGTGTTGGGGCAGTAACCAGCAGATAGCCTAGTGGTTAGAGTGTTGGGCCAGTAACCAGCAGATAGCCTAGTGGTTAGAGTGTTGGGCCAGTAACCAGCAGATAGCCTAGTGGTTAGAGTGTTGGGGCAGTAACCAGCAGATAGCCTAGTGGTTAGAGTGTTGGGGCAGTAACCAGCAGATAGCCTAGTGGTTAGAGTGTTGGGGCAGTAACCAGCAGATAGCCTAGTGGTTAGAGTGTTGGGGCAGTAACCAGCAGATAGCCTAGTGGTTAGAGTGTTGGACCAGTAACCAGCAGATAGCCTAGTGGTTAGAGTGTTGGGGCAGTAACCAGCAGATAGCCTAGTGGTTAGAGTGTTGGGGCAGTAACCAGCAGATAGCCTAGTGGTTAGAGTGTTGGGGCAGTAACCAGCAGATAGCCTAGTGGTTAGAGTGTTGGGGCAGTAACCAGCAGATAGCCTAGTGGTTAGAGTGTTGGGGCAGTAACCAGCAGATAGCCTAGTGGTTAGAGTGTTGGGGCAGTAACCAGCAGATAGCCTAGTGGTTAGAGTGTTGGGGCAGTAACCAGCAGATAGCCTAGTGGTTAGAGTGTTGGGGCAGTAACCAGCAGATAGCCTAGTGGTTAGAGTGTTGGGGCAGTAACCAGCAGATAGCCTAGTGGTTAGAGTGTTGGGCCAGTAACCAGCAGATAGCCTAGTGGTTAGAGTGTTGGGGCAGTAACCAGCAGATAGCCTAGTGGTTAGAGTGTTGGGGCAGTAACCAGCAGATAGCCTAGTGGTTAGAGTGTTGGGGCAGTAACCAGCAGATAGCCTAGTGGTTAGAGTGTTGGGGCAGTAACCAGCAGGTAGCCTAGTGGTTAGAGTGTTGGGGCAGTAACCAGCAGATAGCCTAGTGGTTAGAGTGTTGGGGCAGTAACCAGCAGATAGCCTAGTGGTTAGAGTGTTGGGGCAGTAACCAGCAGGTAGCCTAGTGGTTAGAGTGTTGGGGCGGCAGATAGCCTAGTGGTTAGAGTGTTGGGGCGGCAGATAGCCTAGTGGTTAGAGTGTTGGGGCAGTAACCAGCAGATAGCCTAGTGGTTAGAGTGTTGGGGCAGTAACCAGCAGATAGCCTAGTGGTTAGAGTGTTGGGGCAGTAACCAGCAGATAGCCTAGTGGTTAGAGTGTTGGGGCAGTAACCAGCAGATAGCCTAGTGGTTAGAGTGTTGGGGCAGTAACCAGCAGATAGCCTAGTGGTTAGAGTGTTGGGGCAGTAACCAGCAGATAGCCTAGTGGTTAGAGTGTTGGGGCAGTAACCAGCAGATAGCCTAGTGGTTAGAGTGTTGGGGCAGTAACCAGCAGATAGCCTAGTGGTTAGAGTGTTGGGCCAGTAACCAGCAGATAGCCTAGTGGTTAGAGTGTTGGGGCAGTAACCAGCAGATAGCCTAGTGGTTAGAGTGTTGGGGCAGTAACCAGCAGATAGCCTAGTGGTTAGAGTGTTGGGGCAGTAACCAGCAGATAGCCTAGTGGTTAGAGTGTTGGGGCAGTAACCAGCAGGTAGCCTAGTGGTTAGAGTGTTGGGGCAGTAACCAGCAGATAGCCTAGTGGTTAGAGTGTTGGGGCAGTAACCAGCAGATAGCCTAGTGGTTAGAGTGTTGGGGCAGTAACCAGCAGGTAGCCTAGTGGTTAGAGTGTTGGGGCGGCAGATAGCCTAGTGGTTAGAGTGTTGGGGCGGCAGATAGCCTAGTGGTTAGAGTGTTGGGGCGGCAGATAGCCTAGTGGTTAGAGTGTTGGGGCGGCAGATAGCCTAGTGGTTAGAGTGTTGGGGCAGTAACCAGCAGATAGCCTAGTGGTTAGAGTGTTGGGGCGGCAGATAGCCTAGTGGTTAGAGTGTTGGGGCAGTAACCAGCAGATAGCCTAGTGGTTAGAGTGTTGGGGCGGCAGATAGCCTAGTGGTTAGAGTGTTGGGCCAGTAACCAGCAGATAGCCTAGTGGTTAGAGTGTTGGGGCAGTAACCAGCAGATAGCCTAGTGGTTAGAGTGTTGGGCCAGTAACCAGCAGATAGCCTAGTGGTTAGAGTGTTGGGCCAGTAACCAGCAGATAGCCTAGTGGTTAGAGTGTTGGGGCAGTAACCAGCAGATAGCCTAGTGGTTAGAGTGTTGGGGCAGTAACCAGCAGATAGCCTAGTGGTTAGAGTGTTGGGGCAGTAACCAGCAGATAGCCTAGTGGTTAGAGTGTTGGGGCAGTAACCAGCAGATAGCCTAGTGGTTAGAGTGTTGGGGCAGTAACCAGCAGATAGCCTAGTGGTTAGAGTGTTGGGGCAGTAACCAGCAGATAGCCTAGTGGTTAGAGTGTTGGGGCAGTAACCAGCAGATAGCCTAGTGGTTAGAGTGTTGGGGCAGTAACCAGCAGATAGCCTAGTGGTTAGAGTGTTGGGCCAGTAACCAGCAGATAGCCTAGTGGTTAGAGTGTTGGGGCAGTAACCAGCAGATAGCCTAGTGGTTAGAGTGTTGGGGCAGTAACCAGCAGATAGCCTAGTGGTTAGAGTGTTGGGGCAGTAACCAGCAGATAGCCTAGTGGTTAGAGTGTTGGGGCAGTAACCAGCAGGTAGCCTAGTGGTTAGAGTGTTGGGGCAGTAACCAGCAGATAGCCTAGTGGTTAGAGTGTTGGGGCAGTAACCAGCAGATAGCCTAGTGGTTAGAGTGTTGGGGCAGTAACCAGCAGGTAGCCTAGTGGTTAGAGTGTTGGGGCGGCAGATAGCCTAGTGGTTAGAGTGTTGGGGCGGCAGATAGCCTAGTGGTTAGAGTGTTGGGGCGGCAGATAGCCTAGTGGTTAGAGTGTTGGGGCGGCAGATAGCCTAGTGGTTAGAGTGTTGGGGCAGTAACCAGCAGATAGCCTAGTGGTTAGAGTGTTGGGGCGGCAGATAGCCTAGTGGTTAGAGTGTTGGGGCAGTAACCAGCAGATAGCCTAGTGGTTAGAGTGTTGGGGCGGCAGATAGCCTAGTGGTTAGAGTGTTGGGCCAGTAACCAGCAGATAGCCTAGTGGTTAGAGTGTTGGGGCAGTAACCAGCAGATAGCCTAGTGGTTAGAGTGTTGGGGCAGTAACCAGCAGATAGCCTAGTGGTTAGAGTGTTGGGCCAGTAACCAGCAGATAGCCTAGTGGTTAGAGTGTTGGGGCAGTAACCAGCAGATAGCCTAGTGGTTAGAGTGTTGGGGCAGTAACCAGCAGATAGCCTAGTGGTTAGAGTGTTGGGGCAGTAACCAGCAGATAGCCTAGTGGTTAGAGTGTTGGGGCAGTAACCAGCAGATAGCCTAGTGGTTAGAGTGTTGGACCAGTAACCAGCAGATAGCCTAGTGGTTAGAGTGTTGGGGCAGTAACCAGCAGATAGCCTAGTGGTTAGAGTGTTGGGGCAGTAACCAGCAGATAGCCAAGTGGTTAGAGTGTTGGGGCAGTAACCAGCAGATAGCCTAGTGGTTAGAGTGTTGGGGCAGTAACCAGCAGATAGCCTAGTGGTTAGAGTGTTGGGGCAGTAACCAGCAGATAGCCTAGTGGTTAGAGTGTTGGGGCAGTAACCAGCAGATAGCCTAGTGGTTAGAGTGTTGGGGCAGTAACCAGCAGATAGCCTAGTGGTTAGAGTGTTGGGGCAGTAACCAGCAGATAGCCTAGTGGTTAGAGTGTTGGGGCAGTAACCAGCAGATAGCCTAGTGGTTAGAGTGTTGGGCCAGTAACCAGCAGATAGCCTAGTGGTTAGAGTGTTGGGGCAGTAACCAGCAGATAGCCTAGTGGTTAGAGTGTTGGGGCAGTAACCAGCAGATAGCCTAGTGGTTAGAGTGTTGGGGCAGTAACCAGCAGATAGCCTAGTGGTTAGAGTGTTGGGGCAGTAACCAGCAGGTAGCCTAGTGGTTAGAGTGTTGGGGCAGTAACCAGCAGATAGCCTAGTGGTTAGAGTGTTGGGGCAGTAACCAGCAGATAGCCTAGTGGTTAGAGTGTTGGGGCAGTAACCAGCAGGTAGCCTAGTGGTTAGAGTGTTGGGGCGGCAGATAGCCTAGTGGTTAGAGTGTTGGGGCGGCAGATAGCCTAGTGGTTAGAGTGTTGGGGCGGCAGATAGCCTAGTGGTTAGAGTGTTGGGGCGGCAGATAGCCTAGTGGTTAGAGTGTTGGGGCAGTAACCAGCAGATAGCCTAGTGGTTAGAGTGTTGGGGCGGCAGATAGCCTAGTGGTTAGAGTGTTGGGGCAGTAACCAGCAGATAGCCTAGTGGTTAGAGTGTTGGGGCGGCAGATAGCCTAGTGGTTAGAGTGTTGGGCCAGTAACCAGCAGATAGCCTAGTGGTTAGAGTGTTGGGGCAGTAACCAGCAGATAGCCTAGTGGTTAGAGTGTTGGGCCAGTAACCAGCAGATAGCCTAGTGGTTAGAGTGTTGGGCCAGTAACCAGCAGATAGCCTAGTGGTTAGAGTGTTGGGGCAGTAACCAGCAGATAGCCTAGTGGTTAGAGTGTTGGGGCAGTAACCAGCAGATAGCCTAGTGGTTAGAGTGTTGGGGCAGTAACCAGCAGATAGCCTAGTGGTTAGAGTGTTGGGGCAGTAACCAGCAGATAGCCTAGTGGTTAGAGTGTTGGGGCAGTAACCAGCAGATAGCCTAGTGGTTAGAGTGTTGGGGCAGTAACCAGCAGATAGCCTAGTGGTTAGAGTGTTGGGGCAGTAACCAGCAGATAGCCTAGTGGTTAGAGTGTTGGGGCAGTAACCAGCAGATAGCCTAGTGGTTAGAGTGTTGGGGCAGTAACCAGCAGGTAGCCTAGTGGTTAGAGTGTTGGGGCGGCAGATAGCCTAGTGGTTAGAGTGTTGGGGCGGCAGATAGCCTAGTGGTTAGAGTGTTGGGGCGGCAGATAGCCTAGTGGTTAGAGTGTTGGGGCGGCAGATAGCCTAGTGGTTAGAGTGTTGGGGCAGTAACCAGCAGATAGCCTAGTGGTTAGAGTGTTGGGGCGGCAGATAGCCTAGTGGTTAGAGTGTTGGGGCAGTAACCAGCAGATAGCCTAGTGGTTAGAGTGTTGGGGCGGCAGATAGCCTAGTGGTTAGAGTGTTGGGCCAGTAACCAGCAGATAGCCTAGTGGTTAGAGTGTTGGGGCAGTAACCAGCAGATAGCCTAGTGGTTAGAGTGTTGGGCCAGTAACCAGCAGATAGCCTAGTGGTTAGAGTGTTGGGCCAGTAACCAGCAGATAGCCTAGTGGTTAGAGTGTTGGGGCAGTAACCAGCAGATAGCCTAGTGGTTAGAGTGTTGGGGCAGTAACCAGCAGATAGCCTAGTGGTTAGAGTGTTGGGGCAGTAACCAGCAGATAGCCTAGTGGTTAGAGTGTTGGACCAGTAACCAGCAGATAGCCTACTGGTTAGAGTGTTGGGGCAGTAACCAGCAGATAGCCTAGTGGTTAGAGTGTTGGGGCAGTAACCAGCAGATAGCCTAGTGGTTAGAGTGTTGGGGCAGTAACCAGCAGATAGCCTAGTGGTTAGAGTGTTGGGCCAGTAACCAGCAGATAGCCTAGTGGTTAGAGTGTTGGGCCAGTAACCAGCAGATAGCCTAGTGGTTAGAGTGTTGGGGCAGTAACCAGCAGATAGCCTAGTGGTTAGAGTGTTGGGGCAGTAACCAGCAGATAGCCTAGTGGTTAGAGTGTTGGGGCAGTAACCAGCAGATAGCCTAGTGGTTAGAGTGTTGGGGCAGTAACCAGCAGATAGCCTAGTGGTTAGAGTGTTGGGCCAGTAACCAGCAGATAGCCTAGTGGTTAGAGTGTTGGGGCAGTAACCAGCAGATAGCCTAGTGGTTAGAGTGTTGGGGCAGTAACCAGCAGATAGCCTAGTGGTTAGAGTGTTGGGGCAGTAACCAGCAGATAGCCTAGTGGTTAGAGTGTTGGGGCAGTAACCAGCAGGTAGCCTAGTGGTTAGAGTGTTGGGGCAGTAACCAGCAGATAGCCTAGTGGTTAGAGTGTTGGGGCAGTAACCAGCAGATAGCCTAGTGGTTAGAGTGTTGGGGCAGTAACCAGCAGGTAGCCTAGTGGTTAGAGTGTTGGGGCGGCAGATAGCCTAGTGGTTAGAGTGTTGGGGCGGCAGATAGCCTAGTGGTTAGAGTGTTGGGGCGGCAGATAGCCTAGTGGTTAGAGTGTTGGGGCGGCAGATAGCCTAGTGGTTAGAGTGTTGGGGCAGTAACCAGCAGATAGCCTAGTGGTTAGAGTGTTGGGGCGGCAGATAGCCTAGTGGTTAGAGTGTTGGGGCAGTAACCAGCAGATAGCCTAGTGGTTAGAGTGTTGGGGCGGCAGATAGCCTAGTGGTTAGAGTGTTGGGCCAGTAACCAGCAGATAGCCTAGTGGTTAGAGTGTTGGGGCAGTAACCAGCAGATAGCCTAGTGGTTAGAGTGTTGGGCCAGTAACCAGCAGATAGCCTAGTGGTTAGAGTGTTGGGCCAGTAACCAGCAGATAGCCTAGTGGTTAGAGTGTTGGGGCAGTAACCAGCAGATAGCCTAGTGGTTAGAGTGTTGGGGCAGTAACCAGCAGATAGCCTAGTGGTTAGAGTGTTGGGGCAGTAACCAGCAGATAGCCTAGTGGTTAGAGTGTTGGGGCAGTAACCAGCAGATAGCCTAGTGGTTAGAGTGTTGGGGCAGTAACCAGCAGGTAGCCTAGTGGTTAGAGTGTTGGGGCAGTAACCAGCAGATAGCCTAGTGGTTAGAGTGTTGGGGCAGTAACCAGCAGATAGAGCCTAGTGGTTAGAGTGTTGGGGCAGTAACCAGCAGATAGCCTAGTGGTTAGAGTGTTGGGGCAGTAACCAGCAGATAGCCTAGTGGTTAGAGTGTTGGGGCAGTAACCAGCAGATAGCCTAGTGGTTAGAGTGTTGGGGCAGTAACCAGCAGATAGCCTAGTGGTTAGAGTGTTGGGGCAGTAACCAGCAGATAGCCTAGTGGTTAGAGTGTTGGGGCAGTAACCAGCAGATAGCCTAGTGGTTAGAGTGTTGGGGCAGTAACCAGCAGATAGCCTAGTGGTTAGAGTGTTGGGGCAGTAACCAGCAGATAGCCTAGTGGTTAGAGTGTTGGGGCAGTAACCAGCAGATAGCCTAGTGGTTAGAGTGTTGGGGCAGTAACCAGCAGATAGCCTAGTGGTTAGAGTGTTGGGGCAGTAACCAGCAGATAGCCTAATGGTTAGAGTGTTGGGGCAGTAACCAGCAGATAGCCTAGTGGTTAGAGTGTTGGGGCAGTAACCAGCAGATAGCCTAGTGGTTAGAGTGTTGGGGCAGTAACCAGCAGATAGCCTAGTGGTTAGAGTGTTGGGGCAGTAACCAGCAGATAGCCTAGTGGTTAGAGTGTTGGGGCAGTAACCAGCAGATAGCCTAGTGGTTAGAGTGTTGGGCCAGTAACCAGCAGATAGCCTAGTGGTTAGAGTGTTGGGGCAGTAACCAGCAGATAGCCTAGTGGTTAGAGTGTTGGGGCAGTAACCAGCAGATAGCCTAGTGGTTAGAGTGTTGGGGCAGTAACCAGCAGATAGCCTAGTGGTTAGAGTGTTGGGGCAGTAACCAGCAGATAGCCTAGTGGTTAGAGTGTTGGGGCAGTAACCAGCAGATAGCCTAGTGGTTAGAGTGTTGGGGCAGTAACCAGCAGATAGCCTAGTGGTTAGAGTGTTGGGGCAGTAACCAGCAGATAGCCTAGTGGTTAGAGTGTTGGGGCAGTAACCAGCAGATAGCCTAGTGGTTAGAGTGTTGGGGCAGTAACCAGCAGATAGCCTAGTGGTTAGAGTGTTGGGCCAGTAACCAGCAGATAGCCTAGTGGTTAGAGTGTTGGGGCAGTAACCAGCAGATAGCCTAGTGGTTAGAGTGTTGGGGCAGTAACCAGCAGATAGCCTAGTGGTTAGAGTGTTGGGGCAGTAACCAGCAGATAGCCTAGTGGTTAGAGTGTTGGGGCAGTAACCAGCAGATAGCCTAGTGGTTAGAGTGTTGGGGCAGTAACCAGCAGATAGCCTAGTGGTTAGAGTGTTGGGGCAGTAACCAGCAGATAGCCTAGTGGTTAGAGTGTTGGGGCAGTAACCAGCAGATAGCCTAGTGGTTAGAGTGTTGGGGCAGTAACCAGCAGATAGCCTAGTGGTTAGAGTGTTGGGGCAGTAACCAAAAGGTTGCTGGATCGAATCCCCGAGTTGACATGGTAAGAATCTCTCGTTCTGCCCCTGAACAAGGCAGTTAACCTACTGTTCCCCGGTAGGCCGTCATTGTAAATAAGTATTTGTTCTTAACTGGCTTGTCTAGTTAAATGAAGACTAAAAATAGAACCAAAACCACAACATACCACAATACATCCTCATTTCATCAGGGAAGTCCTTTTGAGGTAGATATCTAGTTCACTAACACTCCTACCAACCAATAAGACTATCTAATGATGATGTGTAGTAATAGTTGAATTACTAACACTCCTAACAACAGGGCTGGAAATGGCCAAGAACCTCAAGATACAATATTGTCACGATACGATATATACTGACATTCTCAGGACACTCAGGATTCTATACGTATCGTGATTCTCAGGATTCTATACGTATCGTGATTCTCAGGATTCTATACGTATCGTGATTCTCAGGATTCTATACGTATCGTGATTCTCAGGATTCTATACGTATCGTGATTCTCAGGATTCTATACGTATCGTGATTCTCAGGATTCTATACGTATCGTGATTCTCAGGATTCTATACGTATCGTGATTCTCAGGATTCTATACGTATAGTGATTCTATACGCATTGTGATTCTCAGGATTCTATACGCATTGTGATTCTCAGGATTCTATACGTATTGTGATTCTCAGGATTCTATACGTATTGTGATTCTCAGGATTCTATACGCATTGTGATTCTCAGGATTCTATACGCATTGTGATTCTCAGGATTCTATACGTATTGTGATTCTCAGGATTCTATACGTATTGTGATTCTCAGGATTCTATACGTATTGTGATTCTCAGGATTCTATACGTATCGTGATTCTCAGGATTCTATACGTATCGTGATTCTCAGGATTCTATACGTATCGTGATTCTCAGGATTCTATACGTATCGTGATTCTCAGGATTCTATACGTATAGTGATTCTATACGCATTGTGATTCTCAGGATTCTATACGTATAGTGATTCTATACGCATTGTGATTCTCAGGATTCTATACGCATTGTGATTCTATACGCATTGTGATTCTCAGGATTCTATACGTATTGTGATTCTCAGGATTCTATACGTGCTGTGATTCTATACGTATTGTGATTCTATACGCATTGTGATTCTCAGGATTCTATACGTATCGTGATTCTATACGTGTTGTGATTCTATACGTATTGTGATTCTCAGGATTCTATACGTATTGTGATTCTCAGGATTCTATACGTATTGTGATTCTCAGGATTCTATACGTATAGTGATTCTATACGCATTGTGATTCTCAGGATTCTATACGTATTGTGATTCTATACGTATTGTGATTCTCAGGATTCTATACGTATTGTGATTCTCAGGATTCTATACGTATTGTGATTCTATACGTATTGTGATTCTCAGGATTCTATACGTATTGTGATTCTCAGGATTCTATACGTATTGTGATTCTCAGGATTCTATACATATTGTGATTCTCAGGATTCTATACGTATTGTGATTCTATACGTATTGTGATTCTCAGGATTCTATACGTATCGTGATTCTCAGGATTCTATACGTATAGTGATTCTATACGCATTGTGATTCTCAGGATTCTATACGTATTGTGATGCTATACGCATTGTGATTCTCAGGATTCTATACGTATCGTGATTCTATACGTATAGTGATTCTATACGTATTGTGATTCTCAAGATTCTATACGTATCGTGATTCTATACGTATAGTGATTCTATACGTATTGTGATTCTCAGGATTCTATACGTATTGTGATTCTATACGTATTGTGATTCTCAGGATTCTATACGTATTGTGATTCTCAGGATTCTATACGTGTTGTGATTCTATACGTATTGTGATTCTCAGGATTCTATACGTATTGTGATTCTCAAGATTCTATACGTATTGTGATTCTCAGGATTCTATACGTATCGTGATTCTCAGGATTCTATACGTATCGTGATTCTCAGGATTCTATACGTATCGTGATTCTCAGGATTCTATACGTATCGTGATTCTCAGGATTCTATACGTATCGTGATTCTCAGGATTCTATACGTATCGTGATTCTCAGGATTCTATACGTATCGTGATTCTCAGGATTCTATACGTATAGTGATTCTATACGCATTGTGATTCTCAGGATTCTATACGCATTGTGATTCTCAGGATTCTATACGTATTGTGATTCTCAGGATTCTATACGTATTGTGATTCTCAGGATTCTATACGCATTGTGATTCTCAGGATTCTATACGTATCTTGATTCTCAGGATTCTATACGTGTTGTGATTCTATACGTATTGTGATTCTCAGGATTCTATACGCATTGTGATTCTCAGGATTCTATACGTATCGTGATTCTCAGGATTCTATACGTGTTGTGATTCTATACGTATTGTGATTCTCAGGATTCTATACGTATTGTGATTCTCAGGATTCTATACGTATTGTGATTCTCAGGATTCTATACGTATCGTGATTCTCAGGATTCTATACGTATCGTGATTCTCAGGATTCTATACGTATCGTGATTCTCAGGATTCTATACGTATAGTGATTCTATACGCATTGTGATTCTCAGGATTCTATACGTATAGTGATTCTATACGCATTGTGATTCTCAGGATTCTATACGCATTGTGATTCTATACGCATTGTGATTCTCAGGATTCTATACGTATTGTGATTCTCAGGATTCTATACGTGCTGTGATTCTATACGTATTGTGATTCTATACGCATTGTGATTCTCAGGATTCTATACGTATCGTGATTCTATACGTGTTGTGATTCTATACGTATTGTGATTCTCAGGATTCTATACGTATTGTGATTCTCAGGATTCTATACGTATTGTGATTCTCAGGATTCTATACGTATAGTGATTCTATACGCATTGTGATTCTCAGGATTCTATACGTATTGTGATTCTATACGTATTGTGATTCTCAGGATTCTATACGTATTGTGATTCTCAGGATTCTATACGTGTTGTGATTCTATACGTATTGTGATTCTCAGGATTCTATACGTATTGTGATTCTCAGGATTCTATACGTATTGTGATTCTCAGGATTCTATACGTATTGTGATTCTCAGGATTCTATACGTATTGTGATTCTCAGGATTCTATACGTATCGTGATTCTCAGGATTCTATACGTATCGTGATTCTCAGGATTCTATACGTATTGTGATTCTATACGTATTGTGATTCTCAGGATTCTATACGTATCGTGATTCTCAGGATTCTATACGTATAGTGATTCTATACGCATTGTGATTCTCAGGATTCTATACGTATTGTGATGCTATACGCATTGTGATTCTCAGGATTCTATACGTATCGTGATTCTATACGTATAGTGATTCTATACGTATTGTGATTCTCAAGATTCTATACGTATTGTGATTCTATACGTATTGTGATTCTCAGGATTCTATACGTATTGTGATTCTCAGGATTCTATACGTGTTGTGATTCTATACGTATTGTGATTCTCAGGATTCTATACGTATTGTGATTCTCAAGATTCTATACGTATTGTGATTCTCAGGATTCTATACGTATCGTGATTCTCAGGATTCTATACGTATAGTGATTCTATATGTATTGTGATTCTCAGGATTCTATACGTATTGTGATTCTATACGTATTGTGATTCTCAGGATTCTATACGTATTGTGATTCTATACGTATTGTGATTCTCAGGATTCTATACGTATTGTGATTCTCAGGATTCTATACGTGTTGTGATTCTATACGTATTGTGATTCTCAGGATTCTATACGTATTGTGATTCTCAAGATTCTATACGTATTGTGATTCTCAGGATTCTATACGTATCGTGATTCTCAGGATTCTATACGTATAGTGATTCTATACGCATTGTGATTCTCAGGATTCTATACGTATAGTGATTCTCAGGATTCTATACGTGCTGTGATTCTATACGTATTGTGATTCTCAGGATTCTATACGTGTTGTGATTCTATACGTATTGTGATTCTCAGGATTCTATACGTATTGTGATTCTCAGGATTCTATACGTATCGTGATTCTCAGGATTCTATACGTAGTGATTCTATACGCATTGTGATTCTCAGGATTCTATACGTATTGTGATTCTCAGGATTCTATACGTTTTGTGATACTCAGGATTCTATACGTATTGTGATTCTCAGGATTCTATACGCATTGTGATTCTCAGGATTCTATACGCATTGTGATTCTCAGGATTCTATACGTATTGTGATTCTCAGGATTCTATACATATTGTGATTCTCAGGATTCTATACGTATCGTGATTCTCAGGATTCTATACGTATCGTGATTCTCAGGATTCTATACGTATAGTGATTCTCAGGATTCTATACGTATAGTGATTCTATACGTATAGTGATTCTATACGCATTGTGATTCTCAGGATTCTATACGTATAGTGATTCTATACGCATTGTGATTCTCAGGATTCTATACGTATTGTGATTCTATACGCATTGTGATTCTCAGGATTCTATACGTATTGTGATTCTCAGGATTCTATACGTGCTGTGATTCTATACGTATTGTGATTCTATACGCATTGTGATTCTCAGGATTCTATACGTATCGTGATTCTATACGTATAGTGATTCTATACGTATTGTGATTCTCAGGATTCTAAACGTATTGTGATTCTCAGGATTCTATACGTATAGTGATTCTCAGGATTCTATACGTATAGTGATTCTATACGCATTGTGATTCTCAGGATTCTATACGTATTGTGATTCTATACGTATTGTGATTCTCAGGATTCTATACGTGTTGTGATTCTATACGTATTGTGATTCTCAGGATTCTATACGTATTGTGATTCTCAGGATTCTATACGTATTGTGATTCTCAGGATTCTATACATATTGTGATTCTATACGTATTGTGATTCTCAGGATTCTATACGTATCGTGATTCTCAGGATTCTATACGTATAGTGATTCTATACGCATTGTGATTCTCAGGATTCTATACGTATTGTGATGCTATACGCATTGTGATTCTCAGGATTCTATACGTATCGTGATTCTATACGTATAGTGATTCTATACGTATTGTGATTCTCAAGATTCTATACGTATCGTGATTCTATACGTGTAGTGATTCTATACGTATTGTGATTCTCAGGATTCTATACGTATTGTGATTCTATACGTATTGTGATTCTCAGGATTCTATACGTATTGTGATTCTATACGTATTGTGATTCTCAGGATTCTATACGTATTGTGATTCTCAGGATTCTATACGTGTTGTGATTCTATACGTATTGTGATTCTCAGGATTCTATACGTATTGTGATTCTCAAGATTCTATACGTATTGTGATTCTCAGGATTCTATACGTATCGTGATTCTCAGGATTCTATACGTATAGTGATTCTATACGCATTGTGATTCTCAGGATTCTATACGTATAGTGATTCTCAGGATTCTATACGTGCTGTGATTCTATACGTATTGTGATTCTATACGTATTGTGATTCTCAGGATTCTATACGTATTGTGATTCTCAGGATTCTATACGTATCGTGATTCTCAGGATTCTATACGTATAGTGATTCTATACGCATTGTGATTCTCAGGATTCTATACGTATAGTGATTCTCAGGATTCTATACGTGCTGTGATTCTATACGTATTGTGATTCTATACGTATTGTGATTCTCAGGATTCTATACGTATAGTGATTCTCAGGATTCTATACGTGCTGTGATTCTATACGTATTGTGATTCTATACGTATTGTGATTCTCAGGATTCTATACGTTTTGTGATACTCAGGATTCTATACATATTGTGATTCTCAGGATTCTATACGTATTGTGATTCTCAGGATTCTATACGTATTGTGATTCTCAGGATTCTATACATATTGTGATTCTATACGTATTGTGATTCTCAGGATTCTATACGTATCGTGATTCTCAGGATTCTATACGTATAGTGATTCTATACGCATTGTGATTCTCAGGATTCTATACGTATTGTGATTCTCAGGATTCTATACGTATAGTGATTCTATACGCATTGTGATTCTCAGGATTCTATACGCATTGTGATTCTCAGGATTCTATACGTATTGTGATTCTCAGGATTCTATACGTATTGTGATTCTCAGGATTCTATACGTATCGTGATTCTCAGGATTCTATACGTATCGTGATTCTATACGCATTGTGATTCTCAGGATTCTATACGTATTGTGATTCTCAGGATTCTATACGTATTGTGATTCTCAGGATTCTATACGTATCGTGATTCTATACGCATTGTGATTCTATATGCATTGTGATTCTCAGGATTCTATACGTATTGTGATTCTCAGGATTCTATACGTATTGTGATTCTCAGGATTCTATACGTATCGTGATTCTATACGCATTGTGATTCTATACGTATTGTGATTCTCAGGATTTTATACGTATCGTGATTCTATACGTATAGTGATTCTATACGCATTGTGATTCTCAGGATTCTATATGTATTGTGATTCTCAGGATTCTATATGTATTGTGATTCTCAGGATTCTATATGTATTGTGATTCTCAGGATTCTATACGTATCGTGATTCTATACGTATAGTGATTCTATATGCATTGTGATTCTCAGGATTCTATATGTATTGTGATTTTCAGGATTCTATATGTATTGTGATTCTCAGGATTCTATATGTATTGTGATTCTCAGGATTCTATATGTATTGTGATTCTCAGGATTCTATATGTATTGTGATTCTCAGGATTCTATACGTATCGTGATTCTCAGGATTCTATACGTATCGTGATTCTATATGCATTGTGATTCTCAGGATTCTATATGTATTGTGATTCTCAGGATTCTATACGTATCGTGATTCTCAGGATTCTATACGTATAGTGATTCTATATGCATTGTGATTCTCAGGATTCTATATGTATTGTGATTCTCAGGATTCTATACGTATTGTGATTCTCAGGATTCTATACGTATCGTGATTCTATACGCATTGTGATTCTATACGTATTGTGATTCTCAGGATTTTATACGTATCGTGATTCTATACGTATAGTGATTCTATACGCATTGTGATTCTCAGGATTCTATATGTATTGTGATTCTCAGGATTCTATATGTATTGTGATTCTCAGGATTCTATATGTATTGTGATTCTCAGGATTCTATACGTATCGTGATTCTATACGTATAGTGATTCTATATGCATTGTGATTCTCAGGATTCTATATGTATTGTGATTCTCAGGATTCTATATGTATTGTGATTCTCAGGATTCTATATGTATTGTGATTCTCAGGATTCTATATGTATTGTGATTCTCAGGATTCTATATGTATTGTGATTCTCAGGATTCTATACGTATCGTGATTCTCAGGATTCTATACGTATCGTGATTCTATATGCATTGTGATTCTCAGGATTCTATATGTATTGTGATTCTCAGGATTCTATACGTATCGTGATTCTCAGGATTCTATACGTATAGTGATTCTATATGCATTGTGATTCTCAGGATTCTATATGTATTGTGATTCTCAGGATTCTATACGTATAGTGATTCTATATGCATTGTGATTCTCAGGATTCTATATGTATTGTGATTCTCAGGATTCTATACGTATAGTGATTCTATATGCATTGTGATTCTCAGGATTCTATATGTATTGTGATTCTCAGGATTCTATATGTATTGTGATTCTCAGGATTCTATATGTATTGTGATTCTCAGGATTCTATACGTATCGTGATTCTATACGTATAGTGATTATATACGTATTGTGATTCTCAGGATTCTATACGTATCGTGATTCTCAGGATTCTATACGTATAGTGATTCTATACGCATTGTGATTCTCAGGATTCTATACGTATTGTGATTCTCAGGATTCTATACGTATAGTGATTCTATACGCATTGTGATTCTCAGGATTCTATACGCATTGTGATTCTCAGGATTCTATACGTATTGTGATTCTCAGGATTCTATACGTATTGTGATTCTCAGGATTCTATACGTATCGTGATTCTCAGGATTCTATACGTATCGTGATTCTATACGCATTGTGATTCTCAGGATTCTATACGTATTGTGATTCTCAGGATTCTATACGTATTGTGATTCTCAGGATTCTATACGTATCGTGATTCTATACGCATTGTGATTCTATATGCATTGTGATTCTCAGGATTCTATACGTATTGTGATTCTCAGGATTCTATACGTATTGTGATTCTCAGGATTCTATACGTATCGTGATTCTATACGCATTGTGATTCTATACGTATTGTGATTCTCAGGATTTTATACGTATCGTGATTCTATACGTATAGTGATTCTATACGCATTGTGATTCTCAGGATTCTATATGTATTGTGATTCTCAGGATTCTATATGTATTGTGATTCTCAGGATTCTATATGTATTGTGATTCTCAGGATTCTATACGTATCGTGATTCTATACGTATAGTGATTCTATATGCATTGTGATTCTCAGGATTCTATATGTATTGTGATTCTCAGGATTCTATATGTATTGTGATTCTCAGGATTCTATATGTATTGTGATTCTCAGGATTCTATATGTATTGTGATTCTCAGGATTCTATATGTATTGTGATTCTCAGGATTCTATACGTATCGTGATTCTCAGGATTCTATACGTATCGTGATTCTATATGCATTGTGATTCTCAGGATTCTATATGTATTGTGATTCTCAGGATTCTATACGTATCGTGATTCTCAGGATTCTATACGTATAGTGATTCTATATGCATTGTGATTCTCAGGATTCTATATGTATTGTGATTCTCAGGATTCTATACGTATTGTGATTCTCAGGATTCTATACGTATCGTGATTCTATACGCATTGTGATTCTATACGTATTGTGATTCTCAGGATTTTATACGTATCGTGATTCTATACGTATAGTGATTCTATACGCATTGTGATTCTCAGGATTCTATATGTATTGTGATTCTCAGGATTCTATATGTATTGTGATTCTCAGGATTCTATATGTATTGTGATTCTCAGGATTCTATACGTATCGTGATTCTATACGTATAGTGATTCTATATGCATTGTGATTCTCAGGATTCTATATGTATTGTGATTCTCAGGATTCTATATGTATTGTGATTCTCAGGATTCTATATGTATTGTGATTCTCAGGATTCTATATGTATTGTGATTCTCAGGATTCTATATGTATTGTGATTCTCAGGATTCTATACGTATCGTGATTCTCAGGATTCTATACGTATCGTGATTCTATATGCATTGTGATTCTCAGGATTCTATATGTATTGTGATTCTCAGGATTCTATACGTATCGTGATTCTCAGGATTCTATACGTATAGTGATTCTATATGCATTGTGATTCTCAGGATTCTATATGTATTGTGATTCTCAGGATTCTATACGTATAGTGATTCTATATGCATTGTGATTCTCAGGATTCTATATGTATTGTGATTCTCAGGATTCTATACGTATAGTGATTCTATATGCATTGTGATTCTCAGGATTCTATATGTATTGTGATTCTCAGGATTCTATATGTATTGTGATTCTCAGGATTCTATATGTATTGTGATTCTCAGGATTCTATACGTATCGTGATTCTATACGTATAGTGATTATATACGTATTGTGATTCTCAGGATTCTATACGTACAGTGATTCTATATGTATTGTGATTCTCAGGATTCTATACGCATTGTGATTCTCAGGATTCTATATGTATTGTGATTCTATACGTATAGTGATTATATACGTATTGTGATTCTCAGGATTCTATATGTATTGTGATTCTCAGGATTCTACATGTATTGTGATTCAACACTGGGATTTTATTGCGATTTGATGTTCCAAACATATTGCTCACCATATGTCTGCTGCAGAGGGACAAGAATGAGCCAAGTGTTGATCAGTCATGGAAATAAAAGTGCTGAAAACGAATTGACTCCCAACATAAAAAGAAGATGAAGAACAAAGCTATGAAGGAAAACCACTGTAGTTTTGGTGCAGGCACAGCCAACCAGCGCAAAACTAATATTAGGATACTGTCAAAACGTTAGGATACATCTTTAAAATATGTAACTGCATCAGTTCCCCCCCCCCCCCATCACTATCTAATGATTATGTGTAGTAGTCGTTTACTCATTAGCCTGACATAAATACACCTACCAACCTTCAAGACAGGTTTGAATCCAGAGCCCATTCAGAGGGGTTTGGTTCAAATACAGAAGACACATTTTTTTTGGAATGCATTCAGTTGTGCAACTGACTAGGTCTCCCCCTTTCCCTAATGATGATGTTTAGTCCTAGTAGGTTGTTCATTAGCCTAGAACACACACACACACACACAGGCTGCTAGCTTACAGCTGGACTTACATGTTTGTCTGTTGTGGTGCAGGCTTGGTCTAGTCCAGAGGGAGTGTCATCTCTCAGAATCGAGAGGTAGAGTAGTGACCTGGAGGGGGGCAGGAGAGAGGGGCCAGTCTTCCTTTGCTTGGTTGGTTGACGAGAGGGGTAGAGTAGTGACCTGGAGGGGGCAGGAGAGAGGGGCCAGTCTTCCTTTGGTTGGTTGGTTGACGAGAGGGGTGGAGTAGTGACCTGGAGGGGGGGCAGGAGAGAGTGGCTAGACTTCCTTTGGTTTGTTGGTTGATGAGGGGGGTAGAGGGGGTCTGAGAGAGAGAGAGCGAGCGAGAGAGAGAGAGAGATGTAGAAGGACAAGCAATCACAACACTGGTGGAGAGAGAAACAGAGACCAACCAGTCTTCGGTTGGTTGACGAGGGGAGTAGAGGGGGTCTGAGAGAGAGCTGTAGAGGGACAAGGAATCACAACACTGGTGGTGGGGGGGGAATATAGAGAAGAGAAGGGTTGTAGTGTGACTGTACGTCAGCCGTGTGTGTGGTGTGTCTAGAAGGCGTAGTGTACGGTGCATTTTGGAAAGTATTCAGACCCTATTAAATAAATGTAAAAAATGTCCTCTGCAATCTACACACAATACCTCATAACGACAGAAGCGAACAGGTTTTTAGACAATTTGTATAAAATTTTAAAAAATACAGAAACACCTTATTTACATAAGTAGTCAAACCGTTTGCTATGAGACTCGAAATTGAGCTCAGGTTTCCATTGATTGTCCTGTGGTAAATTCACTTGATTGGACATGATTTGGAAAGGCACACAACTGTCTATATAAAGGTCCCACAGCTGACAGTGCATGTCAGAGCAAAAACCAAGCCACGAGGTCGAAGGAATTGTCCATAGAACTCAGAGACTGATTATGTCAAGGCACAGATCTGGGGAAGGGTACCAAAACATTCTGCAGCATTGACAGTCCCCAAGAACAGTGGCCTCCATCATTCCTAAAATGTAAGAAGTTTGGAACCACCAAGACTTCCTAGAGCTGTCCGCCCGGCCAAACTGAGCAATCAGGGGAGAAGGGCCTTGGTCAGCGAGGTGACCAAGAACCCGATGGTTACTCTAACAGAGTTCCTGAGATCCTTTGTGGAGATGGGAGAACCTTCTAGAAGGACAACCATCTCTGCAGCATACTACCAGTCAGGCATTTATGGTAGAGTGGCCAGATAGAAGCTACTCCTCAATAAAATGCTCATGACAGCCCGCTTGGAGTTTGCCAAAAGGCACCCAAAGAACTCTCAGACCATTAGAAACAAAATTCTCTGGTCTGATGAAACCAAGATTGGACTCTTTGGCCTGAATGCCAAGGGTCACGTCTTGAGGAAACCTGGCACCATCCCTACGGTGAAGCATGGCAGTGGCAGCATCATGCTGTTGGGATGTTTTTCAGCGGCAGTGACTGGGAGACTAGTCAGGATTGTGGGAAAGATGAATGGAGCAAAGTACAGAGAGATCCTTGATGAAAACCTGCTCCAGGGCGCTCAGAACCTCAGACTGGGGCGAACGACCCTAAGCACACAACCAAGACAACGCAGGAGTGACTTTGGGACACGTCTTGAGTGACGTGAGTGACCCAGCCAGAGCCCAGACTTGAACCCGATCGAATATCTCTGGAGAAACCTGAACATAAATGTGCAGTGACGCTCCCCATCCAACCTGACAGAGCTTGAGAATATCTGCAGAGAAGAATGTGAGAAACTCCCCAAATACAGGTGTGCCAAGCTTGTAGCGTCATACCCAAGAAGATTCAAGGCTGTAATCGCTGCCAAAGGAGCTTCAACAAAGTACTGAGTAAAGGGTCTAAATAATGTGATATTTCAGTATCAATTTGCTAACATTTATAAAAAAAAATGTTTTTGCTTTGTCTTTATGGGGTATTGTGTGTAGATTGATGAGGAGAAAAAAATATTTAATCAATTTTTGAAAAAGGCTGTAACGTAACAAAATGTGGAAAAAGTCAAGGGGCCTGAATACTTTCTGACTACACTGACATTTGCATAGGCAAAGACAACAAGATGCAGAGCGTCTGTCTGTCATGATGAAACAGTGAAAACAAGTAGTCATGTCTCCATGTGACTAACAATCGTTGTAAATGAGAGCCTTTGTCTAAGTCTCTACCCACAGCAGAGAGAGACAGACAGGGTAAAGCAGGGGAATCAAACTCATTCCATGGAGAGCCTAGTGTCTGCTGGTTTTTGTTTTTTTTCCTTTCAATTAAGACCAAAACAACCAGGTGAGGGAGAGTTCCTTACTCATCAGTGACCTTAATTCATCAATCAAGTACAAGGGAGGAGCAAAAACCCACAGACACTCGGCCCTCCGTGGAATGACTAACACCTGTGGGGTAAAGCATGATGTTTTACTGCTTATGTTATTGGAGGAAAACACACACCATAATTGACAACAATGAAGCTAACACTGTCAAAACATTGGAACCCAATCTCACAGCAAGTGGGTCATTTTAGCTACGCACATTTCTCCAGACCATATAGGCCTCTACCCTCAAATAACATTAACTTTAAATAGTTTTAACTAGCTAGATAACCAATAGTCTGATTAATCAGGCTGTAATACACAATTAATTGGTATAAACAGCCTAAGACATTTGTGTGAAAAATCCTGTGTAAATGTTTCAGGATATTGGATAAAATTACATTAACTTACTCTACCGTTTGTCTGTGCAGTTGTCCTTCTGCTGCCCGAAATTTGAGACAAAATATCCACAGGAAATGACTGTTTAACTGACTTTTTGGGTTCAGTATATGGTTGGTAACGTGGTAAAGATGGTTACTCAGTTATTTGGTAAAAATTAGTTTTACATTGGATATTCAGTTCTCTTGTCAATAGCTACTGTTGTCTTGGGCAGTGGTTCCCCAACTGTGGAGGGGTCGCCACAGGTTATTTATTTATTTTAGGAACTCAGTCCAGCTTTAAAAACTTACTCTTGAAAATTGTCATCTCTAAATTGGGTAGTACATCATCAGTTCCTCTCGTCTTCTTAGTCATTACAGACCTTAGAGAACTATTTATAACTTGTCAGAAATGTCCAGATCAAGTAGCTCATGTCAGGTAACTTTTAGCCCATAGATAGTTATTTTTTTGTCACTCAAATATCACACGAATACACATTAGATATTGGGCAAATGTATAGAATGGTAAGAAATGTGTTTTACAACTGCTAAATATTATTTGCACGCCATGACAACATGTGTAGAATTGCAGGAAATAAAAATGAAAACCTGCAACAGTTTGGGACCCCTGGTCTAGAGATACAACAGCTAGTCATGATCGCTGTCAGCATTTTTCTGACAGCTCCGTACGTAAACACCCTTTCAGAATACAACTTGGACTGTGACGTTATTCTAGAAAAAAAAACTACGTCGTATTTCACGTGCTTTCAGCGCCACGGAGCGTAAAATACGCCCCAAACCAGGCGTAACTTCTGTCAAGAATACGGCCTACGGGGCTACAAACAAACAACCTAGCTAGCTACTAACGTTAGCCTGCTACCGTCCCCCAACTACCGTGCGCAATGACAACAGGGAGTGCCCATGCCCCTGAAAAACACCGTTAATGTACCACCAAGGAGCATAGATTACGAAAACACAAGATGTGCAATAAACTGCAAATCAGGTAACGTAAATACAGAGAATATTCATCTTCCCGTGCGCCCGCACCGGCGACAGGCCTGTGATAAGACAGTCCATGCCCCGCTAGGCACCTCGCGCACTGACACCAACCGAAATAATGCACCGAGTGTGGTTCTGAGTGTTTTATCGGATTCCTGAGATTGAATGCCTTCGTTTACCCTACCGGTATCGGTGGAGCGACACCCCAAAACACGTTTATTTACCTTTTTCTGTCGGTTGTCAGCGCGCGCAGGTCTTCCTAACCCCTGAATCCAGAACAAACAGCCCCGTTCGACGTCAGTGACGTCAGACGTAGGGGGAACGTCAGGACGTCATTCGGAGGAATGTCACCTCTCCACGAACGAATCCCCTCTGTCTCCCGGAACAGGCAATACCATGCAATAACTTCAAACACTGAAAATTATTATAGACAAATTCCCAATACACACTGGTCTGCATAAATGGCCATACATAGCATCACAATTAATTGCCCTATTTTCGCGTAACCACACACTGTCAATGGACTGGATAATTTGTGATAGATATTGTAACAATTGCATAATTTCACCTTCTATAAATCACATAATCTTATAAACTATAGGTTCTTAATACTCTTATAATAAACTCATGTTATGGTAAATTCTACCTTGAAGAAACGCAATTAATTCCACCTATAGTGGAGTGAGCCCTCCACCTAGTGGTCAATTAATCACAAGTATGGTAGTATCAGAGAGGAAAAGGCGAAGTGAGAGGTTTACTCCGCCCAAAATGTATACACGAAAATAATGCCACGAAGTGAGAAATGTTTGTTTGGAGGTCAATTAGTGTCGAATTTGGTCAACAAAACATGTAATTGCTCATTTGCTACGTGAGGCTTATTTGATCAAATAGAAGTTTGTTAATGGTTAAATTGTTCTTGAATGTACTGATATGGACGCACGTGGCAAAACATTTCTATTGGAGTTGTGCCTGTTGTCATAGCGATAGAAGACTCATCATGGATATAAACCGTTTTAGCATTGCCATTGAGGGCTTCCACCATTTTAAAGTAGCCACCTGGGGGGTGATTCCTATGAATTGGGAGCGGTCCGCTAATAAAGAACAAAAAAAGAACTACTTCATAATGGAGATAGCCTCAATGGCGCTGCTCATGCCCTCACAGACACTATAATGGCACAGATACAATGATGAATCTGCTATCTATCTCCATGGACTGTTGTTCACACATATTTCTGCCCTGACATTGGCTAAGAGGGTTTGGCCAGCAACCAAAATATCGCTGGTTTGAATCCCAGAGCCAGCAAGGTGGAAAAATCAGCCGTTCTGCCGATGAGCAAGACGGTTAACCCCCAGCAACTACTCCCGGGACGTGGATGTCGATTAAGGCAAGTGCCCACACATCTCTGATTCAGAGGGGTTGGGTTAAATGCGGAAGACACATTTCGGTTGAATGCATTCAGTTGTGCAACTGACAAGGTATCCCCCTTTCCCTTCCCACCTGATCTCGACTTCTCCCACCTGTCTTCCATCTTTAAAGCGGTCACTCAAATATCTTGTCAATATAATAGACAATCTTTGGTAGTATCAATCCTCTGAGTTCAGGTCTTTCAGATCAAAATTATAGGGACAGGCGGTGTCTGATCCTACACTGAACAAAAATAGAAACGCAACATGTAAATTGTTGGTCCTATGTTTCCTGAGCTAAAATAAAAGATCCCAGAAATGCTCCATAAGCACAAAAAGCTTAAATCTCTCAAGTTTTATGCACAAATTTGTTTACATCCCTGTTAGTGAGCATTTCTTTGCCAAGATAATCCATCCCCCTGACAGGTGTGGCATATCAAGAAGCTGATTAAACAGCATGATCATTACACCGGTGCACCTTGTGCTGGGGACAATAAAAGACCACTCTAAAATGTGCAGTTTTGTGACAACACCACACATTTCAGTTGAAGGCATTCAGTTGTACAATTGACTTAAGTATCTCCCTGTTTTAATGTCAAAGTTGTAAAAAAGAGAACCCCGTGGTGGAAGTGGGGTTATGGTGTGGACTGGCCTAAGCTATGGACAACGAACACAATTGCATTTTATCGTTGGAAATTTGAATGCAGAGATACCGTGACGAGATCCTGTGGTCCATTGTCGTGGCATTCCTCCGCTGCCGTCACCTCATATTTCAGTATAATGCAAGGCTCGTGTCGCAAGGCTCTGTTCACAGTTCCCGGAAGCTGAAAATGTTCAAGTTCTTCCGTGGCCTGCATACTCACCAGACATGTCACCCATTGAGCACGTTTGGGATGCTATGGATCGACGTGTGCAACAGCGTGTTCCAGTTCCCGCCAATATCCAGCCACTTCGCACAACCATTGTAAAGGAGTGGGACAACACTCCTCAGGCCACAATCAACAGCCTGATCACCTCTATGTGAAGGAGATGTGTTGCGCTGCATGAGGCAAATGGAGATCACACCAGATACGGACTGGTTTTATGATCTACGCCCCCTACTTTTCTTTTAAAGGTATCTGTGACCAACAGATGCATATCTGTATTCCCAGTCATGTGAAATTCATTCGGCCCTAATCTATGGATTTATTTCCATTCACTGATTTCCTCATATGAACTGTACATCAGTAAAATCTTTTAAATTGTTGCATGTATATTTTTGTTCAGTGTATTACACTTGATGCATACAGCCCACTTGATGCATACAGCCCACTTGATGCATACAGCCCACTTGATGCATACAGCCCACTTGATGCATACAGCCCACTTGATGCATACAGCCCACTTGATGCGTACAGCCCACTTGATGCGTACAGCCCACTTGATGCATACAGCCCACTTGATGCATACAGCCCACTTGATGCGTACAGCCCACTTGATGCGTACAGCCCACTTGATGCATACAGCCCACTTGATGCGCACAGCCCACTTGATGCGTACAGCCCACTTGATGCATACAGCCCACTTGATGCGCACAGCCCACTTGATGCATACAGCCCACTTGATGCGTACAGCCCACTTGATGCATACAGCCCACTTGATGCATACAGCCCACTTGATGCATACAGCCCACTTGATGCATACAGCCCACTTGATGCGTACAGCCCACTTGATGCGTACAGCCCACTTGATGCATACAGCCCACTTGATGCATACAGCCCACTTGATGCATACAGCCCACTTGATGCATACAGCCCACTTGATGTATACAGCCCACTTGATGCATACAGCCCACTTGATGCGTACAGCCCACTTGATGCGTACAGCCCACTTGATGCATACAGCCCACTTGATGCATACAGCCCACTTGATGCATACAGCCCACTTGATGCATACAGCCCACTTGATGTATACAGCCCACTTGATGCATACAGCCCACTTGATGCGTACAGCCCACTTGATGCATACAGCCCACTTGATGCATACAGCCCACTTGTTCCCTCCTTTTAGTTGATTCATGGTCGTCACAGTCAACAAGATTATATTATGCAGAATGCAGTGTTACATTAAGACGAGACCTTAAAGTAGCAGAAATAACTAAGCCTACTCCTGTTTCAGTAAAAAAGCCAAGGGATGGGACTGCAGAAATATAACCACTCAAATTCATAGAGCAATGGATGCATAGGACTGACCATCCATGATATCAAAATTATAGTTTTAAACATTGGAGTTTATATTTTGGATTCTGATAAGGTATGACAACTGAACTAAAAGCTCATGGAGGCGTTTAGAGATGTTCATGAATTAATGGGTACACGTTCATTTAGAAGTGATGTTCATGAATTAATGGGTACACGTTCATTTAGAAGTGATTTTCTTCATGAATTAATGGGTACACGTTCATTTAGAAGTGATGTTCATGAATTAATGGGTACACGTTCATTTAGAAGTGATTTTCTTCATGAATTAATGGGTACACGTTCATTTAGAAGTGATGTTCATGAATTAATGGGTACACGTTCATTTAGAAGTGATTTTCTTCATGAATTAATGGGTACATGTTCATTTAGAAGTCCAAAAATGTATGTAGTAACTGCCAAAAGCCCTTTTAAACAACACACTACTTTGATCAGGGAAAGGGGGATACCTAGTCAGTTAAACAACACACTACTTTGATCAGGGAAAGGGGGATACCTAGTCAGTTAAACAACAATGTATTCAACAAATGTCTTCCGCATTTAACCCAACCCATCTGAATCAGAGAGGTGTGGGGGGGCTGCCTTAAAATCGACGTCTTCAGCACCCAGGGAACAGTGGGTTAACGGTCTTGCTCAGGGGCAGAAAGACAGATTTTTGACCTTGTCAGCTCGGGGATTGGATCCAGCAACCTTCCGGGTTACTGGCCCAACGCTCTAACCACTGCCTGCCGCCATCCTGCTGCACCCAATGTGAATGCTTGGATTTACAGTGCCGTGTTAAGGTTGTCCTGAGCTTTTTAACCATGTGTGTAAAGAAATCATTTTTTATTCTAATCACATAATATTTTAAACAAAAAAAGCCCAGACTAATTTGATACAGAATTGGTCAGGAGATACGAATTGTAATTTAAACACTATTAGAATAATAGATCAGAACATCAGCCAGTCTGTTTGTGCGATCATGCCGACTATAATTCTTTGTCGTGTGTCTTGACAAACAGCAATGGAATTGTCAAGAGCACAAAGATCTGAGATCAGGCTAGAAGAAAATCAGCTCAAAACAAAGAAACCAAACCAACAGATAAACATTTTAAACATTTATTCTCATCTGTCCAAAAAAGAACATGGATGACAACAGCAACCGTCTGTAAAACTAAATCCTGCCCCGTCTTTCCATCTAAACACACCAACAAATACATTTCAAATAAGTTTTTGCACGTTTGGGAGGAGTCGATAAGAGACGAACCAATCAGCTCAGACTTCCTAGGAATCTAGCTATGACGGACAGGGGGTGCGTCCAGTAGTAATACCAGGTAGGGGGTGTGTCATATCAATAACACTAAGTTCACGGTCCTCTACCCACTGAAACATTGTCAAAATATCCCAACGCAGACCGACAGATTCAAAAGGCACAACAAAAAAAGTCTACTTACACAGAAGAGAAACTATATATGAAAACAGATGTATCAGAAGTATATTAGTGAGTATCGGTTCTGAATGGAGGGGGGGAGGTAAGTATAAATGAATCTGATTGGCTGTTTGTGGAAGGGGTAGAGTGGGATTGGCTGGACAGGGGAGAGAGGGCTGTATTAATTGGTCCAGAGGGAGGTCAAAGGGTCATTGAGGGTAAAGGTCACTCTATGACGACCACGTCAGCATCCTCGTCTTTCTTCTCTACCGCCACACCCTCATCCTCTCCTCCCACTCCTTCATCCTCCTCTTCCTCTCCCAGCTCTCCTTCCACTCCCTCATCCTCCTCTCCAAACTCATCTCCTACTTCAAACCCTTCCTCCTCTTCCTCTCCTACCTGCTCCAGCTCTCCCTCAGCCTCCCCCTCACCCTGCGTCTCCTCCTCACCCTGCGTGTCCCCGTCTCCTCCCGCTGGCTTCTCTACTTGCGCCTCTTCCTCCCCTGCATCTGCTACCGCCACTCCCCCCTCCTCCATCTTCTCCTCCTCTACCCCATCAGCCCCGGTGGCCTCCTGCGATGTCTCTGGCCCCGCCTCTTCCTTGGTGGTCTCCGCCAGGCTCTCATTGGTCAGCTCAGCCTCTGACACCTCCATAATCATTGAGTCCTCTGGGTCCTGGTCGTCCTGGTTACCGAGGAAGGGGTTCTCACCCTGCAGAGAGGAAGGGCAGGGTCAGAGAGAGATTGTGAGTGAGTGAATGAGTGCGTGAGGCACAGAGTCAGTGTTTCTAAGGTGGGGGGGAGGGGTTCTGTGTGAGATAGGCGTTTGTGTACCTTGAGGTAACTCTCCAGCTTCTTTCCGATGATTTTGTGGTTGAGGATGCTGCGAGCCACTGACAGACTGGCCCTCTTAGACTGCTCCATCATACCCTGGGGTCACGTAGGAAGCAAAGGTCACACAGGAGTCAGTGGGGGAAAGGTCAGGGAGGGCAGAGCAAAAAAGTTTAATTAAAAAAGTACTTGTTCCTTCAAATCTTCTGTATCCAACCAAGCAGGGTTTATATTGTATAGAGCATCCCTGCCAATCTCAACCAAGCAGGGTTTATATTGTGTAGTGCTCCCTGCCAATCTCAACCAAGCAGGGTTTATATTGTGTAGTGCTCCCTGCCAATCTCAACCAAGCAGGGTTTATATTGTATAGTGCTCCCTGCCAATCTCAACCAAGCAGGGTTTATATTGTATAGTGCTCCCTGCCAATCTCAACCAAGCAGGGTTTATATTGTATAGTGCTCCCTGCCAATCTCAACCAAGCAGGGTTTATATTGTATAGTGCTCCCTGTCAATCTCAACCAAGCAGGGTTTATATTGTGTAGTGCTCCCTGCCAATCTCAACCAAGCAGGGTTTATATTGTATAGTGCTCCCTGCCAATCTCAACCAAGCAGGGTTTATATTGTGTAGTGCTCCCTGCCAATCTCAACCAAGCAGGGTTTATATTGTGTAGTGCTCCCTGTCAATCTCAACCAAGCAGGTTTATATTGTGTAGTGCTCCCTGCCAATCTCAACCAAGCAGGGTTTATATTGTGTAGTGCTCCCTGTCAATCTCAACCAAGCAGGTTTATATTGTGTAGTGCTCCCTGCCAATCTCAACCAAGCAGGGTTTATATTGTGTAGTGCTCCCTGCCAATCTCAACCAAGCAGGGTTTATATTGTATAGTGCTCCCTGTCAATCTCAACCAAGCAGGGTTTATATTGTGTAGTGCTCCCTGCCAATCTCAACCAAGCAGGGTTTATATTGTGTAGTGCTCCCTGCCAATCTCAACCAAGCAGGGTTTATATTGTGTAGTGCTCCCTGCCAATCTCAACCAAGCAGGGTTTATATTGTATAGTGCTCCCTGCCAATCTCAACCAAGCAGGGTTTATATTGTGTAGTGCTCCCTGCCAATCTCAACCAAGCAGGGTTTATATTGTGTAGTGCTCCCTGCCAATCTCAACCAAGCAGGGTTTATATTGTGTAGTGCTCCCTGCCAATCTCAACCAAGCAGGGTTTATATTGTGTAGTGCTCCCTGCCAATCTCAACCAAGCAGGGTTTATATTGTGTAGTGCTCCCTGCCAATCTCAACCAAGCAGGGTTTATATTGTGTAGTGCTCCCTGCCAATCTCAACCAAGCAGGGTTTATATTGTATAGTGCTCCCTGACAATCTCAACCAAGCAGGGTTTATATTGTATAGTGAGCTGGTCTCATCCTGCCCTACAGTCACTATACACTGAGCTGTGTAGTGACCTGGTATCAGTCACTATACACTGAGCCGTGTAGTGACCTGGTATCAGTCACTATACACTGAGCTGTGTACTGACCTGGTATCAGTCACTATACACTGAGCTGTGCAGTGTACTGACCTGGTATCAGTCACTATACACTGAGCTGTGCAGTGTACTGACCTGGTATCAGTCACTATACACTGAGCTGTGTACTGACCTGGTATCAGTCACTATACACTGACCTGGTATCAGTCACTATACACTGACCTGGTATCAGTCACTATACACTGAGCTGTGTAGTGACCTGGTATCAGTCACTATACACTGAGCTGTGTAGTGACCTGGTATCAGTCACTATACACTGAGCTGTGTAGTGACCTGGTATCAGTCACTATACACTGTGCTGTGTACTGACCTGGTATCAGTCACTATACACTGCGCTGTGTACTGACCTGGTATCAGTCACTATACACTGCGCTGTGTACTGACCTGGTATCAGTCACTATACACTGAGCTGTGTACTGACCTGGTATCAGTCACTATACACTGAGCTGTGTACTGACCTGGTATCAGTCACTATACACTGAGCTGTGTACTGACCTGGTATCAGTCACTATACACTGAGCTGTGTACTGACCTGGTATCAGTCACTATACACTGAGCGGTATACTGACCTGGTATCAGTCACTATACACTGAGCGGTATACTGACCTGGTATCAGTCACTATACACTGAGCTGTGTACTGACCTGGTATCAGTCACTATACACTGAGCTGTGTACTGACCTGGTATCAGTCACTATACACTGAGCCGTGTAGTGACCTGGTATCAGTCACTATACACTGAGCCGTGTAGTGACCTGGTATCAGTCACTATACACTGAGCGGTATACTGACCTGGTATCAGTCACTATACACTGAGCTGTGTAGTGACCTGGTATCAGTCACTATACACTGAGCGGTGTACTGACCTGGTATCAGTCACTATACACTGAGCTGTGTACTGACCTGGTATCAGTCACTATACACTGAGCTGTGTACTGACCTGGTATCAGTCACTATACACTGAGCTGTGTACTGACCTGGTATCAATCACTATACACTGAGCGGTATACTGACCTGGTATCAGTCACTATACACTGAGCGGTATACTGACCTGGTATCAGTCACTATACACTGAGCTGTATACTGACCTGGTATCAGTCACTATACACTGAGCTGTGTACTGACCTGGTATCAGTCACTATACACTGAGCTGTGTACTGACCTGGTATCAGTCACTATACACTGAGCTGTGTACTGACCTGGTATCAGTCACTATACACTGAGCGGTATACTGACCTGGTATCAGTCACTATACACTGAGCGGTGTACTGACCTGGTATCAGTCACTATACACTGAGCCGTGTAGTGACCTGGTATCAGTCACTATACACTGACCTGGTATCAGTGTATACACTGAGCTGTGTAGTGACCTGGTATCAGTCACTATACACTGAGCTGTGTAGTGACCTGGTATCAGTCACTATACACTGAGCTGTGTAGTGACCTGGTATCAGTCACTATACACTGAGCTGTATAGTGACCTGGTATCAGTCACTATACACTGAGCTGTATACTGACCTGGTATCAGTCACTATACACTGAGCTGTATACTGACCTGGTATCAGTCACTATACTGTATAGCTGTATACTGACCTGGTATCAGTCACTATACTGTATAGCTGTGTACTGACCTGGTATCAGTCACTATACACTGAGCTGTGTACTGACCTGGTATCAGTCACTATACACTGAGCTGTGTACTGACCTGGTATCAGTCACTATACACTGACCTGGTATCAGTCACTATACACTGAGCGGTATACTGACCTGGTATCAGTCACTATACACTGAGCTGTGTACTGACCTGGTATCAGTCACTATACACTGAGCTGTGTAGTGACCTGGTATCAGTCACTATACACTGAGCTGTGTACTGACCTGGTATCAGTCACTATACACTGAGCTGGGTACTGACCTTGCGGTTGAAGTTGTGGTCGGGGGACTTGAGGTGTTTCTGTATGACGTAGAACTGCATGGGGATGAAGAGGTCACAGGCTGCACAGTGGGCTGCCTCCACCTTCTTCATGAAGTGCTCCATACCCAACTCTGTTACGGAGGAGGGAGAAACAGGGAAACAGTTGGACCAGCAGAGAAGAGAAACACAGGAGAAAACCTTTACAAATCCACCCTGTTCCACAGAAGAGTAACACACAGTACGTACGCAACACACAGTACGTACGCAACACACAGTACGTACGCAACACAGTACGTACACAACACACAGTACGTTCGCAACACACAGTACGTACGCAACACACAGTACGTTCGCAACACACAGTACGTTCGCAACACAGTACGTACACAACACACAGTACGTTCGCAACACACAGTACGTACACAACACACAGTACGTACACAACACACAGTACGTACACAACACACAGTACGTTCACAACACACAGTACGTTCACAACACACAGTACGTTCACAACACACAGTACGTTCACAACACACAGTACGTTCACAACACACAGTACGTACACAACACACAGTACGTACACAACACACAGTACGTTCACAACACACAGTACGTACACAACACACAGTACGTACGCAACACACAGTACGTACGCAACACACAGTACGTACGCAACACACAGTACGTTCGCAACACACAGTACGTTCGCAACACACAGTACGTACACAACACACAGTACGTACACAACACACAGTACGTACGCAACACACAGTACGTACACAAAACACACAGTACGTACACAACACACAGTACGTACGCAACACACAGTACGTACGCAACACACAGTACGTACGCAACACACAGTACGTACGCAACACACAGTACGTACACAAAACACACAGTACGTACACAACACACAGTACGTACGCAACACACAGTACGTACGCAACACACAGTACGTACGCAACACACAGTACGTACGCAACACACAGTACGTACGCAACACACAGTACGTACGCAACACACAGTACGTACACAACACACAGTACGTACACAACACACAGTACGTACGCAACACACAGTACGTTCACAACACACAGTACGTACACAACACACAGTACGTACGCAACACACAGTACGTACGCAACACACAGTACGTACACAAAACACACAGTACGTTCACAACACACAGTACGTTCACAACACACAGTACGTACGCAACACACAGTACGTACGCAACACACAGTACGTACGCAACACACAGTACGTACACAACACACAGTACGTACGCAACACACAGTACGTTCACAACACACAGTACGTACACAAAACACACAGTACGTTCACAACACACAGTACGTACGCAACACACAGTACGTTCGCAACACACAGTACGTTCGCAACACACAGTACGTTCGCAACACACAGTACGTTCGCAACACACAGTACGTTCGCAACACACAGTACGTTCGCAACACACAGTACGTACGCAACACAGTACGTTCGCAACACACAGTACGTTCGCAACACACAGTACGTTCGCAACACAGTACGTTCGCAACACACAGTACGTTCGCAACACACAGTACGTACGCAACACACAGTACGTACGCAACACACAGTACGTACGCAACACACAGTACGTACGCAACACACAGTACGTTCGCAACACACAGTACGTTCGCAACACACAGTACGTACGCAACACACAGTACGTACGCAACACACAGTACGTACGCAACACACAGTACGTACGCAACACACAGTACGTACACAACACACAGTACGTACGCAACACACAGTACGTACACAACACACAGTACGTACACAACACACAGTACGTACGCAACACACAGTACGTACACAACACACAGTACGTACGCAACACACAGTACGTACGCAACACACAGTACGTACGCAACACACAGTACGTTCACAACACACAGTACGTACACAACACACAGTACGTACACAACACACAGTACGTACACAACACACAGTACGTACACAAAACACACAGTACGTTCACAACACACAGTACGTACGCAACACACAGTACGTTCGCAACACACAGTACGTACACAACACACAGTACGTACGCAACACACAGTACGTACGCAACACACAGTATGTACACAAAACACACAGTACGTTCACAACACACAGTACGTACACAACACACAGTACGTACACAACACACAGTACGTACACAACACACAGTACGTACGCAACACACAGTACGCACGCAACACACAGTACGTACACAAAACACACAGTACGTTCACAACACACAGTACGTACACAACACACAGTACGTACGCACACAACACACAGTACGTACGCAACACACAGTACGTACGCAACACACAGTACGTTCACAACACACAGTACGTACGCAACACACAGTACGTTCACAACACACAGTACGTTCACAACACACAGTACGTACACAACACACAGTACGTACACAACACACAGTACGTACACAACACACAGTACGTACGCAACACACAGTACGTACGCAACACACAGTACGTACGCAACACACAGTACGTTCACAACACACAGTACGTACACAACACACAGTACGTACACAACACACAGTACGTACGCAGCTGTCTGATCTTAAAATCAGCAGCAACAAACAGCTGTCTGATCTTAAAATCAGCAGCAACAAACAGCTGTCTGATCTTAAATCACCAGTTTATTCACTGGTATTTTCATTGGTGGGAAAGTTAAAATGCATTATGTCACAATAGCCTGCTATTAGCGACAAACGGAAACCCTGGTAGACACCACAAACACACGGCTGTCCTTACGCCTGGTGAGGTCCTGTTCCTTGTAGACTTGACAGATGGCAGCACAGTGGTTCTCCATCTGACTGGTCCTCTGCTCCGTCTTCTTATACTTGTTGTTCAGGTACTCCTGGTGTGGACACACACAGTAAGAGGGGGGGGCCGCTCAAAACACACGGTAATCTTACAGAAGATTGAGTGAATGTCCCCATCTGCATGGGTCTGCCTGTGTGTGTGTGTCCATCTGCATGGGTCTGCCTGTGTGTGTCCACCTTTGATTGGGTGTGTGTGTGTGTCTTCCTTTGTGTGTGTGTGTCTGCCTTTGATTGGGTGTGGGTGTGTGTGTGTGTGTATGCCTGTGTGTTCGCCTTTAATTGTGTGTGTGTGTGTGTGTGTGTGTGTGTGTGTGTGTCTTCCTTTGTGTGTGTGTGTCTTCCTTTGTGTGTGTGTGTCTGCCTTTGTGTGTGTGTGTGTCTGCCTTTGATTGGGTGTGTGTGTGTGTGTGTGTGTGTCTGCCTGTGTGTCCGCCTTTGATTGTGTGTGTGTCTACCTGTAAGAAGTCTGTGGTGGGTTTGGACAGCTGACTGGACAGGAACTTGAAGTGATCTTTGTGGAACTTGCTCTCCAGGTGGGCCGCCATGTCCTCGTGGTAGAACGAACGGAACTTACACACCGAGCACGCAAACGTCACCCTGTCGACCACACAGAACAACCGTCAGACCACAAGCCTGCCGGCCCAATCAGAGGCAGCTATGTTGGACGGTGTGGTGAGTGAAACTACGGCTAAGTGGTTAGTGTTGAGTAACGCATTATCCCCCCCCATCCATTCACAGAGACAGAGGAAAGACTACAGGAGGTCATTCTGCCCTCAGAGAATATTTAGGAAAAGAAGGAATGAGAGGAGACAGAGGGAGGTGGGAGAGAGCGGGAGGTGGGAGAGAGCGGGAGGTGGGAGAGAGCGGCAGGTGGGAGAGAGCGGCAGGTGGGAGAGAGCGGCAGGTGGGAGAGAGCGGGAGGGAGGTGGGAGAGAGCGGGAGGGAGGTGGGAGAGAGCGGGAGGGAGGTGGGAGAGAGCGGGAGGGAGGTGGGAGAGAGCGGGAGGGAGGTGGGAGAGAGGTGGGCGAGAGCGTGAGGGAGGTGGGCGAGAGCGTGAGGGAGGTGGGCGAGAGCGGGAGGGAGGTGGGCGAGAGCGGGAGGGAGGTGGGCGAGAGCGGGAGGGAGGTGGGCGAGAGCGGGAGGGAGGTGGGCGAGAGCGGGAGGGAGGTGGGCGAGAGCGGGAGGGAGGTGGGCGAGAGCGGGAGGGAGGTGGGCGAGAGCGGGAGGGAGGTGGGCGAGAGCGGGAGGGAGGTGGGCGAGAGCGGGAGGGAGGTGGGCGAGAGCGGGAGGGAGGTGGGCGAGAGCGGGAGGGAGGTGGGCGAGAGCGGGAGGGAGGTGGGCGAGAGCGGGAGGGAGGTGGGAGAGAGCGGGAGGGAGGTGGGAGAGAGCGGGAGGGAGGTGGGAGAGCGGGAGGGAGGTGGGAGAGAGTGGGAGGGGAGAGAAGACAGGTCATTCTGCCCTCTCTGAGAACATAGAGCCCTCAGAGTTTTCACCACTTGACTTGTTCCACACTGTGTTTCAGCCTGAATTTAAAACGGATGACATTTATTATTGTCACTGGCCTGCTGCACACAATGCCCCATAAATGTCATAGTGGAATGATGTCTCATGAAATTTTTTACAAATGTATTTAAAATGAAAGCTGAACTATCTTGGGTCAATAAGTATTCAAGCCCTTTGTTATGGCAAGCCTAATTAAGTTCAGGAGTAAACATGTGCTTAACAAGTCACATAATAAGTTGCATGGACTCAGTGTGGAATAATACTGTTGCACAGTAAATGATTTTGAATGACGACCTCGTCTCTGTTCCCCACATGTACAATTATCTGTAAGGTCACTCAATCGCACAGTAAATTTAAACCACAAAGACCAGGGAGGTTTTCCAATGCCTCAAGGGGCACCGATTGGTCGAGAGAAAAAAAAAAGCATATGCTGAATATCCCTTTGAACAGGGTGAAGTTATTAATTACACTTTGGAAGGTGTATCAATACATCCAGTCACTACTAAGATAAAGGCGTACTTCCTAACGAGGAAGGAAACCGCTCAGGGATTTCACCATGAGGCCAATGGTGACTTTTACAGTCACAGAACTTAATAAGAGGAAACTGAGCATGGATCAACAAAACGTTACTCCATAATATTAACCCAACCGAAAAAGTGAAAAGGAAGCCTGAACAGAATTAAAATATTCCATAAATATGCATCCTGTTTGCAACAAGGCACTAAATTAATACAAATTGTGGCAAAGCATTTCACTTTTTTGTCCTGAATACAATGTTGTTTGGGACATATCCAACACATTATGGAGTACCACCCTCCATATTTTCAAGCACAGTGGTGGCTGCATCATGTTATGGGTATGCTTGTATTAAGGACTGGGGAATTTTTCTGGATAAAAAGAAACGTAATGGAGATAAGCACAGGCAAAATCCTCGAGGGAAATTGGTTCAGTCTGCTTCCAACAGACTGGGAGAGGAAATCACCTTTCAGCAGGACAATAACCTAAAACACAAGGCCATATCTACAGTGGAGTTGCTTACCAAGAAGACTGAATGTTCCTGAGTCACAGTTTTGACATAAATCTGCTTTCAAATCTATGGCAAGACCTGAAAATGGTTGTCTAGCAATGATCAACAAGCAAGTTGACAAAAGGTTATTCTAACATGTAATGGACAAAACAAAAACAAAAAATTATCAATTTTAAGCCCACTTTGTAACAGAATGTGGAAAAAGTCAAGGGGTATGAATCCTCTCTGAAGGCGCCTTAGTGACATCACATTCTGTTATAATGATCAGTGGTTTTATTGGTGTATTTAGGAAAAGATTCCATATAAAAACTCTGACCTCTGAGAAAGAGAAGAGAGAGAGGAGAAGATATGTAAAGGACAGACAGAAAAGGAAGAAAATTAGACTAAGAAATTAATGATTAAGATGTATTTTGTAATAACTGACCTCTGGGTTTGACTTTTGGGTGTTAGTGTGACCCCTGACCTTTCCAGGAAGCCGCCCCTCTTCCTCCTGTTTTTGGGGACCTTGTCCTGGGGAGGAGTCTGTTTCCCTGTCTGGAGCTTCTTCTTCATCTGAGAGATCTCCTCCTGCATCGACACCACTGGGGAGAGAGGAGAGGTTACAGTTGGAGAGGAAGACCGATGGAGAGATGAGGCGAAGAGAGGAGGGGAGACGGGGGGGAAGGAGAGGGGGGGAAGGAGAGGGGGGAAAGAGGAGGAGGGGGCGACGGGGAAAGAGGAGGAGGGGGAGACGGGGAAAGAGGAGGAGGGGGAGACGGGGAAAGAGGGGGAGACGGGGAAAGAGGGGGAGACGGGGAAAGAGGGGGAGACGGGGAAAGAGGGGGAGACGGGGAAAGAGGGGGAGACGGGGAAAGAGAGGAGGGGGAGACGGGGAAAGAGAGGAGGGGGAGACGGGGAAAGAGGAGGAGGGTGAGACGGGGAAAGAGGAGGAGGGTGAGACGGGGAAAGAGAGGAGGGTAGACGGGGAAAGAGAGGAGGGTAGACGGGGAAAGAGAGGAGGGGAGACGGGGAAAGAGAGGAGGGGAGACGGGGAAAGAGAGGAGGGGAGACGGGGAAAGAGAGGAGGGGAGACGGGGAAAGAGAGGAGGGGAGACGGGGAAAGAGAGGAGGGGAGACGGGGAAAGAGAGGAGGGGAGACGGGGAAAGAGAGGAGGGGAGACGGGGAAAGAGAGGAGGGGAGACGGGGAAAGAGAGGAGGGGAGACGGGGAAAGAGAGGAGGGGAGACGGGGAAAGAGAGGAGGGGAGACGGGGAAAGAGAGGAGGGGAGACGGGGAAAGAGAGGAGGGGAGACGGGGAAAGAGAGGAAGGGAGACGGGGAAAGAGAGGAAGGGAGACGGGGAAGGAGAGGAAGGGAAATAGCGAGGGAAAGGGAGAGAAGGTTTCCATGTTGGAGGGGAATGGAAAGAGGGAGGAGGTGACAGGGAAGCGGGCAAGGGAGAGAAGCAAGGAGAGGGGCGGTCTATTGAAAATGACATCTAGAGTTGTGAAACGTCACCCAGCTTGAATAAAAGAAGAGCGGAGCAGGAAAGAGAGACTGTCGGTAGGTTTGCATTGACCCAGGTTCATTTGACAAAAGCAATAAGGCAACAAAAAAATCTAAATACAGAAACGGCAGCTATAGGAGAAATGTTCTCCGCTCAACAATCTCTCTGTAGTCCAACTTTCTTTACAGCGGGAAACTTTTCCACAAGTAAAATTTAAGGTATGAGGGGCATGTGATGTCATCACGTAACAAACTATAAGCTAGACTCCACATTTAATTCTAAACACTTGTTAAATCAAGCTTACTTAAATATTTCAATTTCTATTATTTTCACTGCATCAAGGATAGCGTACACAGATGTTTCCGCTTTTGCAGCCTTCAGTGTTTAGGTAAAAAAAAAAAATAATCTTCAAAACAGCATTTGTAGAGAACAACCAATGAGCAACAAGTGCTTCTAATCAGGTTTGCCACTCATCTGCCAATCAGGGACGAGGCATCTCTGGTCTTCCTGTTTCACCATCCAATTATTCCAGATCTACAGGAGTGCAAGTTTCACCATGGCGACACTTTGGCACATGAGAATTATTAGAATATGGCTCATTAGTAAATTATTACATTCTGTCCATGCTGGCTTTCGGAGGCTACCTGAGACAAGAAACAGATAGGTGGGAAGGCAGACTAAAAAGATCATGGAAACACCTCCAAGACACTAGATGGGAATGTGTTGTTTGTTTCTATGACAACACAGTTCAATGGAAACGCACCGTAGCAGGCTATTGTCCCATCTCATTACAATGTTTTCTAAATGTCCACTAATTATCATTACTTTAAAATCACTGGGCAAGTTCATAGAGACAATTTATAGTCGTTTTGTGAGGAGAACAGGGGCCAGATGAAGAGAGGAGGAAGAGGAGAACAGGGGCCAGTTGATGAAGAGAGGAGGAAGAGGAGGAGAACAGGGGCCAGTTGATGAAGAGAGGAGGAAGAGGAGGAGAACAGGGGCCAGTTGATGAAGAGAGGAGGAAGAGGAGGAGAACAGGGGCCAGTTGATGAAGAGAGGAGGAAGAGGAGGAGAACAGGGGCCAGTTGATAAAGAGAGGAGGAAGAGGAGGAGAACAGGGGCCAGTTGATGAAGAGAGGAGGAGAACAGGGGCCAGTTGATGAAGAGAGGAGGAAGAGGAGGAGAACAGGGGCCAGTTGATGAAGAGAGGAGGAAGAGGAGGAGAACAGGGGCCAGTTGATGAAGAGAGGAGGAAGAGGAGGAGAACAGGGGCCAGTTGATAAAGAGAGGAGGAAGAGGAGGAGAACAGGGGCCAGTTGATGAAGAGAGGAGGAAGAGGAGGAGAACAGGGGCCAGTTGATGAAGAGAGGATAGTAGATCTAATAACAGAGGAGATGAATCCATCTTACCTTTCTCTCCATCAGCTGGGGCTTTGGTTGCCTGGAGAGGAGAGAAACGAAATGAGTACTGACACAGACACACACGGTCACACAGATGTGTTAGTTAAGTCACAGCAGCTCCTCACCTCATTTTCTTCACCGTTGTTCTCTGCTGGTTCTGTCAGAGAGAGAGACAGAAAGACAGTCAGGTCAGACAGTGCATAGGGGTAGTTACTGTGTGTGGACATTGTCGTGTCTGTTCTGTGTGGTACCTTCAGCGGTCTCTCCACCTGCGCTCTCTGTCTTGTTCATCTTGGACTCTGGTTCATCTGCTGCGGTCAGAGTCTGTTTTCTCTTCTTCTGACCGTCACGCTGACCACCACCAGGCTGCTGCTGCTGCTGGGGGACATCATCATCACATTGATGACGTGGCCAGTGACACTGCGTCTTCAAAGTCAAATATCTTCAAAACGTGATTGCTGACATGCAAAACATTTTGGGACTATCAGTAGACTAATAAAAACTTTTTTTCCATCTTTAAACTTGGATCCCTTAACCATTACTATAATAGACTTTTCTCAAAAGGAACTTTCCAATAGATTCTCAAAAGGAACTTTCCAATAGATTCTCAAAAGGAACTTTCCAATAGATTCTCAAAAGGAACTTTCCAATAGATCCTCAAAATGAACTTTTAGTGGACTCCCTGACATATCTCCACTATTACCATAAGGCCTCCATCAGGGGCAGAACCAGGCAAAATAAAAACAGAAAATAAAACCCAGAGAACGGACATTATAATGGAGTTTGGTCCAGATCTCTGCTGGGTGGTGTTGGTAGGGGCCACTATTTCTTGGAGCAGGGCAGTTTCCTTTCAATGGGAAAGGGACAGTTCGGTTCAATCAGAGGCATTTGTGGCTATATTGAATAGGGACTGGGGGCGATAGTACGATGACCAAACTATGAGTTTGGGGGGGTAGTTGTCATGTCAATTATATCCACGCCTCCCCAGGCCCTTAGCACTGTAGGCAGGGTAGGGGAGCGTTTAGGGGGTACGGGGGTTGATGAACAGGGGTGGGGGGGTTGGTAGGTAGGTCATCATGCCCTGCTGTGGGGCTGGCAGACTGGCGGGCAGTACGGTAGGGTACTTACTCGGTTGAGGGGCCTCTTGCGCCCGCGCTGGTGGCCTCCCTGGGGGCCCCCTCCAAAGTGGCGCCCTGGGAAGTCCTGGTGCCCAGGGACCCGGCCCTGTTGAGCGGACTGGTGGAAGGCCCCGGTCTGGGGGGGCATGCGGTGACCCAGGAGGGATGGGAGCTTGCCCCTACCCCCAGGGGAGTGACCGCCACCTCCCCGGCCTCCTCCTCTCCCACCCATCCTACCACCACCTCCACCCATGGGAGTGGGGTCGGATCTGCGGCCTCCAAACCCTCCGCGGCCTCCCCCCCTCCTCGGGGAGCGCTGGCCTGCTCCGGCCCAGCTTCCTCCTCCTTGGCCACTGGAGAAGGAGTCTCTCATGTTCTGCCGCTGCATCTTAGCAGCTCCGTAGGAGGAGGAGCTGTCAAAGCCTGAGCCTAGACCACCACCTCCTCCGAAGCCTGAAGCTCTTTGGGTCATGTCCCCTCGGCCATCGCCGTAACCATAGCTACCGGATCTGTAGAGATCCCGGGAGGGGAGGGAGGAGGGACCCCGCGAGTCGAAGGACTCGTATTGGTCAAACCTGCGAAAAGGGGGAGGGAGGGAGTGGTAGAACGAGCAGAGAGTGAGGGAGGGAATCTCTCTTCCCCTCCTTTTACTCCTCTCTCTCTATGACATGTTTCCCCCCAAGATGATGAGCCACATTAGTGATGTCATAATGAGGCAGAATGTTTCTGCCAATCCCAACGCTGCTGAGTCTTGATGTAGGCATTCATGGCAGGAAGGCTTTTCTCTGTCAACATTTGGTTTACACACATTTGAGCATTCCCCATTTCTCATCCACCCCACCCTTCTCTCTGAGGTCAAAGGGGGGGTTGGTTGGTACCCCAGTAGTGGGGGAGGGGGGGTTTACTCCCTTTCTAGTCAAGATGAGGTCTCACTGTGTGGGGACAGAGCTGGAGCTGTACAGAATATCAGGGTTGGTTCATGGGTCACAGACAGACAGACAAGAGCAGCCTTATAGAAACAGGACTGTTCCATGTGGCAAATTGCATGTGGGGGTGATTAGACTGTACCACAATACAGAGGGGGCGGGGGGGGGGGGGCACATTTAGTTGGTGTTTGTTGTGCATTTACAGGGTGGGGCCTCAGCCAAAATATGACCTTGGTTGTTGTCACCGGCATTCGTTCTCTCCCTCCTCCCCCCTCGAGCAACCTCCCGCTCAGACACAGAGAGTCAGGATGAGGTGGACATGTTGGTGTATTTGTCTGAGTCAGATAGAGCAGACAGGGGAGTGCATTTGGGGGATCTGTGGGTGCTGCACTTCTACATCCATGACACAGGGGGAATACTATAACGACCTGCTGCTGACTTCCGTGTGTCTGGGAACTATGCCTGTGGTGGTGAGGGATCTACCTGGGTATATGAATGGGAATCCATAAGCATGACAGTATAATGAAGACAAACCAACTACACCCAGGACAGCATACGGGGTGGAAGGAGCCAGGTAGAGGCTCATATCTCTAGTTCTGGGTGGGAGGAGCCAGGTAGAGGCTCATATCTCTAGTGCTGGGTGGGAGGAGCCAGGTAGAGGCTCATATCTCTAGTTCTGGGTGGGAGGAGCCAGGTAGAGGCTCATATCTCTAGTGCTGGGTGGGAGGAGCCAGGTAGAGGCTCATCTGGATAGTTACTATCGTTACTTCAACAACAGTTAAAAACCCTTAACTACAGCTAGCTACTTTCTGGTTTAGACTAAACCTACTTGTGTTACCCAAACTAACGGACTGGAATCGGAGAAACAGACTACTTATCCTTAACATGTCATGTTTCAGCAAAATGAAGCAATACGTATCCTTGAGGTCTGAAAATCCCCTTTAAATCAAAACATTGCCCCAACCGAAATACATTGGATATTTACCCTGTAACCCTTACCGTTACATCCTAGCCGTGTCCAGGGGGAGGGGCTAGCTAAGGAGGGCGGGGACAGGAAATATGTGGGTGGTATGTAGTGATTACAGGGAGAGGCTGTGGCAGCAGCATTGTGAGGTGATTAAAGCGGGAAGAGAGAGGCTGTGGAGCAGCATTGTGAGGTGATTAAAGCAGAGAGAGAGAGGCTGTGGAGCAGCATTGTGAGGTGATTAAAGCAGGGAGAGAGAGGCTGTGGAGCAGCATTGTGAGGTGATTATAGCAGGGAGAGAGAGGCTGTGGAGCAGCATTGTGAGGTGATTAAAGCAGGGAGAGAGAGGCTGTGGAGCAGCATTGTGAGGTGATTAAAGCAGGAAGAGAGAGGCTGTGGCAGCAGCATTGTGAGGTGATTAAAGCAGGGAGAGAGAGGCTGTGGAGCAGCATTGTGAGGTGATTAAAGCAGGGAGAGAGAGGCTGTGGAGCAGCATTGTGAGGTGATTAAAGCAGGGAGAGAGAGGCTGTGGCAGCAGCATTGTGAGGTGATTAAAGCAGGGATAGAGAGGCTGTGGCAGCAGCAATGTGAGGTGATTAAAGCAGGGAGAGAGGCTGTGGAGCAGCATTGTGAGGTGATTAAAGCAGGGAGAGAGAGGCTGTGGAGCAGCAATGTGGTGATTCAAGCAGGAAGAGAGAGGGTGTGGCAGCATTGTGAGGCGATTGAGGTGTGAAGAGAAAGGAGGATTGATATGGAAAACAGCTAGCTGCAGATGTGTGGAAAACACAGGAGAGGCGCAGGTCAGATGATTGAGAGTGTGTATGTATAGTGTTGGAAAGGCAGACTACACAACTGTGTGAAGGTGCGTGATTGATCTTGAGGGCAAAGACGGGTGTGTGTGGCGAGTTGAAACCAGGGGAGAGTTAAGGTGTTAGCTTGCTTCAGTTTGGCTGGTGCTAGCTATAATAGTGGGCTAGGCGAACTGAACGAGTGTGGTCGCATACTCCCTTAAAAGACCTTCGCTTGAAAAATGAGAAACGCGACAATAGTCTGTCCATTTTGAGGCGCCGTAGCCAGTATACACTCCCTCAAAATAGTCAAGAGTTAATCTAATAACTCATGGAATATCAAATGTTTACGTTTTTTTTGCAAAGGAGATCATAGTCAATTTTACATGTAACTAAGATGTCTTGTGCAGTATTTCTCAATGAAAGAATTTGCTTGAAAACCAATCATTATCTCTCGTTGAATGACAAAGACTTTCCTGAAGAATCAACACTGTTTGACAGAACAACCCAGGGGGAAATGTACCGAAGACCACAAAAATGTCACAATGTCGTCATGATATATGCACGAGCTGTTCCGGACACTTTGGGCTGAGAAGCATGTGGACACCTTTACCAGCCAGGGGGAAAAAAGTGTGTGCATGTCAGCTAGAGATCTGTGTGTGTTACCTGTCGCTGCGCCCCCCACCCTTCATGCCTCCCTCCAGCTGGGTCAGCATGTCAAGGCGTTGGTTGATCTTAGCGATGACAGCGTCTGCACTGGTCCCCGTCGACAACAGAGAGCTCCCAGAGAGACCCCTCTTGTGCCCCCCTCCGTAGCCCCCCATCCCTGACATGGAGTCCTTGTAGCCCCCTCCATACGGGTCATAGTTGTCTGAGCCTCGGGGGAGAGCAGAGATGATTTTAAGGTGAGGATCACACAGTTTACAGGCAGGGGTATAGAGGTGTAGCTAGCTAGCTACCTGAATGGAAATGAGCCAAATCATAGGCTACCTCGTTTAAATTCCAATAATTTTGATATGGGCGCCTTTGGCTAAGTGCATTTTGTAAATATGATAAGTCAACACAATCAATTATGTTTAAAGCACAGGAGGCTGCTGAGGGGAGGACGGCACACAATGTCCAGGAACAGAGCGAAAGGAATGGCATCACACCTGGAAACGATGTGTTTGATACGTTCCACTAATTCCACTCCAGCCATTACCTTGAGCCTGTCCTCCCCAAGCAAGGTGCCAGCTAACATTCTGTGGTGTAAAGTGTTACTGTATATTCAACTAAAACCGCTGGCACATATTCTTGGGCAATTCAGATATGTAATGTTCTAGACTGGTGTTAACAGGTTCAGTACGTTCTCTCTCTCTCTTACCTCGGCTCCCCGACCCTCCTCCCCAGCTCGAGTATCCTCCTAACAGATTAAAGAGAGGTTTCAAATTAAAGGGTTATCCACAAGCACTCCAAAACGGGTTGTATAACGCAATGTGGCATATCAGAATAACGTACACACGCGTAGCATAGCTAGCTAATGAATTCACACGGGTGAACCTTTGACAACAAATAAACTAGTTAGCCCGCTAACTTACCTGTAAGCTAACATCTAGCTAGCTAGCCAACTAACTTCGCTAGCTAACGTTAGTTAACTAGTCGGCAACCTTGCAATTTTACAAACCGTTTGGTAAACAAAAAAACATTAGCTATACCGCTAACGGTGGCAATCATAACTTGTTAGTACGTTAACGTTAGTTACATTCACGTGAAGGGCTGTGGGGAACGTATTCTCTGGAGGGGGAATGTGGAAAAACGGCATATGGCGGCCATTTTCTTAACGCTATTGTGAGTTCAAGTCGTGGCAGACGGACTCCATTTTAATGAGATTACACACCAAGACTGTGGCGTTCTCTTTCGATATAAACCACAGCTAGCTACGTATTACATGCATTACCGGTTCTGTAAAATGACCATGTATAACGTACAAAATAACGTTACTATTTTAGCTTGCTAGCAATCTTGAATGGCTAGCTAACGTTAGCTTGTAAGTAATAAGCTAGCTAGCTGACATTAGTAATATAACATCTTGAACATGAATAACCTAGTGAAAATATAAACCCATTTTAATATTTTTTGATACATACCTGAACTGTAGCCACGGCCTTCCATAATTTGATGATATGTTATTGTTGTTGACGGATTTTTAAAAATATATATAAAGCTAGCTACTGTAGCCGTTAGCAAAACCAGGAGCAACGGACACAGCAGTGGGCGAATATGTTTAGCTAGGGTCACCAAACGACACCTCCTCGTTTCTCCCATTGGGTCATCCGAAAGCAGGACGCCACTCCCCATACCACTATTGGCTGATCAGAAAACTCTACACTGTAATTGGTTATCCAGTCTGTCAGTTAACAAAAGCGAGTGACGGTACAACGATTTTTCTAATCAGTTACTGGGAATAATCATCATTTTTCTTTAACATATTTTATAGATTTCCCTAATGAAAAAATATTAGAAATGAGTAGTATGCTACAAGCCTGGACAGCAGTGAATGAAACAGTCAGAGTGCACACAACATGTACATACAAATAAATACGTTTTTTTTTCGTTTTTTTTCTTGCATCCAAGGCACAATATACATATACAATAGAACTGGTTACAGGTAACTATGCGTCATTATTCAACCATAGTCAATACCATAGTCAATATGACATTTTTATTATTATTATTATAAACTGGTTGTTTGGATCCTGGATCCTAATTGGACGAGCGGTGTTCCAGCGCCTATGCCTGCTAACAGTTTCATATGAATTATCATTGTGCCATCATAAGAATGTCATCATGTTCAAGTTGATGTCCGAATCATCTCTTGTACTTATCTCAACTCGCACATATATTCCCTCTTGCTCTAGCCTGGCATTAAGTTTGGTTTATACAATGACATTGTTGAATACTACTTTCTGATTGGCTTGAAGGGCATTGTAGAGCGTGCTTTATTTAAGCAATAAGAGGAGGTGTGGTGTATGGCCAATATACCACGACTAATGGTTGTATTTAGGAACGCGGAGTGCATGGACACAGCCCTTAGCCGTGGTATATTGGCAATATATCACAAACCCCAGAGGAGCCTTATTGCTATTATCAACTGGTTGCCAACGTAATTAGAGCAGTAAAAATAAATGTTTTATCATACCCATGGTATACTGTGATATACCATGGCTTTCAGCCAATCAGAATTCAGAACACACCTTCCACCTCCTTCATTATTTTCCATGGAATGCATAGCCCCTCATTGATTATCCCTTACATAACAGGGTTATGAGCCTTGCTGTCTCCCTGCCCGATCTCAGAAACAATGTTTCCCTTTAGAATTTCCAGCTCTGTATGGTTGTGCCTCGTGCGGTGGAGGAGATCTTTGTGGACTATACTCAGCCTTGTCTCAGGGTAGTAAGTTGGTGGTCAGTTGATTTCCCTCTGCTGGTGTAGGGGCTGTGCTTTGGCAAAGTGGGTGGAGTTATATCCTGCCTGGTTGGCCCCGTGTGTTCCCCCCCCCCCCCCCCCCCCTCCCCCTCTGAATATTTTCTGAATGCAGTGTATCTCCTTGTGGAAGAATTAAATTGTATGATTTGGAGTATCAAATAACATTTGAATGAAAATATGTTAATTCATTGTTATTTTAATATGTTGGTATAAAAGCAATTAGGAACACGAGGCAGTGCTGTATTCATGATACATCAGGCAGACGAGGCAGTGCTGTATTTATGATACATCAGGCACACGAGGCAGTGCTGTATTCATGATGCATCAGGCACACGAGGCAGTGTCAGAGGAAAGCCCATGAAACTGTCATAGACTCCTGCCACCCAAGACATGTTTTCTCTGCTACCGCATGACAACCGGTACCGGAGCGTCAAGTCTAGGACCAAAAGACTCCTTAACAGCTTCTACCCTCAAACGATAAGACTGCTGAACAACTGATCAAATGGCCACCGGACCATTACATTGATGTACTGGGCCGTACGCACTACCCTCTGTAGTACGCACTACCCTCTGTAGTCCGCACTACCCTCTGTAGTACGCACTACCCTCTGTAGTACGCACTACCCTCTGTAGTACGCACTACCCTCTGTAGTACGCACTACCCTCTGTAGTACGCACTACCCTCTGTAGTACGCACTACCCTCTGTAGTCCGCACTACCCTCTGTAGTCCGCACTACCCTCTGTAGTACGCACTACCCTCTGTAGTCCGCACTACCCTCTGTAGTACGCACTACCCTCTGTAGTACGCACTACCCTCTGTAGTCCGCACTACCCTCTGTAGTACGCACTACCCTCTGTAGTACGCACTACCCTCTGTAGTACGCACTACCCTCTGTAGTCCGCACTACCCTCTGTAGTCCGCACTACCCTCTGTAGTACGCACTACCCTCTGTAGTACGCACTACCCTCTGTAGTCCGCACTACCCTCTGTAGTCCGCACTACCCTCTGTAGTCCGCACTACCCTCTGTAGTCCGCACTACCCTCTGTAGTCCGCACTACCCTCTGTAGTCCGCACTACCCTCTGTAGTCCGCACTACCCTCTGTAGTACGCACTACCCTCTGTAGTCCGCACTACCCTCTGTAGTACGCACTACCCTCTGTAGTACGCACTACCCTCTGTAGTACGCACTACCCTCTGTAGTACGCACTACCCTCTGTAGTCCGCACTACCCTCTGTAGTCCGCACTACCCTCTGTAGTCCGCACTACCCTCTGTAGTCCGCACTACCCTCTGTAGTCCGCACTACCCTCTGTAGTGCCTTGCGGTCGGAGGCCGAGCAGTCGCCATATGTGCAGCTGTAGAACCGTTTGAACAGCTGTAGAACCGTTTGAAGATCTGAGGACCCATGCCAAATATTTCTCTCCTGAGGGGGAATAGGTTTTTGTTGTGCCCTCTTTACAACTGTCTTGGTGTGCTTGGACCATGTTAGTTTCTTGGTGATGTGGACACCAAGGAACTTGAAGCTCTCAACCTGCACAGCTACAGCCCTGTCGATGAGAATGGGGGCGAGCTCGGTCCTCCTTTTCCTGTAGTCCACAATCATCTCCTTTGTCTTTATCACGTTGAGGGAGAGGTTGTTGTCCTGGCACCACACGGCCAGATCTCTCACCTCCTCCCTATAGGCTGTCTCGTCGTTGTCGTTGATCAGGCCTACCACTGTTGGTCATCGGCAAACTTAATGATGGTGTTGGAGTCATGCCTGGCCGTACAGTCATGAATGAACAGGGAGTACAGGAGGGGACTGAGCACGCACCCCTGAGGGGCCCCCGTGTTAAGGATCAGCGTGGCGGATGTGTTGTTACCTACCTTTACCACCTGGGGGCGGCCCATCAGGAAGTCCAGGATCCAGTTGCAGAGGGAGGTGTTTAGTCCCAGGGTCCTTAGCTTAGTGATGAGCTTGGAGGGCACTATGGTGTTGAACGCTGATCTGTAGTCAATGAATAGAATTCTCACATAGTTGTTCCTTTTGTCCAGGTGGGAAAGGGCAGTGTGGAGTGCAATAGAAATGGCATCATCTGTGAATCTGTTGGGGCGGTATGCAAATTGGAGTGGGTCTAGGGTTTCTTGGATAATGGTGTTGATGTGAGCCATGTCCAGCCTTTCAAAGCACTTCATGGCTACAGACGTGGGTGCTACTGGTCGGTAGTCATTTAGGCAGGTTAACTTAGTGTTCTTGGGCACAGGGACTATGGTGGTCTGCTTGAAACATGTTGGTATTACAGACTCAAGACAGGGAGAGGTTGAAAATGTCAGTGAAGACACTTGTCAGTTGGTCAGCGCATGCTCGGAGTACACGTCCTGGTAATCCGTCTGGCCCAGCGGCCTTGTGAATGTTGACCTGTTTAAAGGTCTTACTCACATCGGCTGCGGAGAGCGTGATCACACAGTCGTCCGGAACCAGCTGATACTCTTTTTGAAAAATTGTCGAAAACATTTTTAAATAATTAGAGAGAAAAAAAGAATACAGCAATATATAGTCATAGTAACAAATAACTCAATGTTACTTATATCATTTTGATCAGACGCACATATACACACATACTTACTTGTACTACAATTTCAGCATCTTCAGCATTCTTTACTTTGTGTTTTCTCATTTTGGACAGATTTGTAAAAGCCAGTCGTCCTGGATAAATGGCCGACTCAGTAATCACAAAAATATTACATGACCAAATCAAATTTTATTGGTGAACATACACGTGGTTAGCAGATGTTATTGGTCACATACACATGGTTAGCAGATGTTATTGGTCACATACACATGGTTAGCAGATGTTATTGGTGAACATACACGTGGTTAGCAGATGTTATTGGTCACATACACATGGTTAGCAGATGTTATTGGTCACATACACATGGTTAGCAGATGTTATTGGTCACAGACACATGGTTAGCAGATGTTATTGGTGACATACACATGGTTAGCAGATGTTATTGGTGACATACACATGGTTAGCAGATGTTATTGGTCACATACACATGGTTAGCAGATGTTATTGGTGACATACACATGGTTAGCAGATGTTATTGGTGACATACACATGGTTAGCAGATGTTATTGGTTACATACACATGGTTAGCAGATGTTATTGGTCACATACACATGGTTAGCAGATGTTATTGGTCACATACTCATGGTTAGCAGATGTTATTGGTGAACATACACGTGGTTAGCAGATGTTATTGGTGAACATACACGTGGTTAGCAGATGTTATTGGTCACATACACATGGTTAGCAGATGTTATTGGTGAACATACACGTGGTTAGCAGATGTTATTGGTCACATACACATGGTTAGCAGATGTTATTGGTCACATACACATGGTTAGCAGATGTTATTGGTCACAGACACATGGTTAGCAGATGTTATTGGTCACAGACACATGGTTAGCAGATGTTATTGGTGACATACACATGGTTAGCAGATGTTATTGGTCACATACACATGGTTAGCAGATGTTATTGGTGACATACACATGGTTAGCAGATGTTATTGGTGACATACACATGGTTAGCAGATGTTATTGGTTACATACACATGGTTAGCAGATGTTATTGGTCACATACACATGGTTAGCAGATGTTATTGGTCACATACACATGGTTAGCAGATGTTATTGGTGACATACACATGGTTAGCAGATGTTATTGGTCACATACACGTGGTTAGCAGATGTTATTGGTCACATACACGTGGTTAGCAGATGTTATTGGTCACATACACATGGTTAGCAGATGTTATTGGTCACATACACATGGTTAGCAGATGTTATTGGTCACATACACATGGTTAGCAGATGTTATTGGTAACATACACATGGTTAGCAGATGTTATTGGTCACATACACGTGGTTAGCAGATGTTATTGGTCACATACACGTGGTTAGCAGATGTTATTGCGAGTGTAGCGAAATGCTTGTGAAAAAATAGTTATTCCCAGTTATATGTAATAACACATAACATTTTCTTGGCTAACAATGTAAGAAATAATACATGAACAAAAAAAATACTGCAAAGTTTCCTAAGAACTAGAAGTGAGGCGGCCCTCTACGTTGGCGCCACCTTTAGACAGCAGACAGCAGTACATAAATAAATCACATTTTCCTTGGAATAACCATTTAGTTTAACAAAACGGCAATAAAAATCTCAATCAAGTAGTTGGTGTTCTATTTTCTTACATGCATGCAAGGTACACAGGGACAGAATAGAGTCGGTTAAATATCCTTCATGGGTTACTATAAAAACACCATGAATTGACCCATGTTTCACAACACAGACATGATAGTAATAGTGTATACATTGAAACTGTAAGAACACATTTAGTTTGATCCCTAAACATCCCATAAAAAATGGTGAAGATAAAAAATAAATAAATGAAAGGGCAATAGACCAACAATACTCAACGGGATATAAGATCATGGTTTCAACACAATTAAAAAAAAAAGCATTTAAATGTTTCTTCCAAGAGAAACAAGTACTTGTACGAAACCCCTCCCGAGTAGGAGGGGAGCCTGCTTCTCATTGGTCGACACACACAACTAATCAACTAGATCGCCACCACCTGAAAGAGGTGGGGCTATCCCTTTAAATTACATGCAGTCATTAGTTATCTCTCAACCAAACAGCACAGACCACTCAGAGGTGCATTTGCCTGTGGTGAGCGGTCTGCCTGTGGTGAGCGGTCTGCCTGTGGTGAGCGGTCTGCCTGTGGTGAGCGGTCTGCCTGTGGTGAGCGGTCTGCCTGTGGTGAGCGGTCTGCCTGTGGTGAGCGGTCTGCCTGTGGTGAGCGGTTGGCCTGTGAGCGGTTGGCCAAGGTATGTAGATTGATATTTTCTTCCTGTTTGGTTGTTGTGCACTTCTCTTATTGGCTCATTTTGTAACACTAGCATGCGGAGTCCTTCATTTGGCTATGTTTGCCCTTTTATTTACCAGGTGCTTCTGTTTTGCATCAACATTGTGTTTTTGTTTGTTCCTTGACATTGCCATCATTTTGTTAACAGTTACACCGTCTGAACACTACGAAGGCCAAAGATACACATCTATTCAATAAAAGGTCAAAGGTCCACCCTCTCTTTCTGTTCATGCAGACATACCCACTGTGTTACCTCTCAGCCATCCCGCCCAGACTTTAATCTATTTTACACTTCAGAACTATCCCATCTAGGAATTTCTTTGTGGTAACCAGATCTGTACTTATCTTAGGAGGCTTTCTGTTTTCCACCCCTCTCCTGTCCAGTATGCTGTCTATTGTGATACCATTGGAAGTTCTTTGCTAATTCTACTCCTGCCAGTCCCGCTACTCCTGTTCCTGCTATTATTGCTACTCCTGCTGGTACTCCCAATGCTAGTCCTGCAACTCCTACTGCTGACCCTGCTACACCTGCCATACCTGCTGCTACTACCAATGCTAGTCCATCTACCCCTGCAAGTGCTACCAATGCTACGCCTGCTACTCCTACTAGTACTCCCAATACTCCTTTTATTTCTTCCAATGCTGGTCCGACTGCTGCTCGCGTTACTTCTGTTGGTACTACCAATGCTGGTCCGGCTCTTCCTCTTGATCTCGCTAGCTTTGCTATTCCCAATGCTGGTCCGGTTGCTACTGTTGGTTCCACTAGGTCTGTTGGTCCCGCTACTCTCACTACTCCTGAGAGTATTAACAATGTAATGGCTGCCGCCAGAAGAGCTGCTGCTGTAGCGCCCCAAGTTGTAGACCTGCTCTTTATCTTCTGGGCTGTGATGTCTCTCTGAGCATTCTGCTCCATCTGGGCTGTGATGTCTCTCTGAGCGTTCTGCTCCATCTGGGCTGTGATGTCACTCTGAGCATTCTGCTCCATCTGGGCTGTGATGTCACTCTGAGCATTCTGCTCCATCTGGGCTGTGATGTCACTCTGAGCATTCTGCTCCATCTGGGCTGTGATGTCACTCTGAGCATTCTGCTCCATCTGGGCTGTGATGTCACTCTGAGCATTCTGCTCCATCTGGGCTGTGATGTCACTCTGAGCGTTCTGCTCCATCTCATTGGTGTAGTGCCCCACTTTATTCACCTCCACCATCTCTTCTATCTTCTCCAGCAGCTCTGTGACCTGATTGTGGGCCTCCCTATCGTCATTATTAAATGAGTGATATCTGCCTCCACAGCTGTCGATGAGTGTCTGTAGGTTTTGGTTCTGTTTCACGTAGTCATTCACTGTGTTTCCTCTGAGACGGGGTGAATCTGCACAGGTGACTAATATCATGGTGTAGTCTGAGGCATCTTGTCCGACGGTCTGCTGGATCCACTTCAGTGTTCCTCTCGTCCTCTGTCAACCTTACCCCCAGCCGAATCACCAGCAGGAACACACGGGGACCCGGGACTGTCTTGTCCATGATGCATCTGGCTATCTCGCTTCTCCTGTCCTCGCCGAGTCCTGGGGTGTCCAACACTTCAATCTTCCTCCCATTTGCCTCCCTACTCTGTTTCTCGCATGCCTTGGTGACTGAGTCCACTTTAAAGGCCTCTCTCCCAAGGATGGTATTTCCTGTGGCACTCTTCCCTGCTCCAACTGGACCAAGCAGAACAATCCTCAGATCAGTTAGTTATTTGGTTCTTCAGACACTATAGAAGAAACAGTTACAGACAGACTTTGAAGGTACACTATACAGATATCACTCTGCCATTTCCTGGTTGATAAATTGTGATCGTCAGCCTAGTTTCAGATTGTGACAAAACAAGTGTGTGTAGTGTAGATCAACGGGGTGGGCGACTCCAGTCCTCAAGGGCCTGATTGGGGTCACACTTTTGCTCCATCCCTAGCAAACAACAGCTGATTGACCAGAATCACTGTGCCGTCTACACTGCTGTGAAATATATTTTCTCTAAACATTGTATTTCCAGCTGTTTTTAAGCTGCTGTACGAAACAAAGTAAAAGATGCGAAAATGAAACTTCAGCCAGGGAAGCCTAGAAATAGGACCTATCTACCGCTTCTTGGACTTGCTTCCAATGAGAATGACAGATCTATAAGTCAAATTTCTATGTGAATTTGGGTGTGGTCTCCCAAAAAGTGACATATTGCACCTTTTTTAATAGACTTCATGTCCTTTGTTTATCAGCAATATTCAGTGCAAAACAAAGGCATTAAAACAATGTATTTCCCCTGACTGTGGACTTGCCAGAATATGGTGTTAAGATAAATGTAAGCACCCTTTATTATTATTGTTATTATTAATAATAATAATAATATTGTTCTCACATGTACAAGTGTGTATTGGCTTTTTACATTTTTTTTCTTCATATCTCACCCTGAGAGTGGGGGCAAGGGATCAGCTATTATCTCAGGTGACCCTGGAGCAACTAGGTGAGAAATCTGATGTGCCCTAGTCAGCACGGGGATTGGAAGCTGTTACTTTTTTGTTACTGGCCCAATGCTCTGAACCGCTAGGCAGCCTGCCACCTGATGTGTGTGAAAAGAGAACACTGCTCAGTCAATACTTACTGTGGGGAGGTACTGAAATGCTAGCTCTCCTCTTCCTCTCCACTGTTGATATAAAAACAAAGCACATTGTACTGACAACATGCTCTAGTAGATTAAAAATAGATTTCAGAACTTCTCCACAACCCTGACAGACTTACCTGTACCAGACGGAGATGCCATATCTTTCTCCTGGTGGACGCTCTGAAATTACAAACATCTTTGACCATCCTATAGTAATCATATCGATTTACACATTCAGTTACTTTAACAATGTGTTCCACGTCACAGCCATCTCTTCGACACAATGAGGAGTATCCAATGTAGGTTGTAACACAACCTGCCCAGTAGATGGCAAGATGTATCGTAGACCTATTCAAACTGAAAGTAGTGACATCACGGATTGTGTAATCTTGATTTATTTTTGTATGTTGCAGTACAGCATGAACAAGATATACAACTGTCTCAATATGATCCTAAATGACACAGTATTATTGTTAAGTTTAAATATATTATTTTTATGGAACGCTGCAGTAGCCTATGGTTACCGCGGGAGCAGATGACACATCTAAACGTTACCTCTGTCTTCAAATGAACAAAGTGGCTGTAGGATCTTCTATCCACCCGACTCCGAAACGAAATGAATCCCCACAAAGTCGATTTTCTGTCAACGCATTGAGTCTGAATACAGGGGACATGGGAGGTTCACATTTATTTCCTGTATAACGTTAACCCGTAATGGAATCTCAGACATGTTTGATCATGGTGCATCTAACGCCACACCCATTTTAATAATGGTACAATAAAATATTTATATTTAAAATGCATGCAAGGCACAATAGACAAATGAAATGTAATGTTATTTTAAAAACGCCATGAAATGACCCATGTTTCACAACACAAACATAAGAGTAACATTTACATTGTAACTGTAAGAACACGTTTTTTGGGGGCCCCGTTAAAAAAAAGTATGACGATAAATAAGAGGGAGACTGATTTTAATAAGTACTCAAGTTCCTTCCATAAAGGTATATTTATGTTTGTATCATTTGAACATGTACATTTTACATTAGTCTCAACTAGAGAAACAAACACAATTCTGAAAACGATATCCTCTCAAGTAGTTTAATAGTTGTTAACCAGCTCTGTACTACCTTTTCAGAGGCTTTCTCTTTTCCACCCAGCTCCTTGTAGATTTCGGTGTACGTTTTTGAAAAATCTCTGCAAATGCTACTGCTGTTACTGCTGCTACTCCTGCTATTCCTGCTGGTTTTCCCAAAGCCAGTAGTGATACTCCTACTATTCCTGCTGGTTTTCCCAAAGCCAGTAGTGATACTCCTACTATTCCTGCTGGTTTTCCCAAAGCCAGTAGTGATACTCCTGCTATTCCTGCTGGTTTTCCCAAAGCCAGTAGTGATACTCCTGCTATTCCTGCTGGTTTTCCCAAAGCCAGTAGTGATATTCCTACTATTCCTGCTGGTTTTCCCAAAGCCAGTAGTGATACTCCTGCTATTCCTGCTGGTTTTCCCAAAGCCAGTAGTGATACTCCTGCTATTCCTGCTGGTTTTCCCAAAGCCAGTAGTGATACTCCTGCTATTCCTGCTGGTTTTCCCAAAGCCAGTAGTGATTTTCCTACTATTCCTGCTGGTATTCCCAAAGCCAGTAGTGATACTCCTACTATTCCTGCTGGTATTCCCAAAGCCAGTAGTGATACTCCTACTGTTGCTGGTACGCCTTCTGTTACTCCTACTCCTGTTGCTCCTCCTAGTACGCCTTCTGTTACTCCTCCTAGTACGCCTTCTGTTACTCCTGTTGCTCCTCCTAGTACGCCTTCTGTTACTCCTGTTGCTCCCGTTGCTCCTCCTGGTACTCCTAATGGTAATCCCAAAGCTAGTAGTGATACTCCTACTGCTGCTCCTGCTAGTATACCTTCTGTTACTCCTCCTGCTGCTGCTCCTGCTAGTATACCTTCTGTTACTCCTCCTGCTGCTCCTGCTCTTTATCTTCCTGCTTCTGCACCTTTTCCTCCTGCTTCTGCACCTACTCCACCTCCTCCTGCTGCTGCACCTTTTCCTCCTGCTGTTTCAGTAGTGTCTGAAGCTGTCCTCTTCCTCCTCCTGCTGCTGCACCTTTTCCTCCTGCTGTTTCAGTAGTGTCTGAAGCGGTACTCTTCCTCCTCCTGCTGTTTCAGTAGTGTCTGAAGCTGTCCTCTTCCTCCTCCTGCTGCTGCTGCTCCTCCTGCTGTTTCAGTATTGTCCGAAGCTGTCCTCTTCCTCCTGCTCCTCCTCCTGCTGTTTCAGTAGTGTCTGAAGCTGTCTTCTTCCTCCTGTAGAACTTATTCATCATCTAATGCATTACAACCACTACTCCGCTAATACAGCTTCATCTAATGCATTACAACCACTACTACACTAATACAGCTTCATCTAATGTATTACAACCACTACTCCACTAATACAGCTTCATCTAATGCATTACAACCACTACTCCACTAACACAGCTTCATCTAATGCATTACAACCACTACTCCACTAATACAGCTTCATCTAATGCATTACAACCACTACTACACTAATACAGCTTCATCTAATGCATTACAACCACTACTACACTAATACAGCTTCATCTAATGTATTACAACCACTACTCCACTAATACAGCTTCATCTAATGCATTACAACCACTACTACACTAATACAGCTTCATCTAATGCATTACAACCACTACTACACTAATACAGCTTCATCTAATGCATTACAACCACTACTACACTAATACAGCTTCATCTAATGTATTACAACCACTACTCCACTAACACAGCTTCATCTAATGCATTACAACCACTACTCCACTAATACAGCTTCATCTAATGCATTACAACCACTACTCCACTAATACAGCTTCATCTAATGCATTACAACCACTACTCCACTACTCCACTAATACAGCTTCATCTAATGCATTACAACCACTACTCCGCTAATACAGCTTCATCTAATGCATTACAACCACTACTCCACTAATACAGCTTCATCTAATGCATTACAACCACTACTCCACTAATACAGCTTCATCTAATGCATTACAACCACTACTCCACTAACACAGCTTCATCTAATGCATTACAACCACTACTCCGCTAATACAGCTTCATCTAATGCATTACAACCACTACCACACTAATACAGCTTCATCTAATGCATTACAACCACTACTCCACTAATACAGCTTCATCTAATACGTTACAACCACTACTCCACTAATACAGCTTCATCTAATGCATTACAACCACTACTCCACTAATACAGCTTCATCTAATGCATTACAACCACTACTCCACTACTCCACTAATACAGCTTCATCTAATGCATTACAACCACTACTCCGCTAATACAGCTTCATCTAATGCATTACAACCACTACTCCACTAATACAGCTTCATCTAATGCATTACAACCACTACTCCACTAATACAGCTTCATCTAATGCATTACAACCACTACTCCACTACTCCACTAATACAGCTTCATCTAATGCATTACAACCACTACTCCACTAATACAGCTTCATCTAATGCATTACAACCACTACTCCACTACTCCACTAATACAGCTTCATCTAATGCATTACAACCACTACTCCGCTAATACAGCTTCATCTAATGCATTACAACCACTACTCCACTAACACAGCTTCATCTAATGCATTACAACCACTACTCCGCTAATACAGCTTCATCTAATGCATTACAACCACTACCACACTAATACAGCTTCATCTAATGCATTACAACCACTACTACACTAATACAGCTTCTGCTACTCCGTCTTACTGACTGACTGGGGAAACCACTGGGATTATCTATGGACAACGTCTTCCTGAGAAGATGTGTTCTGGGTCCAGGAAACTGGCCCCCAGTAAGACACTGGTAACACTGGCATGCTTAGTACCACGGTTTAACAACATGTCTTCCATTATCAAATTTATAGAGGTGGTAAAATAATTAGGAAAAGGAGCTAGGAAAGGAAGAAAGAGAGCTAGGATTATGCAAAGAGTTGATGTGTGTGTGTGGTCGGGATTCTCCACGGCCAGTAGTATTGATTTCAGTGCCAGGCCAGTTGTAGTGACAGACAATCTGCTGTGGGTCTGCAGCCTGGATGCATGTTGTTCAGATGGGAATCTCTTCTACACACTGAGTGACAGTTGAGGGGAATCAAATGTAGTAACACAACCTGCCCAGTAGATGGCAATATGTACTGTAGGCCTACGCAAACTCAAAGCAGTGACATCACGGATTGTGTAATCTTGATCATTGTTTTTATGTTGCAGAACAGAAATGAACACAAGATATAAAACTGTCTCAATTAATATAATCCAAAATGACAAAATATTATTATTGTTAGAAGTTGAAATAATGACACAGATGCTCTTTTTTTAATGGAACACTGCAATAGCCAAGGATTACTGCAGGGGACAAATCTAAGCATTATGTCAGTTTGCCTTCAAATTGACCGTGGCTGTAGGATCTTCTATCCAACCGACTCCGGAGAGAAATGGATCCCCACAACGTCCATCTATCTATGTGTTGAGTCTGATTTACAGGGGACATGGGAGGTTCACATTAGTTTCCTCTATAACCCGTAATGGAATCTCATACCTGTTTGCTATTGGTGCATCTAACGCCACACCCATTGACTAACGGTACACAAAATGTCAATAAAATATCAATTTTTTTTATACTTATATTGCATGCAAGGAACAATAGAATTTGTCTATTTAATCAGTGATTTATCCTTCATTGGTTACTTTAAAAACACCATGAAATTACCCATGTTTCACTACACAAACATGATACTAACATTTATTCACATTGCAACTTAAAGAATGTTTTTTTTGGGGGGGTCCCTAAACGGTCCATTGAAAAAATGATGATAAATAAAAGGGGGAGACTGATTTTAAAAAGTACACAAGTTCCTTCCATAAAGGGATATTGATGTACGTTTGTTTTATATTTTGAACATGTACATTTTACATTACATTAGTCTTAACTAGAGAAACAAACATATGATATCCTCTCATGTAGTTTAGTTGTTGTTTAACCAGATCTGTACCACCTTTTCAGAGACTTTCTCTTTTCCATCTGCCTTTTGTAGATTTAGGCGTACATTTTTGAAAAATCTCTGCAAATGCTACTCCTGCAACTGCTGCTACTCCTGCTCCTGCTATTCCTGCTGGTATTCCCAAAGCTAGTACCAATACTCCTGTTGCTGCTCCTCCTGCTACTCCTCCTAGTACTGCTGCTACTACACCTTCCCCTGCTCCTCCTCCTGCTGCTCCTTCTCCTGCTACTCCTACTAGTACTGCTGCTAGTACACCTTCTGTTGCTCCTGTTGCTGCTTCTCCTGCTTCTCCTTCTCCTTCTCCTGCTACTACTGCTAGTACACCTTCTGTTGCTGCTTCTCCTTCTCCTGCTGCTCCTTCTCCTCCTAGTACTGCTGCTAGTACACCTTCTGTTACTCCTGCTTCTCCTTCTCCTGCTACAACTCCTAGTACTGCTGCTAGTACACCTTCTGTTGGCCCTGTTGCTACTCCTCCTAGTACTGCTGCTAGTACACCTGTTGCTCCTGTTGCTGCTACTCCTTCTCCTCCTGCTACTCCTTCTAGTACTGCTGCTAGTACACCTTCTGTTATGCATGCTGCACCTCCTCCTCCTGCTGCACCTCCTCCTGCTGCTCCTCCTCCTGCTGTTTCAGTAGTGTCTGAAGCTGTCCTCTTCATCCTTTGGACATCTTCACATTGTATCGTCACAGACTCAGAAGAGAACTCTTCTATTAACACCTCTTTGGTGTTTCCGGTTGCACTCATCCCTGCTCCAGTCTTCCCCAGCTGAATGATCCCCAGACCAGATACTGAAAAAGACCGTTAGACAACAAACTTTAAAAGACATGTATTTTCCTTGGTTATCATCCCTGTATGTAGTGGAGGTGAGTTGGACTCAAGCTCTACTGGTGAGGTACTACCTGAAGCATAAACTACGTGTCACCTTCAACTTGAGACAGAATGTCCTCTTGGCCTAATGGTTAAGGTGTTGGTTTTATATGCGGGAGACCAGGGTTCAGATCTGACTGGTGACACAGATGTCAAGTGGAGAGGACACCACTAAACATATGTAGAGGGAACCAATCAATACTTACTTACTGTTAGGGGACCGATCAATACTTACAGTCAGGGGAGATATAAAAAGAGGACTGTAGGCTCTGCTCAAACATCACAACACTGACGCATGGTGGGCGACTCTGAAATGACATCACCTTGTCAGTGAACCGACCGTACCTGTATCATAATTCTGCTTCATCTAATGCATTACACCCACTACTCCACTAATACAGCTTCATCTAATGCATTACAACTACTACTCCACTAATACAGCTTCATCTAATGCATTACACCCACTACTCCACTAATACAGCTTCATCTAATGCATTACAACCACTACTCCACTAATACAGCTTCATCTAATGCATTACAACCACTACTCCGCTAATACAGCTTCATCTAATGCATTACAACCACTACTCCGCTAATACAGCTTCATCTAATGCATTACAACCACTACTCCGCTAATACAGCTTCATCTAATGCATTACAACTACTACTCCACTAATACAGCTTCATCTAATGCATTACAACCACTACTCCGCTAATACAGCTTCATCTAATGCATTACAACTACTACTCCACTAATACAGCTTCATCTAATACGTTACAACCACTACTCCGCTAATACAGCTTCATCTAATGCATTACAACTACTACTCCACTAATACAGCTTCATCTAATGCGTTACAACCACTACTCCACTAATACAGCTTCATCTAATACGTTACAACCACTACTCCGCTAATACAGCTTCATCTAATGCATTACAACCACTACTCCGCTAATACAGCTTCATCTAATGCATTACAACCACTACTCCACTAATACAGCTTCATCTAATGCATTACAACCACTACTACACTAATACAGCGTCATCTAATGCATTACAACCACTACTCCACTAATACAGCTTCATCTAATGTGTTACAACCACTACTCCACTAATACAGCTTCATCTAATGCATTACAACCACTACTCCACTAATACAGCTTCATCTAATGCATTACAACCACTACTCCGCTAATGCATTACTACTCCACTAATACAGCTTCATCTAATGCATTACTACTCCACTAACACAGCTTCATCTAATGCATTACAACCACTACTCCACTAATACAGCGTCATCTAATGCATTACAACCACTACTCCACTAATACAGCTTCATCTAATGCATTACAACCACTACTCCACTAATACAGCTTCATCTAATGCATTACAACTACTACTCCACTACTCCACTACTCCACTACTCCACTAATACAGCTTCATCTAATGCATTACAACCACTACTCCGCTAATACAGCTTCATCTAATGCATTACAACCACTACTCCACTAATACAGCTTCATCTAATGCATTACAACCACTACTCCACTAATACAGCTTCATCTAATGCATTACAACCACTACTCCACTAATACAGCTTCATCTAATGCATTACAACCACTACTCCACTAATACAGCTTCATCTAATGCATTACAACCACTACTCCACTAATACAGCTTCATCTAATGCATTACAACCACTACTACACTAATACAGCTTCTGCTACTCCGTTTTACTGACTGACTGGGGAAACCACTGGGATTATCTATGGACAACGTCTTCCTGAGAAGATGTGTTCTGGGTCCAGGAAACTGGCCCCCAGTAAAGACACTGGTAACACTGGCATGCTTAGTACCACGGTTTAACAACATGTCTTCCGTTATCAAGTTTATAGAAAAAAGATATATTTATATTTATATATTTATATTTATAGGAAAAGGAGTTGCGTGTGGTGTGGATTCTCCACAGCCAGTAGTACTGGTGTTAGTGATCGACAATCTGCCGTGGGTGTGCGGATGGGTGCACGTTGTTCAACACCCGATGTCACAGGAAGGCCATAAAGATCAACAAGGACAACAACCACCTGAGCCACTGCCTGTTCACCCCGCTATCATCCAGAAGGCGAGGTCAGTACAGGTGCATCAAAGCTGGGACCGAGAGACTGAAAAACAGATTCCATCTCAAGGTCATCAGACTGTTAAACAGCAGTCACTAACATTGAGTGGCTGCTGCCAACATACAGACTCAAATCTCTGGCCACTTTAATAAATTGACTTAATAAAAGGAATCACTAGTCACTTTAAATAACACCACTATAATAATGTTTACATACCCTACATTACTCAACTAATATGTATATACTGTACGCTATACCATCTACTGCATCTTGCCTATGCCGTTCGGCCATCGCTCATCCATATATTTATATGTACATATTCTTATTCATCCCTATACGTTTGTGTGTATAAGGCAGTTGTTGTGAATTTGTTAGATATTACTGCATTGTCGGAACTAGAAGCATAAGCATTTCGCTACACTCGCATTAACATCTGCTAACCATGTGTATGTGACCAATAAAATGTTATTTGAACATCTCTTCTACACACAATGACAGTTCAGAGGGGAATCCAACGTAGTAACACAACCTGCCCAGTAGATGGCAATACGTATCGTAGGCCTATTCAAACTGAGAGGAGTGACCAGTAAGTTCTAATTCATCATTCTATGGCAGTGACATCACAGATGTTGTATTTCTGATTGGGTATTCTGTAGTACAGCGTGAACACAAGATAAGAAAATGTCAAAATTGAATGATTCTGGATTGCAAAATATTATCAAAGTATTGTTAGAACATCTGCACATTATTTCATTTTTTTGTTTTAATGGAACGCTGGAGTAGCCTCGGATCACCGCGGAAGCAGATAACAAATGTAAACGTCACCTCTGTTTTGCATTCAAATTGACAACGTGGTTGCAGGATCTTCTATCCACCCGACTCCGGATCGAGTTGAATCCCCAAAACCGGACTTTTCTGTCGACTGGTGCACCTAGTGTGGATACAGGTGAAAGCTGCAGACTGGCAGGTTCACATGGTCTTATGGGTTACACACGGAAACCAAATCTCCAATCACCTGTTTGAACATGCAGAAAAGTGGGCGTGTCTATCAGTCCGAGCATAAAGTGTCAGCAGTTGCTGTGTTAACATGTTTTATCTCCCTGTGACGGATATCAAACTCTCCTTATAAGAACGGTACACGTCAAACTATTTGGTACTTTATGTGTTTATACTTGCATGCAAGGCACAATATACAGATATAACCAGTGACCGGTAACCATACTTCCTTATTATATATTTTAACCATGAAATGACCCATGTTTCACCACAGAGACATAATAGTAACATTATTTACATTGAAAGTGTAACAACATTTAGTTTGGTCCCTAAACATCCCAATAAAGATGAAGATCAATAGCCTGACGTTAACAGGTACACCGCAACAGGTTCCTGTCATTATTCTAACGAGAGAAACAAGCGTGCCCTGCCATACAACGCTCTCTTCCCCGTCAAAGAGTCATCTCTAACATATATAACTGGCCCCATATACGGGGGAAGAGTCATCCCTAACATATATAACTGGCCCCATATACGAGGGAAGAGTCATCCCTAACATATATAACTGGCCCCATATACGGGGGAAGAGTCATCCCTAACATATATAACTGGCCCCATATACGGGGGAAGAGTCATCCCTAACATATATAACTGGCCCCATATACGGGGGAAGAGTCATCCCTAACATATATAACTGGCCCCATATACGGGGGAAGAGTCATCCCTCACATATATAACTGGCCACATATACGGGGCGTGAGAATGAAATGTGCAAGAGTTTAGAACACGGAATAAGAATGTGGGTATAACCAATGGAACTCTGGAATGTAGAATGTGGGTACAACCAATGGAACTCTGGAATGTAGAATGTGGGTACAACCAATGGAACTCTGGAATGTAGAATGTGGGTACAACCAATGGTACTCTGGAATGTAGAATGACACTTCTGTTCTAGTCAGTCATCTTCGAGGCACTTGGACATTGATTATCATTTCATGACCCAGGCATATCACATTGACCTCCGTAGTGTTGTGGGTCGAGCAGGCCGCCATTGTTGAGGTCGGAGATGAAAGGTCATTGTGCTTAAGAGGTGCTTCCTGTGGTGAGCGATGTGGTTCTCTTGGCTGCGTTTTCCTCCACGGTGAAAGTGTAGTTGTACTGTAAACACACAACATGGTTAACACACTACAACAGACCCCACAGTAACACAACATGGTTAACACACTATGACGGACCCACAGTACCACAACATGGTCGACACTACGATGGACCCCACAGTACCACAACATGGTCGACACTACGATGGACCCCACTGTAACACATTCAATACCATGCCCACTGGGGTGGCAGGGTAGCCTAGTGGTTGGACTAGTAACCGAAAGGTTGCAAGATTGAATCCCCGAGCCGACAAGGTACAAATCTGTCGTTCTGCCTCTGAACAAGGCAGTTAACCCACTGTTCCTAGGCCGTCATTGAAAATAAAAATGTGTTCTTAACTGACTTGCCTAGTAAAATAAATACATAAACACACACACCTCATTTTCAATGTCCTGGACAGACTTGATGCGAATGTTGTTCAGAGTGTTTGTTGGAGTCTAGGAGGAGAGAAAGACACAGTTTAGACTCGTGGTATTTCAGAGTGTTTGTTGGAGTCTAGGAGGAGAGAGAGACAGTTTAGACTCGTGGTATTTCAGAGTGTTTGTTGGAGTCTAGGAGGAGAGAGAGACAGTTTAGACTCGTGGTATTTCAGAGTGTTTGTTGGAGTCTAGGAGGAGAGAGAGACAGTTTAGACTCGTGGTATTTCAGAGTGTTTGTTGGGGTCTAGGAGGAAAGAAAGAGAGTTTAGACTCATGGTATTTCAGAGTGTTTGTTGGAGTCTAGGAGGAGAGAGACAGTTTAGACTCATGGAGGAGAGAGAGAGAGTTTAGACTCATGGTATTTCAGAGTGTTTGTTGGAGTCTAGGAGGAGAGAAAGACACAGTTTAGACTCATGGTATTTCAGAGTGTTTGTTGGGGTCTAGGAGGAAAGAGAGACTGTTTAGACTCATGGAGGAGAGAGAGAGTTTAGACTCGTGGTATTTCACCACTGGGAGTAAAAGTAGTCCCTGTCACTTTACCAGTAAAACGATGGCAGTTGGTATTTCAACTTACCGTGCCGTTCGTTTGGGTCTTGAACTTGGGGTGTAGAGTGAAGGGAACACCATCTATGGCTGGAGAGGGAGGGAGAGAAGAGAGATGGAGGGGAAAGAGATGGAGGGAAGAAAGAGTGAGAGAGAGGAATGGTGGGAGGAGAGGGAGGGTGGAGAGGTATTTGGTATTTTGGTAGGATCCCCATTAGCTGTTGTAAAATCAGCAGCTACACTTCCTGGGGACCACACAACATGAAACATTACATAATACACTTCCTGGGGACCACACACAACATGAAACATTACATAACACACTTCCTGGGGACCACACAACATGAAACACTACATAATACACTTCCTGGGGACCACACAACATGAAACATTACATAATACACTTCCTCTGGACCACACAACATGAAACACTACATAATACACTTCCTGGGGACCACACAACATGAAACACTACATAATACACTTCCTGGGGACCACACAACATGAAACATTACATAATACACTTCCTCTGGACCACACAACATGAAACACTACATAATACACTTCCTGGGGACCACACAACATGAAACACTACATAATACACTTCCTGGGGACCACACAACATGAAACACTACATAATACACTTCCTGGGGACCACACACAACATGACACATTACATAACACACTTCCTGGGGACCACACAACATGAAACATTACATAATACACTTCCTGGGGACCACACACAACATGACACATTACATAACACACTTCCTGGGGTCCACACAACATGAAACATTACATAATACACTTCCTGGGGTCCACACAACATGAAACATTACATAATACACTTCCTGGGGACCACACAACATGAAACATTACATAATACACTTCCTGGGGACCACACAACATGAAACACTACATAACACACTTCCTGGGGTCCACACAACATGAAACATTACATAATACACTTCCTGGGGTCCACACAACATGAAACACTACATAACACACTTCCTGGGGTCCACACAACATGAAACATTACATAATACACTTCCTGGGGACCACACAACATGAAACATTACATAATACACTTCCTGGGGTCCACACAACATGAAACATTACATAATACACTTCCTGGGGACCACACAACATGAAACACTACATAATACACTTCCTGGGGACCACACAACATGAAACACTACATAATACACTTCCTGGGGACCACACACAACATGACACATTACATAACACACTTCCTCTGGACCACACAACATGAAACATTACATAATACACTTCCTGGGGACCACACAACATGAAACACTACATAATACACTTCCTGGGGACCACACAACATGAAACACTACATAATACACTTCCTGGGGACCACACACAACATGACACATTACATAACACACTTCCTGGGGACCACACAACATGAAACAATACAGAACATTAATAGACAGGAACAGCTGAAGGACAGACCTACATACATGGTCAATACACTACAACGGACCAGGGATATATATATATATCCCTGGTCCATTTAGCCTCAAATAAATAATGAATATGAGTGGAGTGAGTGAGTGAGAGAGTTATATATGTAGAGGTCGACCGATTTTTCAACAACGATTATTGGAGGACCAAAAAAAGCCGATACCGATTAATCTGACCTTTTTTTTTTTTACATTTATTTGTAATAATGACAATTACAACAATACTGAATGAACACTTATTTTAACTTAATATAATAGATCAATAAAAATCCATTTAGCCTCAAATAAATAATGAAACATGTTCAATTTGGTTTAAATAATGCAAAAACAAAGTGTTGGAGAAGAAAGTAAAAGTGCAATATGTGCCATGTAAGAAAGCTTACGTTTCAGTTCCTTGCTCAGAACATACGAAAGGTGGTGGTTCCTTTTAACATGAGTCTTCAATATTCCCAGGTAAGAAGTTTTAGGTTGTAGTTATTATAGGAATTATAGGACTATTTCCCTCTATACCATTTGTATTTCATTAACCTTTGACTATTGGTTGTTCTTATAGACACTTTAGTATTGCCAGTGTAACAGTATAGCTTCCGTCCCTCTCCTCGCCCATACCTGGGCTCGAACCAGGAATACATCGACAACAGCCACCCTCGAAGCAGCGTTACCCATGCAGAGCAAGGGGAACAACCACTCTAGTTTGAAACGCTATTAGCGCGCACCCCGCTAACTAGCTAGCCATTTCACATCGGTTACACCAGCCTCATCTCGGGAGTTGATAGGCTTGAAGTCATAAACAGCGCAATGCTTGACGCACAACGAAGAGCTGCTGGCAAAACGCACGAAAGTGCTGTTTGAATGAATGTTTACGAGCCTGCTGCTGCCTACCACCGCTCAGTCAGACTGCTCTATCAAATCATAGACTTAATTATAACATAACACACAGAAATACGAGCCTTAGGTCATTAATATGGTCGAATCCGAAAACTATCATCTAGAAAACAAGACGTTTATTCTGTCAGTGAAATACGGAACCGTTCTGTATTTTATCTAACGGGTGGCATCCATCAGTCTAAATATTCCTGTTACATTGCAACCTTCAACGTTATGTCACAATTACGTAAAATTCTGGCAAATTAGGTGGCCCAAACTGTTGCATATACCCTGACTCTGCGTGCAATGAACTAAAGAGAAGTAACACAATTTCACCTGGTTAATATTGCCTGCTAACCTGGATTTCTTTTAGCTAAATATGCAGGTTTAAAAATATATACTTCTGTGTATTGATTTTAAGAAAGGCATTGATGTTTATGGTTAGGTAAACATTGGAACAACGATACGCACCACATCGATTATATACAACACAGGACACGCTAGGGAAACTAGTAATATCATCAACCATGTGTAGTTAACTAGTGATTGATTGATTGTTCTTTATAAGATAAGTTAGCTAGCTAGCTAGCAACTTACCTTGGCTTCTTACTGCATTTGCGTAACAGGCAGGCTCCTCGTGAGGCAGAGCGTTGGACTAGTTAACCGTAAGGTTGCAAGATTGAATCCCCTGAGCTGACAAGGTAAACATCTGTCGTTCTGCCCCTGAACAAGGCAGTTAACCCGCTGTTCATAGGCAGTCATTGAAAATAAGAATGTGTTCTTAACTGACTTGCCTAGTTAAATAAAGATTAAATAATGGAGTAAATTATTATTATTATTTTTAAACATTTGTCCAAATCGGTGTCCAAAAATACAGATTTCTGATATTTATGAAAACTTGAAATCGGCCATTCCGATGAATCGGTCGACCTCTAGTAGAGAGAGTAGAGGTAGAGGAAGGTAGGTAGAGAGAGTAGAGGTAGAGAGAGAAAGGTAGGCAGAGAGAGGGAGGTAGGTAGAGAGAGGAAGGTAGGTAGAGAGAGGGAGGTAGGTAGAGAGAGGGAGGATAGGTAGAGAGAGGAAGGTAGGTAGAGAGAGGGAGGATAGGTAGAGAGAGGGAGGATAGGTAGAGATAGGAAGGATAGGTAGGTAGAGAGAGTAAGGTAGGTAGAGAGAGTAAGGTAGGTAGAGAGAGTAAGGTAGGTAGAGAGAGTAAGGTAGGTAGAGAGAGTAAGGTAGCTAGAGAGAGGGAGGATAGGTAGGTAGAGAGAGTAGAGGTAGAGAGAGAGAGTAGAGGTAGAGAGAGTAAGGTAGGTAGAGAGAGTAAGGTAGGTAGAGAGTAAGGTAGGTAGAGAGAGTAAGGTAGGTAGAGAGAGTAAGGTAGGTAGAGAGAGGAAGGTAGGTAGAGAGAGGAAGGTAGGTAGAGAGAGAGAGAGAGAGAGTAGAGGTAGGTAGAGAGAGTAGAGGTAGAGAGAGTAGAGGTAGAGAGAGAGTAAGGTAGGTAGAGAGAGAGAGAGAGAGTAGAGGTAGGTAGAGAGAGTAGAGGTAGAGAGTAGAGGTAGAGAGAGTAGAGGTAGAGAGAGTAGAGGTAAAGAGAGTAGAGGTAGAGAGAGAGTAAGGTAGGTAGAGAGAGAGAGAGAGAGTAGAGGTAGGTAGAGAGAGTAGAGGTAGAGAGAGAGAGTAGAGGTAGAGAGAGTAAGGTAGGTAGAGAGAGTAAGGTAGGTAGAGAGTAAGGTAGGTAGAGAGAGTAAGGTAGGTGGAGAGAGGAAGGTAGGTAGAGAGAGGAAGGTAGGTAGAGAGAGAGAGAGAGAGAGTAGAGGTAGGTAGAGAGAGTAGAGGTAGAGAGAGTAGAGGTAAAGAGAGTAGAGGTAGAGAGAGAGTAAGGTAGGTAGAGAGAGAGAGAGAGAGAGTAGAGGTAGGTAGAGAGAGTAGAGGTAGAGAGAGTAGAGGTAAAGAGAGTAGAGGTAGAGAGAGTAGAGGTAAAGAGAGTAGAGGTAGAGAGAGAGTAAGGTAGGTAGAGAGAGAGAGAGAGAGAGTAGAGGTAGGTAGAGAGAGTAGAGGTAGAGAGAGTAGAGGTAAAGAGAGTAGAGGTAGGTAGAGAGAGTAGAGGTAGGTAGAGAGAGAGGAATGTAGGTAGAGAGAGAGTAGAGGTAGAGAGAGAGTAAGGTAGGTAGAGAGAGTAGAATGTAGGTAGAGAGAGAGTAGAGGTCAAGAGAGAGTAATGTAGGTAGAGAGAGAGTAGAGGTAGAGAGAGTAGAGGTAGAGAGAGAGGAAGGTAGGTAGAGAGAGAGGAAGGTAGGTAGAGAGAGAGGAAGGTAGGTAGAGAGAGGTAGGTAGGTAGAGAGAGGTAGGTAGGTAGAGAGAGGGAAGATAGGTAGAGAGAGAGGGAGGATAGGTAGAGAGAGGTAGAGAGAGTCAGTACATCAGTCTTTATAACATGTACAGTAGCTGTCTCTTTTCTAGAAGTGTTTTTTGGTCAACCTGAGATGCCGTAGATGTTGCTGCTGTCAACCACTTTGTCCACAGCATCGTTCAATTGGAGGTTGCTGCGGCGATGGCTGAGCTTCCTGCCAGGGGGCATGGGTGGAGCGTTGCTATGGAGACAGGGAGACCCAAGTCAGTCTGTGGAATTCTGAGTAGAGGTTTACCATCACTCTCACCTGGCTCTGAGATCCATCTGGCCACAGAGAGAGAGGTTTACCATCACTCTCACCTGGCTCTGAGATCCACCTGGCCACAGAGAGAGAGGGTTACCATCACTCTCACCTGGCTCTGAGATCCACCTGGCCACAGAGAGAGAGGGTTACCATCACTCTCACCTGGCCACAGAGAGAGAGAGGGTTACCATCACTCTCACCTGGCTCTGAGATCCACCTGGCCACAGAGAGAGAGGGTTACCATCACTCTCACCTGGCCACAGCGAGAGGGTTACCATCACTCTCACCTGGCCACAGAGAGAGAGGGTTACCATCACTCTCACTTGGCTCTGAGATCCACCTGGCCACAGAGAGAGAGGGTTACCATCACTCTCACCTGGCTCTGAGATCCACATGGCCACAGAGAGAGAGGTTTACCATCACTCTCGCCTGGCTCTGAGATCCACCTGGCCACAGAGAGAGAGGGCTACCATCACTCTCACCTGGCTCTGAGATTAACCTGGCCACAGAGAGAGGGTTACCATCACTCTCACCTGGCCACAGAGAGAGAGGTTTACCATCACTCTCACCTGGCCACAGAGAGAGAGGTTTACCATCACTCTCACCTGGCTCTGAGATCCACCTGGCCACAGAGAGAGAGGGTTACCATCACTCTCACCTGGCCACAGAGAGAGAGGGTTACCATCACTCTCACCTGGCCACAGAGAGAGAGGGTTACCATCACTCTCACCTGGCTCTGAGATCCACCTGGCCACAGAGAGAGAGGGTTACCATCACTCTCACCTGGCTCTGAGATCCACCTGGCCACAGAGAGAGAGGGTTACCATCACTCTCACCTGGCCACAGCGAGAGGGTTACCATCACTCTCACCTGGCCACAGAGAGAAGGTTACCCTCACTCTCACCTGGCCACAGAGAGAGGGTTACCATCACTCTCACCTGGCTCTGAGATCGACCTGGCCACAGAGAGAGAGGGTTACCATCACTCTCACCTGGCTCTGAGATTCACCTGGACACAGAAAACGAGGGTTACCATCACTCTCACCTGGCCACAGAGAGAGAGGGTTACCATCACTCTCACCTGGCCACAGAGAGAGGGTTACCATCACTCTCACCTGGCTCTGAGATTCACCTGGCCACAGAGAGAGAGGGTTACCATCACTCTCACCTGGCCACAGAGAGAAGGTTACCATCACTCTCACCTGGCCACAGAGACAGGGTTACCATCACTCTCACCTGGCTCTGAGATCAACCTGGCCACAGAGAGAGAGGGTTACCATCACTCTCACCTGGCTCTGAGATTCACCTGGCCACAGAAAACGAGGGTTACCATCACTCTCACCTGGCCACAGAGAGAGAGGGTTACCATCACTCTCACCTGGCCACAGAGAGAGAGAGTTACCATCACTCTCACCTGGCCACAGAGAGAGAGGGTTACCATCACTCTCACCTGGCTCTCAGATTCACCTGGCCACAGAGAGAGAGGGTTACCATCACTCTCACCTGACCACAGAGAGAGAGGGTTACCATCACTCTCACCTGGCCACAGAGAGAGGGTTACCATCACTCTCACCTGGCCACAGAGAGAGAGGTTTACCATCACTCTCACCTGGCCACAGAGAGAGAGGTTTACCATCACTCTCACCTGGCTCTGAGATCCACCTGGCCACAGAGAGAGAGGGTTACCATCACTCTCACCTGGCTCTGAGATCCACCTGGCCACAGAGAGAGAGGGTTACCATCACTCTCACCTGGCTCTGAGATCCACCTGGCCACAGAGAGAGAGGGTTACCATCACTCTCACCTGGCCACAGCGAGAGGGTTACCATCACTCTCACCTGGCCACAGAGAGAAGGTTACCATCACTCTCACCTGGCCACAGAGAGAGGGTTACCATCACTCTCACCTGGCTCTGAGATCGACCTGGCCACAGAGAGAGAGGGTTACCATCACTCTCACCTGGCTCTGAGATTCACCTGGACACAGAAAACGAGGGTTAACATCACTCTCACCTGGCCACAGAGAGAGAGGGTTACCATCACTCTCACCTGGCCACAGAGAGAGGGTTACCATCACTCTCACCTGGCTCTGAGATTCACCTGGCCACAGAGAGAGAGGGTTACCATCACTCTCACCTGGCCACAGAGAGAAGGTTACCATCACTCTCACCTGGCCACAGAGAGAGGGTTACCATCACTCTCACCTGGCTCTGAGATCGACCTGGCCACAGAGAGAGGGTTACCATCACTCTCACCTGGCTCTGAGATTCACCTGGCCACAGAAAACGAGGGTTACCATCACTCTCACCTGGCCACAGAGAGAGAGGGTTACCATCACTCTCACCTGGCCACAGAGAGAGAGAGTTACCATCACTCTCACCTGGCCACAGAGAGAGAGGGTTACCATCACTCTCACCTGGCTCTCAGATTCACCTGGCCACAGAGAGAGAGGGTTACCATCACTCTCACCTGACCACAGAGAGAGAGGGTTACCATCACTCTCACCTGGCCACAGAGAGAGGGTTACCATCACTCTCACCTGGCGACAGAGAGAGGGTTACCATCACTCTCGCCTGAACACAGAGAGAGGGTTACCATCACTCTCACCTGGCCACAGAGAGAGGGTTACCATCACTCTCACCTGGCCACAGAGAGAGGGTTACCATCACTCTCACCTGGCCACAGAGAGAGAGGGTTACCATCACTCTCACCTGGTCACAGAGAGAGAGGGTTACCGTCACTCTCACTTGGCCACAGAGAGAGAGGGTTACCATCACTCTCACCTGGCCACAGAGAGAGGGTTACCATCACTCTCACCTGGCCACAGAGAGAGAGGGTTACCATCACTCTCACCTGGCCACAGAGAGAGAGGGTTACCGTCACTCTCACCTGGCCACAGAGAGAGAGGGTTACCGTCACTCTCACCTGGCCACAGAGAGAGGGTTATCATCACTCTCACCTGGCCACAGAGAGAGAGGGTTACCATCACTCTCACCTGGCCACAGAGAGAGGGTTACCATCACTCTCACCTGGCCACAGAGAGAGGGTTACCATCACTCTCACCTGGCCACAGAGAGAGAGGGTTACCATCACTCTCACCTGGTCACAGAGAGAGAGGGTTACCGTCACTCTCACTTGGCCACAGAGAGAGAGGGTTACCATCACTCTCACCTGGCCACAGAGAGAGGGTTACCATCACTCTCACCTGGCCACAGAGAGAGAGGGTTACCATCACTCTCACCTGGCCACAGAGAGAGAGGGTTACCGTCACTCTCACCTGGCCACAGAGAGAGAGGGTTACCGTCACTCTCACCTGGCCACAGAGAGAGGGTTATCATCACTCTCACCTGGCCACAGAGAGAGAGGGTTACCATCACTCTCACCTGGCCACAGAGAGAGGGTTACCATTAGGGGTTATAGTCAGAGAGATGTCCTGTGTAGGTCCCACATGGTTAATAGAAGTTAACCAGGCCAGTAGCCACACACCAAGATCTGAGTCTCTCACCTGAGAGCTACCTGGACAGCAGGTGTATAGTACCTGGGTCTGAGAGGTAACAGTCTCACCTAACCTAGTCTCACCTGGGTGGGAGGTCTAAGGTAACAGTCTCACCTAACCTAGCCTCACCTGGGTGGGAGGTCTAAGGTAACAGTCTCACCTAACCTCACCTGGGTGGGAGGTCTAAGGTAACAGTCTCACCTGGGTGGGAGGTCTAAGGTAACAGTCTCACCTGGGTGGGAGGTCTAAGGTAACAGCCTCACCTGGGTGGGAGGTCTAAGGTAATAGCCTCACCTGGGTGGGAGGTCTAAGGTAACAGCCTCACCTGGGTGGGAGGTCTAAGGTAACAGTCTCACCTGGGTGGGAGGTCGAAGGAAACAGTCTCATCTGGGTGGGAGGTCTAAGGTAACAGTCTCACCTAACCTAGTCTCACCTGGGTGGGAGGTCTAAGGTAACAGTCTCACCTGGGTGGGAGGTCTAAGGTAACAGCCTCACCTGGGTGGGAGGTCTAAGGTAATAGCCTCACCTGGGTGGGAGGTCTAAGGTAACAGCCTCACCTGGGTGGGAGGTCTAAGGTAACAGCCTCACCTGGGTGGGAGGTCTAAGGTAACAGTCTCACCTAACCTAGCCTCACCTGGGTGGGAGGTCTAAGGTAACAGTCTCAGCTGGGTGGGAGGTCTAAGGTAACAGTCTCACCTGGGTGGGAGGTCTAAGGTAACAGCCTCACCTGGGTGGGAGGTCTAAGGTAACAGTCTCACCTAACCTAGCCTCACCTGGGTGGGAGGTCTAAGGTAACAGTCTCACCTGGGTGGGAGGTCTAAGGTAACAGTCTCACCTGGGTGGGAGGTCTAAGGTAACAGCCTCACCTGGGTGGGAGGTCTAAGGTAACAGCCTCACCTGGGTGGGAGGTCTAAGGTAACAGCCTCACCTGGGTGGGAGGTCTAAGGTAACAGTCTCACCTGGGTGGGAGGTCTAAGGTAACAGCCTCACCTGGGTGGGAGGTCTAAGGTAACAGCCTCACCTGGGTGGGAGGTCTAAGGTAACAGTCTCACCTGGGTGGGAGGTCTAAGGTAACAGTCTCACCTGGGTGGGAGGTCTAAGGTAACAGTCTCACCTGGGTGGGAGGTCTAAGGTAACAGTCTCACCTGGGTGGGAGGTCTAAGGTAACAGCCTCACCTGGGTGGGAGGTCTAAGGTAACAGTCTCACCTAACCTAGCCTCACCTGGGTGGGAGGTCTAAGGTAACAGTCTCACCTGGGTGGGAGGTCTAAGGTAACAGTCTCACCTGGGTGGGAGGTCTAAGGTAACAGCCTCACCTGGGTGGGAGGTCTAAGGTAACAGCCTCACCTGGGTGGGAGGTCTAAGGTAACAGCCTCACCTGGGTGGGAGGTCTAAGGTAACAGTCTCACCTGGGTGGGAGGTCTAAGGTAACAGCCTCACCTGGGTGGGAGGTCTAAGGTAACAGCCTCACCTGGGTGGGAGGTCTAAGGTAACAGCCTCACCTGGGTGGGAGGTCTAAGGTAACAGTCTCACCTGGGTGGGAGGTCTAAGGTAACAGTCTCACCTGGGTGGGAGGTCTAAGGTAACAGTCTCACCTGGGTGGGAGGTCTAAGGTAACAGTCTCACCTGGGTGGGAGGTCTAAGGTAACAGTCTCACCTGGGTGGGAGGTCTAAGGTAACAGTCTCACCTGGGTGGGAGGTCTAAGGTAACAGTCTCACCTAACCTAGTCTCATCTGGGTGGGAGGTCTAAGGTAACAGTCTCACCTAACCTAGTCTCACCTGGGTGGGAGGTCTAAGGTAACAGTCTCACCTAACCTAGTCTCACCTGGGTGGGAGGTCTAAGGTAACAGTCTCACCTGGGTGGGAGGTCTAAGGTAACAGTCTCACCTGGGTGGGAGGTCTAAGGTAACAGTCTCACCTGGATGGGAGGTCTAAGGTAACAGTCTCACCTGGGTGGGAGGTCTAAGGTAACAGCCTCACCTGGGTGGGAGGTCTAAGGTAACAGCCTCACCTGGGTGGGAGGTCTAAGGTAACAGTCTCACCTGGATGGGAGGTCTAAGGTAACAGTCTCACCTGGGTGGGAGGTCTAAGGTAACAGTCTCACCTGGGTGGGAGGTCTAAGGTAACAGTCTCACCTGGGTGGGAGGTCTAAGGTAACAGTCTCACCTGGGTGGAAGGTCTAAGGTAACAGCCTCACCTGGGTGGGAGGTCTAAGGTAACAGTCTCACCTGGGTGGGAGGTCCAATGTAACAGTCTCACCTGGGTGGGAGGTCTAAGGTAACAGCCTCACCTGGGTGGGAGGTCTAAGGTAACAGTCTCACCTGGATGGGAGGTCTAAGGTAACAGTCTCACCTGGGTGGGAGGTCTAAGGTAACAGTCTCACCTGGGTGGGAGGTCTAAGGTAACAGTCTCACCTGGGTGGGAGGTCTAAGGTAACAGTCTCACCTGGGTGGGAGGTCCAAGGTAACAGTCTCACCTGGGTGGGAGGTCTAAGGTAACAGCCTCACCTGGGTGGGAGGTCTAAGGTAACAGTATCACCTGGGTGGGGGGTCTAAGGTAACAGCCTCACCTGGGTGGGGGGGTCTAAGGTAACAGTCTCACCTAACCTAGCCTCACCTGGGTGGGAGGTCTAAGGTAACAGTCTCACCTGGGTGGGAGGTCTAAGGTAACAGTCTCACCTGGGTGGGAGGTCCAAGGTAACAGTCTCACCTGGGTGGGAGGTCTAAGGTAACAGTCTCACCTGGGTGGGAAGTCTAAGGTAACAGTCTCACCTGGGTGGGAGGTCTAAGGTAACAGTCTCATCTGGGTGGGAGGTCTAAGGTAACAGTCTCACCTAACCTAGTCTCGCCTGGGTGGGAGGTCTAAGGTAACAGCCTCACCTGGGTGGGAGGTCTAAGGTAACAGTCTCACCTGGATGGGAGGTCTAAGGTAACAGTCTCACCTGGGTGGGAGGTCTAAGGTAACAGTCTCACCTGGGTGGGAGGTCTAAGGTAACAGCCTCACCTGGGTGGGAGGTCTAAGATAACGGTCTCACCTAACCTAGTCTCACCTGGGTGGGAGGTCTCATCTAACCTAGTCTCACCTGGGTGGGAGGTCTCACCTAACGTAGTCTCACCTGGGTGGGAGGTCTAAGGTAACAGTCTCACCTGGGTGGGAGGTCTAAGGTAACAGTCTCACCTGGGTGGGAGGTCTAAGGTAACAGTCTCACCTGGGTGGGAGGTCTAAGGTAACAGCCTCACCTAACCTAGTCTCAACTGGGTGGGAGGTCTAAGGTAACAGTCTCACCTGGGTGGGAGGTCTAAGGTAACAGTCTCACCTGGGTGGGAGGTCTAAGGTAACAGGCTCACCTGGGTGGGAGGTCTAAGGTAACAGTCTCACCTGGGTGGGAGGTCTAAGGTAACAGCCTCACCTGGATGGGAGGTCTAAGGTAACAGTCTCACCTAACCTAGTCTCACCTGGGTGGGAGGTCTAAGGTAACAGTCTCACCTGGGTGGGAGGTCCAAGGTAACAGTCTCACCTGGGTGGGGGGTCTAAGGTAACAGTCTCACCTGGGTGGGAGGTCTAAGGTAACAGTCTCACCTGGGTGGGAGGTCTAAGGTAACAGCCTCACCTAACCTAGTCTCAACTGGGTGGGAGGTCTAAGGTAACAGTATCACCTGGGTGGGAGGTCTAAGGTAACAGCCTCACCTGGATGGGAGGTCTAAGGTAACAGCCTCACCTGGGTGGGAGGTCTAAGGTAACAGTCTCACCTGGGTGGGAGGTCTAAGGTAACAGCCTCACCTGGATGGGAGGTCTAAGGTAACAGTCTCACCTAACCTAGTCTCACCTGGGTGGGAGGTCTAAGGTAACAGTCTCACCTGGGTGGGAGGTCCAAGGTAACAGTCTCACCTGGGTGGGGGGTCTAAGGTAACAGTCTCACCTGGGTGGGAGGTCTAAGGTAACAGTCTCACCTGGGTGGGAGGTCCAAGGTAACAGTCTCACCTGGGTGGGAGGTCTAAGGTAACAGCCTCACCTGGGTGGGAGGTCTAAGGTAACAGTCTCACCTGGGTGGGAGGTCTAAGGTAACAGTCTCACCTGGGTGGGAGGTCCACGGTAACAGTCTCACCTGGGTGGGAGGTCTAAGGTAACAGTCTCACCTGGGTGGGAGGTCTAAGGTAACAGTCTCACCTGGGTGGGAGGTCCAAGGTAACAGTCTCACCTGGGTGGGGGGTCTAAGGTAACAGTCTCACCTGGTTGGGAGGTCTAAGGTAACAGCCTCACCTAACCTAGTCTCACCTGGGTGGGAGGTCTAAGGTAACAGTCTCACCTGGGTGGGAGGTCTAAGGTAACAACCTCACCTGGGTGGGAGGTCTAAGGTAACAGTCTCACCTGGGTGGGAGGTCTAAGGTAACAGTCTCACCTGGTTGGGAGGTCTAAGGTAACAGTCTCACCTGGTTGGGAGGTCTAAGGTAACAGCCTCACCTAACCTAGTCTCACCTGGGTGGGAGGTCTAAGGTAACAGTCTCACCTGGGTGGGAGGTCTAAGGTAACAGTCTCACCTGGGTGGGAGGTCTAAGGTAACAGTCTCACCTGGGTGGGAGGTCTAAGGTAACAGTCTCACCTGGGTGGGAGGTCTAAGGTAACATCTTCACCTAACCTCGGCTCACCTGGGTGGGGGGGCCTAAGGTAACAGTCTCACCTGGGTGGGAGGTCTAAGGTAACAGCCTCACCTGGGTGGGAGATCTAAGGTAACAGTCTCACCTGGTTCTGAGGGGCAGTGGAGGAAAGGTCAGGCCCAGGGATAGATACCTGACTGAACAGCTACCTGACTGAACAGCGACCTGGCTGAGCGGCTACCTGGCTGAGCGGCTACCTGGCTGAACAGGTGAGGGTGCACTGTACATGGGTCTCAGGGGTAGTTACTGGGGTCTGAGGAGGTAGTTACTGGGGTCTGAGGAGGTAGTTACTGGGGTCTGAGGAGGTAGTTACTGGGGTTTGAGGAGGTAGTTACTGGGGTTTGAGGAGGTAGTTACTGGGGTTTGAGGAGGTAGTTACTGGGGTTTGAGGAGGTAGTTACTGGGGTCTGAGGAGGTAGTTACTGGGGTCTGAGGAGGTAGTTACTGGGGTCTGAGGAGGTAGTTACTGGGGTCTGAGGAGGTAGTTACTGGGGTCTGAGGAGGTAGTTACCTGGGTCTGAGGAGGTAGTTACCTGGGTCTGAGGAGGTAGTTACCTGGGTCTGAGGAGGTAGTTACCGGGGTCAGAGGGGGTAGTTACCTGGGTCTGAGGAGGTAGTTACCGGGGTCTAAGGGGGTAGTTACCTGGGTCTGAGGAGGTAGTTACCTGGGTCTGAGGAGGTAGTTACCGGGGTCTGAGGAGGTAGTTACCTGGGTTTGAGAAGGTAGTTACCTGGGTCTGAGGAGGTAGTTACCTGGGTCTGAGGAGGTAGTTACTGGGGTCTGAGGGGGTAGTTACTGGGGTCTGAGGGGGTAGTTACTGGGGTCTGAGGGGGTAGTTACCTGGGTCTGAGGAGGTAGTTACCTGGGTCTGAGGGGGTAGTTACCGGCGTCAGAGGGGGTAGTTACCTGGGTCTGAGGGGTAGCGGAGGGGGGTTCTGGTCCAGCGAGAGCTGACGGAGGTCAAGGCTGAGGCTGCGAGGCTTTGCCTGGGGTAGAGGGCTGGAGAAGGGCCCCTTCTTACACCACATCACATAGCCATGCATGTCCCTGAGACAGACAGGACAACGCACCAGTTAGGACAGACACACCGACCCCTGATCTCCCAGACACACCGACCCCTGATCTCCCAGACACACCGACCCCTGATCCCCCAGACACACCGACCCCTGATCCCCCAGACACACCGACCCCTGACCCCCCCAGACACACTGACCCCCCAAACACACCGACCCCTGACCCCCCAGACACACCGACCCCTGACCCCCCCAGACACACCGACCCCTGACCCCCCAGACACACCGACCCCTGACCTCCCAGACACACCGACCACTGACCTCCCAGACACACCGACCTCTGACCTCCCAGACACACCGACCCCTGATCCCCCAGACACACCGACCCCTGATCCCCCAGACACACCGACCCCTGATCTCCTAGACACACGACCCCTGACCCCCCAGACACACCGACCCCTGATCTCCCAGACACACCGACCCCTGACCTCCCAGACACACCGACCCCTGATCCCCCAGACACACCGACCCCTGATCCCCCAGACACACCGACCCCTGATCTCCCAGACACACCGACCCCTGATCTCCCAGACACACCGACCCCTGATCTCCCAGACACACCGACCCCTGATCTCCCAGACACACCGACCCCTGATCTCCCAGGCACACCGACCCCTGATCTCCCAGACACACACTGAGAGTAGCTCAATGGAGGATCTTCACTCAAATGTTGTTCTTTTGTCCTGGACCAAGCTACATTAGTGGGATGTCTGTGTGTGTCTATCTGTGTCACTCTCTTTGTGTGTGTGTGTCTATGTGTGTGTGTGTGTGTGTGTGTCTATCTGTATCACTCTCTTTGTGTGTGTGTGTGTGTGTCTATCTGTGTCACTCTCTGTGTGTGTGTGTGTGTGTGTCTATCTGTGTCACTCTCTGTGTGTGTGTGTGTGTGTGTGTGTGTGTGTGTGTGTGTGTGTCTGTGTGTCTGTGTGTCTGTGTGTCTGTGTGTGTGTCTGTGTGTCTGTGTGTGTGTGTCTGACCCCAAGCAGGTGTAGTGTTGCAGCATCCTCCTAGTCTTAGCAGTCAGTTTGATGTCCAGTACAGCAGTCTCCACACCGCCCACTGGCACCATGCGGACACACACACGCTTCTTCTTAGACACGGAGGCCCCTGGACACACACACACACACACACACACACACATTTTTGAATACTTAAAAAAAAATCCAGTTAAAAATGGAGATTCAGAGGGAATATAGAGGAACGTTCCTATAGATGTCTGGTCTAAGCCATCCAGAACATAATCAGACATGGATCACGTTGTATGAAACATGACAAAAACCACCTGAACAACTACTGTCCTACTAAAAACAACTACTGTCCTACTAAAAACAGCTACTGTCCTACTAAAAACAACTACTGTCCTACTAAAAACAACTACTGTCCTACTAAAAACAACTACTGTCCTACTAAAAACAACTTCTGTCCTACTAAAAACAACTTCTGTCCTACTAAAAACAACTTCTGTCCTACTAAAAACAACTTCTGTCCTACTAAAAACAACTTCTGTCCTACTAAAAACAACTTCTGTCCTACTAAAAACAACTTCTGTCCTACTAAAAACAACTTCTGTCCTACTAAAAACAACTTCTGTCCTACTAAAAACAGTCAGTAGTCGCTTGTTAATAAATGAGTTATGAAAATTTTCAGAGTATCTGTAAAGCATGTCTGTGTTTCTCCAGGTGTTCAGGCGGGCAGCAGGTACTCACTAGGCTCCAGGTGTTCAGGTATGTAACAGTACCCATGAGGAACAGTCTCCTTGTCTGAGATCACCTGGACATCTGATACTACCATACCACCTGACATGTCCTAGAGAGGGGGAAGATGTAATTTAGGGACGTGGCTGTCTGAGTCCACGAGTCCACGTGTGTGTGTGTGTGTGTGTCTGAGTGTGTGTGTGTGTGTCTGAGTCTGAGTGTGTGTGTGTGTGTGTGTGTCTGAGTCTGAGTCTGAGTCTGAGTCTGAGTCTGAGTGTGTGTGTGTGTGTGTGTGTGTGTGTGTGTATATAACACACCTTGCTGTAGCAGAGGTAGTAGCCAGCCTTCATGGCGAAGCTCCGTGTGAAGTTTGCAGCAGCTCCATCCTCAGTTATACTGATCTAGACAGAGACAGAGGGGAGAGAGAGGGGAGAGAGGAGAGAGACAGAGAGAGGGGAGAGAGACAGAGAGAGACAGAGAGAGGGGAGAGAGACAGAGAGAGGGGAGAGAGACAGAGAGAGGGGAGAGAGACAGAGAGAGGGGAGAGAGAGGGGAGAGAGACAGAGAGAGGGGAGAGAGACAGAGAGAGGGGAGAGAGACAGAGAGAGGGGAGAGAGACAGAGAGAGGGGAGAGAGACAGAGGAGAGAGACAGAGAGAGGGGAGAGAGACAGAGAGAGAGAGGAGAGAGACAGAGAGAGGGGAGAGAGACAGAGAGAGGGGAGAGAGACAGAGAGAGGGGAGAGAGAGACAGAGAGAGGGGAGAGAGAGGGGAGAGAGAGACAGAGAGAGGGGAGAGAGACAGAGAGAGGGGAGAGAGACAGAGAGAGGGGAGAGAGACAGAGAGAGGGGAGAGAGACAGAGAGAGGGAGAGAGAGACAGAGAGAGGGGAGAGAGAGACAGAGAGAGGGGAGAGAGACAGAGAGAGGGAGAGAGAGAGAGAGAGAGGGAGAGAGAGAGAGAGAGAGAGGGGAGAGAGAGACAGAGAGAGGGGAGAGAGACAGAGAGAGGGGAGAGAGAGACAGAGAGAGAGGGGAGAGAGAGACAGAGAGAGAGGGGAGAGAGACAGAGAGAGGGGAGAGAGACAGAGAGAGGGGAGAGAGAGACAGAGAGAGGGGAGAGAGACAGAGAGAGGAGAGAGAGACAGAGAGAGGGGAGAGAGACAGAGAGAGGGGAGAGAGACAGAGAGAGGGGAGAGAGAGACAGAGAGAGGGGAGAGAGACACAGAGAGGGGAGAGAGACAGAGAGAGGAGAGAGAGACAGAGAGAGGGGAGAGAGACAGAGAGAGGGGAGAGAGAGACAGAGAGAGGGGAGAGAGACAGAGAGAGGGGAGAGAGACAGAGAGAGGGGAGAGAGACAGAGAGGGGAGAGACAGAGACACACAGAGGGTGAGAGGGAGAGACAGAGGGTGAGAGAGAGAGAGAGAGAGAGCGAGAGAGGGTAAGACGCTACACACAATATTGAGAATTATTGACCTCTCCTCTATGAGCCATGCCTTTATGTAGTCTGACCTCTTACTGTCTCCTCTATGAGCCAAGTCTGTATGTAGTCTGACCTCTTACTGTCTCCTCTATGAGCCAAGTCTGTATGTAGTCTGACCTCTTAATGTCTCCTCTATGAGCCTTTATGTAGTCTGACCTCTTACTGTCTCCTCGATGAGCCTTTAATGTAGTCTGACCTCTTACTGTCTCCTCTATGAGCCAAGCCTTTATGTAGTCTGACCTCTTACTGTCTCCTCGATGAGCCAAGCCTGCATGTAGTCTGACCTTAAATTATCTCAATCTATTTCCTACTTTTTCTACCTGTATCCCTCCCTCTTCCCTGACTCCCTTCCTACCAGGTTGAAGTCTTTGGGACAGGTGCTGCTGTTGGAGGCCCAGGCCACTGCCGTCACCGGCCTGTTGTGGGCGCCACCACCGTGCTCCATCAGAGACATCTGGAGAAGAGGAGAGGGACGGGAAGGGAGAGAAGAGAACAAAGGGGGAGGAGAAAAGGGGGAGAAGATAAGGGGACTAGAACCGGGCAGAGGAGGTTATTATGACGGTTGTTCATGAATAAATTATCTGAAGAATTGTCAACACTGCGACGTTCTCCATTTCTCCCAACAACCACTGCTCTATCAGACAGAACATCGTGGCGCAACTATCATATGGTACAGCTGTGAAAACATACAATTATTTTTGCCAGATTTCCATATTGATATTTGGCTTTGCTAGCATAACAAAGGAATGGTTGTTTTGACGGGTAACTGCCAACATCCAGTCAATAAATAAAACTAGCAAACCACTGTGAAACTAGTTAAAAACGGTGATTTGATCACTAAACCCCGGTATAAACGTTAGCTATAAATGGCCCATTGTTAGGAAAATAGCTAACCAAGCTAGCTAACATTTGTTTGCCAGGTGAGTCAAACATATTTTTTCCTTCGCGTTTCGGAGAGTTCAGTCAGTTTTCAAAAATCCTCGTAAAAACACGGTACTTACTCTGTTTTTCGTTTCAACCTTTCTCGCTTTACACCGTAGATGAAGTCAGGTAAACAACTTTTTAGAGGCGAGCAAGAACTTCTTATGACTTTTCCTCGTCTCCTTTCCAGGAAATACAGGAGATTCTATGACTACTATTCCCATCAAGCACCGGGACATGCCAAATGATTACGCCAGCACTGCCGAAGAGGATGAGCTGGTGTTTCACCTCAGCGCCAGATGGCGCTACTGTCCTGAAATAATATTGTTGGACGCGTCCTTGCTATCTCCCTTTACTCGTTACTGTAATCTATGCAAAGGGTCTAAGTGCTTTGGGATTTAATTGTGTGATTTACGGTTGGTGTTTGGAGAAGGAGAGATAGAGAGAGAGGAGGAAAGAGAATTCGACCCAACCAAATCATGACAACTATAATATAATTACTTGACACATTGGAAAGAATTAACCAAAAAACAGAGCAAACTGGAATGCAATTCGGCCCTAAACAGAGAGTACACAGTGGCTGAATACCTGACCACTGTGACTGACCCAAACTTAAGGAAATCTTTGACTATGTACAGTGAGCATAGCCTTGCTAATAGAGAGAGATCGCCGTAGGCAGAGCTGTCTCTCAAGAGAAGACGGGGTATGTGCACACTACACTGTCCATACAATGAGGTGGAAACTGAGCTGCACTTCCTAAACTCCTGTCAAATGTATGAGCATATCAGAGATGCATATTTCCCTCAGATTACACAGACCCACAAAGAATTTGAAAACAAAGCCAATTTGGATGAACTCCCATATCTACTGGGTGAAATACCACAGTTTGCCATCACAGCAGCAAGATTTTGACCTGTTGCCACAAGAAAAGGGCAACCAGTGAAGAAACACACACCATTGTAAATACAACCCATATTTATGTAAACAATGTAAACATGTTTCTCATGCCAATAAAGCCCTTTGAAATGAATTGAATTGAGAGAAAGGCATGGATTTATATATTAGTTATGATGAAGGCAGTACAAACAAAAGACACACAGATATACTGTCACACAGGTACAGTGCCTTGCGAAAGTATTCGGCCCCCTTGAACTTTGCGACCTTTTGCCACATTTCAGGCTTCAAACATAAAGATATAAAATGTATTTTTTTGTGAAGAATCAACAACAAGTGGGACACAATCATGAAGTGGAACAACATTTATTGGATATTTCAAACTTTTTTAACAAATCAAAAACTGAAAAATTGGGCGTGCAAAATTATTCAGCCCCCTTAAGTTAATACTTTGTAGCGCCACCTTTTGCTGCGATTACAGCTGTAAGTCGCTTGGGGTATGTCTCTATCAGTTTTGCACATCGAGAGACTGACATTTTTTTCCCATTCCTCCTTGCAAAACAGCTCGAGCTCAGTGAGGTTGGATGGAGAGCATTTGTGAACAGCAGTTTTCAGTTCTTTCCACAGATTCTCGATTGGATTCAGGTCTGGACTTTGACTTGGCCATTCTAACACCTGGATATGTTTATTTTTGAACCATTCCATTGTAGATTTTGCTTTATGTTTTGGATCATTGTCTTGTTGGAAGACAAATCTCCGTCCCAGTCTCAGGTCTTTTGCAGACTCCATCAGGTTTTCTTCCAGAATGGTCCTCTATTTGGCTCCATCCATCTTCCCATCAATTTTAACCATCTTCCCTGTCCCTGCTGAAGAAAAGCAGGCCCAAATCATGATGCTGCCACCACCATGTTTGACAGTGGGGATGGTGTGTTCAGCTGTGTTGCTTTTACGCCAAACATAACGTTTTGCATTGTTGCCAAAAAGTTCAATTTTGGTTTCATCTGACCACTGAAAGTAAAGGGGCTGAATAATTTTGCACGCCCAATTTTTCAGTTTTTGATTTGATAAAAAAGTTTGAAATATCCAATAAATGTCGTTCCACTTCATGATTGTGTCCCACTTGTTGTTGATTCTTCACAAAAAATACAGTTTTATATCTTTATGTTTGAAGCCTGAAATGTGGCAAAAGGTCGCAAAGTTCAAGGGGGGCGAATACTTTCGCAAGGCACTGTATATACAGTCACACACACAGATATATACTGTATACTGTCACACACACAGATATATACTGTATACTGTCACACACACATATATACTGTCACACACACAGATATATATATACTGTCACACACACACACACACAAATATATATATTTATACACAGGTATATATATATATACTGTCACACACACAGATATATACTGTCACACACAGACAGATATATACTGTCACTGTAATGGCCGTCGTCGGTGGAAGAAGGTGAGGACCAAGGTGCAGCGTGGTAAGTGTTCATGATTTTTAATATAATCAAAACTGAACACTAAACAAAATAACAACTAGGAAGAACGAACAAACGAAACAGTCCTGTCTAGTGATGACACACAAAACAGAAAATAAACACCCACGAAACACAGGTGGGAAAAGGCTACGTAAGTATGATTCTCAATCAGAGACAACTAACGACACCTGCCTCTGATTGAGAACCATACCAGGCCAAACTCAAATAACCCACATAGAAACACAAACATAGACTGCCCACCCCAACTCACGCCCTGACCATACTAAAACAAAGAGAAAACAAAGGAACTGAGGTCAGAACGTGACAGTCACAAACACACAGATATATACTGTCACACACAGATATATACAGTCACAAACACACAGATATATACTGTCACAAACACACAGATATATACTGTCACACACAGATATATACAGTCACAAACACACAGATATATACTGTCACAAACACACAGATATATATTGTCACACACAGATATATACTGTCACACAGATATATACTGTCACACACAGATATATACTGTCACACGCAGACAGATATATACTGTCACACACAGATATATACTGTCACACACAGATATATACTGTCACACGCAGACAGATATATACTGTCACACATAGATATATACTGTCACACACAGATATATAATGTCACACACACACACAGATATATACTGTCACACAGACAGATATATACTGTCACACACAGATATATACTGTCACACACATATATATACTATCACACACAGATATATAATGTCACACACACACACAGATATATACTGTCACACACAGATATATACTGTCACACACAGACATATATATACTATCACACAGACAGATATATACTATCACACACAGATATATACTATCACACACAGACAGATATATACTATCACACAGACAGATATATACTGTCACACACAGACAGATATATACTGTCACAGACAGATATATAATATCACACAGACAGATATATACTGTCACAAAGAGATATATACTGTCACACAGACAGATATATACTATCACACAGACAGATATATATTGTCACACAGACAGATATATACTGTCACACACAGATATATAATATCACACACAGATATATACTGTCACACAGACAGATATATACTGTCACACACAGATATATACTGTCACACACAGACAGATATATATTATCACACAGACAGATATATACTATCACACAGACAGATATATACTGTCACACACAGATATATACTGTCACACACAGATATATAATATCACACACAGATATATACTGTCACACAGACAGATATATACTGTCACACACAGATATATACTGTTACACACAGACAGATATATATTATCACACAGACAGATATATACTATCACACAGACAGATATATACTGTCACACACAGATATATACTGTCACACAGACAGATATATACTGTCACACACAGATATATAATATCACACAGACAGATATATACT
>NC_048581.1:9683652-9738652 GCF_013265735.2 Oncorhynchus mykiss | reverse complement strand
CTCCCCCTCTCCCTTTCCTCTCCCCAGTCCCCCTTCTCCTTTCCTCTCCCCAGTCCCCCTTCCCATTTCCTCTCCCCAGTCCCCCCTTCCCCTTTCCTCTCCACAGTCTCCCCCTCTCCCTTTCCTCTCCCCAGTCCCCCCTCCCCCTTTCCTCTCCACAGTCCCCCCTCTCCCTTTCCTCTCCCCAGTCCCCCCTCTCCCCTTCCCCTTTCCTCTCCCCAGTCCCCCTTCCCCTTTCCTCTCCCCAGTCCCCCCTTTCCTCTCCCCAGTCCCCATCTCCGGGAGCTCTCCCCAGTCCCCCCTTCCCCTTTCCTCTCCCCCTCCCCTTCCCCTTCCTCTACCTTTCCTTTCTACTCCCCCCTCCCTCTCCCCTCTCCCAGCCCGGACGTCAATCATCCTGAAAGGAGGCGGGCTAATGACCCAATGTTCTATTCCCCCCTCCCCCCTCCTGCCATGGCAACCCAGCTGTCAATCTAGCAGGAGAGTGAGGAGGACGAGGCTTTCTGACATTCCCTCTGCTTCATTTATGGTTCAAACTGATCCAGTATGATCTTACAGCAAGCACAAAGTACATCACACACACACACAAACACAAACACACACACAGAGAGAGAGTGATGTATAATTGAGTCATTAGCTGAAGGCGTGGTCTCTGTCAGTCTGCTGTCTCTATTGGCAACGGCAGCTAAACAAAGACACCATGACTCAATCTGAACACACACGGCCCAAATGGAACCCTTTTGGAATCCTGAACTACTTTTGACCAGAATGGCACCCTTTTCCCTGTGAAGTGAACTACTTTTGACCAGAATGGCACCCTTTCCCTGTGAAGTGAACTACTTTTAACCAGAATGGCACCCTTTTCCCTGTGAAGTGAACTACTTACTTTTAACCAGGACCTAAAGGGCTCTGGTCAAAAGTAGTGATTCCATATGTGTTGTTTCATATTTTTGATGTCTTCTCTATTAATTCTACAATGTAGAAAATTGTCAAAAATAAAGAAAAACCCTTGAATGAGCAGGTGTGTCCAAACTTTTGACTGGTACTGTATTTAAACAGGAATATTCACACACGACAGATACCTGTTGTGTCCTTTTATAATGATTCAATAAGGAGGACTAGGCCTAACGCTGTGTGTGTTGTGTACATTCAGACCTGGATATCCACTCTACATGTTCCACGTTGTTCAGTTGGTCCACTGTTTAGGTAGAAACTCTATAGGCACCATTAGCATAACGCCTAGCAACCAAGGGGGTCAAAGACGAGTGGAGGCTGTGATTGGCGGAGAAGGGGTGAGTGATGGTAATGATGATGATGGTCGAGTGACACGGCTTTGTTTTGTGTTCAACGTTAGCAGGCTAATCACGCACACGCTACGTCACATCTACAAAGCTGAGGAGACATCAACATGGATACCATTTAGCAAGAGGATAAATAACAGAACCATTTAGGCTAGTATTCCAGTGTCCCAAATTGCAACCCATTTATTTTAGTGAAAAAAGCCTAGGTCAAAACTAGTGCCCTATGTAGGGAATTGGCCATAGGGCTTTTTTAAAAGTGTTTTATTTTTTAACTTGTACCCTTTTTTCTTCCCAATTTCGTGATGTCTAATTGGTAGTTACAGTCTTGTCCCATCGCCGCAACTCCCGTACGGACTCAGGAGAGGCGAATGTCGAGAGCCGAAACTCGACCCTGCCAAGCCACACTGTTTCTTGACAGATTGCTCGCTTAACCCGTAAGCCAGCCGCACCAATGTGTCTGAGGAAACACAGTACAACTGACAACTGGAGTCAGCTTGCAGGCGCCCGGAACGCCACAAGGAGTCGCTAGAGCGTGATGGGACAAGGAAATCCCGGCCCGCCAAACCCTCCCGTAACCCGGACGACGCTGGGCCAATTGTGCGCCGCCTCATGGTCTCCCGGTCACGGCTGGCTGTGACACCGCCTGGGATCAAACCAGGGTCTGTAGTGATGCCTCAAGCACTGGGGTGCAGTGCCTTAGACCTCTGCGCCATTTGGCAGGCCCCTGCCGTAAGGCTCTTGCCAAAGGTAATGCCCTATGTAGGGAATAGGGTGCCATTTGACCAAGTGTAGGCTGTTGTAGCCAACCTGCATCAGTGTCTGTATGTGTCTATGTATGACTGATGGGTCCTGAACCCTTGTCTCCTGCTCAGGAAACCAACGTCTCAAACATGAGAACAAGAGGAAATTCTCTCTTGGACCGAAAGGGTGACACTGATTTCAAGTGACAGGCACTACCTCGTCACGAGAGCGTGAGACCAACTCACCGCCTCTACATGTATGTGACTGTAGACTGTCTGTAGCATGTGTCTGTAACATGTGTCTGTAGCATGTGTTTGTAACATGTGTCTGTAGCATGTGTCTGTAGCATGTGTCTGTGACTGTAGACTGTCTGTAAACATGTGTCTATGACTGTAGACTGTGTCTGTAACATGTGTCTGTAGACTATGTCTGTAGCATGTATCTGTGACTGTAGACTGTGTCTGTAGCATGTGTCTGTGACTGTAGACTGTGTCTGTAGCATGTGTCTGTGAATGTAGACTGTGTCTGTAACATGTGTCTGTAGACTGTGTCTGTAACATGTGTCTGTAGACTGTGTCTGTAACATGTGTCTGTAGCATGTGTCTGTGACTGTAGACTGTGTCTGTAGCAAGTGTCTGTGAATGTAGACTGTGTCTGTAACATGTGTCTGTGTCTGACTGGGTAACTATGACTATGTGCGTAATCTTTATGGTATAGGTGGCAGGGCTGCTCTCCCCACAACCTGTGTTCTCTGGATCAAGCCCGTCTCCGTCTGCTACACTGGTGGCAGCAGTGGGATCAGTGCGGCATTTTAGGGTCGTTTGCAATGAGTTGAGAGAAAGTCAAATTCCATTCCAGACATCTTGGTAGGCTGGTCGGCCTGAAACTATTGCTCTGGTTCACCCAGGCTCCTGACTTCACAGTGAACGGGCTCCTGACTTCACAGTGAACGGGCTCCTGACTTCATAGTGAACGGGCTCCTGACTTCATAGTGAACGGGCTCCTGACTTCATAGTGAACGGGCTCCTGACTTCATAGTGAACGGGCTCCTGACTTCACAGTGAACGGGCTCCTGACTTCATAGTGAACGGGCTCCTGACTTCATAGTGAACGGGCTCCTGACTTCATAGTGAACGGGCTCCTGACTTCATAGTGAACGGGCTCCTGACTTCATAGTGAACGGGCTCCTGACTTCACAGTGAACGGGCTCCTGACTTCACAGTGAACGGGCTCCTGACTTCATAGTGAACAGACTCCTGACTTCATAGTGAACAGGCTCCTGACTTCACAGTGAACGGGCTCCTGACTTCATAGTGAACAGACTCCTGACTTCATAGTGAACAGGCTCCTGACTTCACAGTGAACGGGCTCCTGACTTCATAGTGAACGGGCTCCTGACTTCACAGTGAACGGGCTCCTGACTTCATAGTGAACGGGCTCCTGACTTCACAGTGAACGGGCTCCTGACTTCATAGTGAACGGGCTCCTGACTTCATAGTGAACAGGCTCCTGACTTCACAGTGAACGGGCTCCTGACTTCACAGTGAACGGGCTCCTGACTTCATAGTGAACGGGCTCCTGACCTCATAGTGAACGGGCTCCTGACTTCATAGTGAACGGGCTCCTGACTTCACAGTGAACAGGCTCTTGACTTCATAGTGAACGGGCTCCTGACTTCATAGTGAACGGGCTCCTGACTTCATAGTGAACAGGCTCCTGACTTCATAGTGAACGGGCTCCTGACTTCACAGTGAACGGGCTCCTGACTTCATAGTGAACGGGCTCCTGACTTCACAGTGAACGGGCTCCTGACTTCACAGTGAACGGGCTCCTGACTTCATAGTGAACGGGCTCCTTGAAACGTGAAGCTTTCATATGGCTGTCTTGGGGTGGGACAGTTAGGCTACATGAGAAGGCCCTCCAAGCCATCACAACAACAATAACACTGTCAACAATGCTGCTTGTTTCCATGGTGCTGCTGCTGCCGCTGCTGAACACCATATGAGAGCTGAGAGGAGCCCACCCCCCGCGGTGAGATGTGGAATTGCATATTATCCTCCCCAGCGTGCGCTGTGTGTGTGTGTGTGTGTGTGTGTGTAGTGGGAGAACGGGCCAGGCGAGGGAGCCGGATAAAGAAAGGAGAGCAGAGGAGAAGGAAAAAAACTGCCGAGAAGAGAGGGGAGCAAAGCAGCGCTATTCGACCAACGGATAGGACAAGGCCAGCCACGGCTGGTCGGACGGGTTGGAGTTTATTAAAAATATGTATTTTATTCCTTCGTTTTATTTGATCCTGTAGGCTACTAGCTACAATACTTCTTCCCAGCCGTGCAGGTTTTTCCTGGGAAAAGAAGGCAACGAAAACGGACACGGGGATTTCTGTGGACTAGTAACGTTAGCCGAGCTGTTGTAGGCTAGTGTGGCGCTACTCTTCTTTCTCATTGTTAGAAAAACACGGAGATACATGGTGGTTGGATTCCAAACTGGTTCGCCTACATTCCCCGTCGCTTTCCACGAGACCGCGCTTGGATATCGGCCGGATTATTAATTTGTCGAACGCAGGAGTAACATTTGTGACAAGCTAGTCTGCTAATTGTTGCCATTTTTCTCCCTGGCAGCGGCAGCTCGGTTCGTTCTCCCTCCCCCTCTTTGTCGTTCGCCAAGCTGACCATTTTAAAGGCAGCTCTACCTTTCCAGGCTTTATTTTCCCCCCCGTGGCCTCCTCGCTCCCTCTATCTGCCTCGACCGTGGAACTACTGTTAGAACCCTGCATCCGTGTTCGACTCGGAATGCAAAATAAATCTAGGCCGGGTTATGCCAAAGAAAATAGTGTTTATTTGTTTACAAATACTGTGTAGGCCCAGATCGACCGTTTACTTGCTTTTTTGTTTAACATAGACAATTGCATGTTTACAGCTTGCTTGCTGCTATTGGTCATTTGAACGAGCAATGGCATTTTGTAGTTAGTTTGATTTCTTCCTTTGTTTATTGGCTACTTTTCATAGTTTAGTTTGTCTTCCTTTGTTTATTGGCTACTTTGAAACACTCGGTGTTTCGAGTCAGGGACATTAAACTGTAAAAGGCAACTGGCCTGGGCTACCTCTGGGGAAAAACACATACTATCTTCTCATCTTCCTCCCTTCATCGGACAACGGTCACCTTTTCCCTCCCTAGTTTTGTCGCAAAAACGGCGAGATTTTTCTGAAAGGCATGGAGGACCAGGCCCGCATGATGTCGGGTCTCGTCGGGCTGTCCGGACTGTCTCAGGTCGACGTGGGGGACCATGACGCCGGGAGGAAGCAGCACTCCCTCGGCCAGCCGCAGCAGGACATCGGGGATATCCTCCAGCAGATCATGGCCATCACGGACGAGAGTCTCGACGAGGCCCAGGCCAGGTAACACCTTCCCCGAGGAGAGGAGGGCTGGAGCACAGGGAAGAGATCCATGTAGACAGGGGATCCATGTTGATGTCACCACTCTTATATGATCCAGGATCGTTATACGACATATTAGACCCGAGCTTATGTTTTATGTGGTGTAAAGATAAAACTGACCCAAGATCAGATATTAGGGGCACCTCTTTGCTTGGTGAATAGTAAGAAGCAGGGCACATGATGGAGTACGTGGATCCAGGGGAGAGGAGCCTGCGTGGTGAATTTCTGGCCATAATAACAACGGATTTCACATCGTCTCTTTGACACTCACACAGGCTACACACCACCAGTCCCAGTGCGCTGGTCGGTTACAGCAGTGGTCATTAATTCAGGCTGGTTAATTAATAGTCTCTCGTGTCGTTATGGCACCAGTCTGTGTGCGCAGACTGACCTCGCTTTTATTTGCTGTACTTTACTGCGCCGTGACGTAACGTTGAGCTCCACACTCAAGACCGTGTAATTTGCACCTGCCGCGTTTTAAAATATACACTGGGCGATTACATTTTTATTAGCAGTATGCTTTCAGTCTGTTTTCCTTCTGTCTCTCCTCTCTCTGTTGTTATTCTGTTTTTATTCCCTCCATCTCTCTCTCTCTCTGTTGTTATTCTCTCTCCTCCTCCCCTCCTCCTTTATATAAATATTGTTAACTTTGACGACCGCCCGGCGGACTAATTAACCACAATGAGTTTGCTGAGGTCGCCTTGATTGATCGGTCATCACGTCATTAACATGGAATAATGACAAAGGATCTTACCGCGACTGGAGAGGGGGATGGCCCCGCATTTGAAATGGAGATGGCCGTTTTGGGTCTGGTGGTGGCGGTGTGTCAGGTGCTTTAGGTCGCCAGTATGGTGGTGGGCTGGAGGTGTTTTAGTCAGCGGTTGGTGTGAGTTTTCTTGTCCGTGATGGAAACTCGGATCGGATTTCACACGGCTTGACCCCCCCCAGTGGCTGTAAATAGCCTGCTGGATGATGCTGCTGACCCCGGTGGTGTCTGTTTTACGTGTCGCAGCCCGGCGAGGGGCTTCACAGAAACATTTACGTAATATGTGTTAATCTGTGATGGATTTATTACTTTACTTATAGGCCTGTAAACCCATTACTGAACTATAGAATGAACCACTGACATTAACATTGTTAATCTGCGATTTACTTTAGGTTAGTTATAGGATTACAGGTCCAACCAATACAACTAGAATGAACCATTTACACAGTGTTTATTTTCTATGGTGAGGTTTATTACTTTACTGGCAGACCTATAGGTCTCACCGTTACAAACAAATGGACTGAACTGTAGAATCACACTTCTATTACCATCTTATTACAATATTAATAAATACATTGCTGAAGCTGTATTGGTGAATTGGCTCCTTTCATAGTAGTGTGATGTATCACCTACATCTGTGCTGCTGTTCTGCCAGTATCACCACACAGACACACACACAGACATATACAGAAATACAGACAGATACAGACAGACAGACAGACACACAGACAGACAGACAGACATATACACATACAGAAATACAGACAGATACAGACAGACAGACACACAGAGACACAGACAGACACACAGACATAAATACAGACAGACACACAGAGACACAGACAGAAATACAGACAAGACACACAGACAGAAATACAGACAGATACACATACGGACACACAGAGAGACACAGACAGACACACAGAGACACAGACAGACACACAGACAGACATTCTCTCCCTCTCCTATCGTCCCTCCTGTTCATTGTGAGAGGAGGGATGCAATCAATTCTCTGATAAGACTGCACGAGAGAGCAGCTGTCCACACACACACACACACACACACACACTCCGTTACCAATATAGCTAGGCTCCAAAGACCTAAGGATACCTATTGTATGGTTGTTGGAGCCTTCGTCCACTCAGTGAATTCCCCATATTAAAGACTAGCTGTGTATTACTCATTCATGGATGTGTTATGGTGGTGTGTGGCTGCAGTATCATCCTGGTCAGTGGTGACAGTATAGGCTATACAGGCTGGTCAGTGGTGACAGTATAGGCTGTACAGGCTGGTCAGTGGTGACAGTATAGGCTGTACAGGCTGGTCAGTGGTGACAGTATAGGCTGTACAGGCTGGTCAGTGGTGACAGTATAGGCTGTACAGGCTGGTCAGTGGTGACAGTAGAGGCTGTACAGGCTGGTCAGTGGTGACAGTATAGGCTGTACAGGCTGGTCAGTGGTGACAGTATAGGCTGTACAGGCTGGTCAGTGGTGACAGTAGAGGCTGTACAGGCTGGTCAGTGGTGACAGTATAGGCTGTACAGGCTGGTCAGTGGTGACAGTATAGGCTGTACAGGCTGGTCAGTGGTGACAGTATAGGCTGTACAGGCTGGTCAGTGGTGACAGTATAGGCTGTACAGGCTGGTCAGTGGTGACAGTATAGGCTGTACAGGCTGGTCAGTGGTGACAGTATAGGCTGGTCAGTGGTGACAGTATAGGCTGTACAGGCTGGTCAGTGGTGACAGTATAGGCTGTACAGGCTGGTCAGTGGTGACAGTATAGGCTGTACAGGCTGGTCAGTGGTGACAGTATAGGCTGTACAGGCTGGTCTGTGGTAACAGTAGAGGCTGTACAGGCTGGTCAGTGGTGACAGTATAGGCTGTGCAGGCTGGTCTGTGGTGACAGTAGAGGCTGTACAGGCTGGTCAGTGGTGACAGTATAGGCTGTACAGGCTGGTCAGTGGTGACAGTAGAGGCTGTACAGGCTGGTCAGTGGTGACAGTAGAGGCTATACAGGCTGGTCAGTGGTGACAGTAGAGGCTGTACAGGCTGGTCAGTGGTGACAGTATAGGCTATACAGGCTGGTCAGTGGTGACAGTATAGGCTATACAGGCTGGTCAGTGGTGACAGTAGAGGCTGTACAGGCTGGTCAGTGGTGACAGTAGAGGCTGTACAGGCTGGTCAGTTTATTTATGCTCCCTTTTTCTTCTTCTTTTCCATGCTCTCTCGTCCCTCTGGTTTCTCTGGTTTCTCTGGTTTCTCTCGTCCCTCTGGTTTCTCTCGTCCCTCTGGTTTCTCTGGTTTCTCTGGTTTCTCTGGTTTCTCTGGTTTCTCTCGTCCCTCTGGTTTCTCTTGTCCCTCTGGTTTCTCTGGTTTCTCTGGTTTCTCTCGTCCCTCTGGTTTCTCTGGTTTCTCTCGTACCTCTAGTTTCTCTGGTTTCTCTCGTACCTCTGGTTTCTCTGGTTTCTCTCGTCCCTCTGGTTTCTCTGTTTTCTCTGTTTTCTCTGGTTTCTCTCGTCCCTCTGGTTTCTCTCGTCCCTCTGGTTTCTCTCGTCCCTCTGGTTTCTATGTTTTCTCTGTTTTCTCTGGTTTCTCTCGTCCCTCTGGTTTCTCTGGTTTCTCTGGTTTCTCTCGTCCCTCTGGTTTCTCTCGTCCCTCTGGTTTCTCTGGTTTCTCTGGTTTCTCTCGTCCCTCTGGTTTCTCTTGTCCCTCTGGTTTCTCTGGTTTCTCTGGTTTCTCCCGTCCCTCTGGTTTCTCTGGTTTCTCTCGTACCTCTGGTTTCTCTGGTTTCTCTCGTACCTCTGGTTTCTCTGGTTTCTCTCGTCCCTCTGGTTTCTCTGTTTTCTCTGTTTTCTCTGGTTTCTCTCGTCCCTCTGGTTTCTCTCGTCCCTCTGGTTTCTCTCGTCCCTCTGGTTTCTCTGTTTTCTCTGGTTTCTCTCGTCCCTCTGGTTTCTCTCGTCCCTCTGGTTTCTCTCGTCCCTCTGGTTTCTCTGGTTTCTCTCGTCCCTCTGGTTTCTCTGGTTTCTCTCGTCCCTCTGGTTTCTCTGGTTTCTCTCGCATAGATTATGTAAGAAGCAGAGTATGTGAGCAAAGTTGAGCGGTCGGAAATTCCGCTCATCTCTCCGGCGCTCTACTGATATTCCACCGCCCACCGCCTCACGGGGAAAAACGCTCCGCGCTCACAAAAAATAAAAAACTGGCGCTCCAAATTGGCTCCATTCATTAAAATCCCCATTTAACCAACACCCATCTATTTGGGTGACTACCTGGACCTACCGTTTGGTTCTGGACACTACGTCACCACACTCCCTCTCTTGGTCCTCCTCATCTTTGTAAGTCATCTTGATTTTGCACCTGTGTGTGTTATCAGTTTCTTTATGAAAATATTTAGTGAACTCCATGTCAGTAGCTAAAGCTTAGGGACTATAGCAGCACACCAGTAGACTACAGATGCATGCTGGGCCAGGCAAGCCCTGAGCTCGTGAAGTGCACTGAGCGTAATTGGAGCGGGTGAGAAGGCCGACGCTCCAGCCTTTGGGAAACTCGCTCTGTCCCCATACTCTGGTAATGGAGGAGCTCCGGACAGTTTGGTTTTCTCCTCGCTCCTCTCTATTCCTACTCCTCCCTCGCCTCCTTTTTCTCCTCCCTCTCTCTTCTGAGTTGAGGCAGATGTCATAGGTCTCCAGCCTCACTCCTCTCTCTCCTCCCTCATCTCTTCCTCTCCTGTGAAACACAGTAACTTCACTAACTGGTTGGTCAGACCACACTGTCTCAGACGACTGAAACACAGTACTAACTGGTTGGTCAGACCACACTGTCTCAGACGACTGAAACACAGTAACTTCACTAACTGGTTGGTCAGACCACATTGTCTCAGACGACTGAAACACAGTAACTTCACTAACTGGTTGGTCAGACCACACTGTCTCAGACGACTGTGAAACACAGTACTAACTGGTTGGTCAGACCACACTGTCTCAGACGACTGTGAAACACAGTACTAACTGGTTGGTCAGACCACACTGTCTCAGACGACTGTGAAGCACAGTAACTTCACTAACTGGTTGGTCAGACCACACTGTCTCAGACGACTGTGAAACACAGTACTAACTGGTTGGTCAGACCACACTGTCTCAGACGACTGTGAAACACAGTAACATTACTAACTGGTTGGTCAGACCACACTGTCTCAGACGACTGTGAAGCACAGTAACTTCACTAACTGGTTGGTCAGACCACACTGTCTCAGACGACTGTGAAACACAGTACTAACTGGTTGGTCAGACCACACTGTCTCAGACGACTGTGAAACACAGTAACATTACTAACTGGTTGGTCAGACCACACTGTCTCAGACGACTGAAACACAGTACTAACTGGTTGGTCAGACCACGTACTCTGTGATGGCTAAACCACAGTGGCTGTGTGTGTGTTTTAAAAGGTGTTTTGATTAAATATTATTGTTCTGTAATTAAGCTTATCTAGTAAGATCTCTTTCTTTCTTTCCTCTCTGAGTTAAAGAAAAGAATGCCAGCTGAAAGAATGTTCCTTGTGGTCACATGTCAGCTGGAATTCCCTCCAGAATGTGTGTGTGTGTGCGCGCGTGTGTCTGTTTGTGTGTGTGTGTGCGTGCGTGTGTCTGTGTGTGTGTGCTCGCGTGTGTCTGTGTGTGTGTGCGTGCGTGTGTCTGTGTGTGTGTGCGCGCGTGTGTCTGTTTGTGTGTGTGTGTGCGTGCGTGTGTCTGTCTGTGTGTGTGTGTGTGCGCGCGTGTGTCTGTTTGTGTGTGTGTGTTGAGAAGGTGCACTTTTAACCCTGGTTCAGTGGAAGATTGACAGCTGTGCTCCTATCATAGTTTTGGTTCTGTCTTGTAGCTAATGAATCTCTCCTCCCCCTACTCTCTCTCTCTCTCTCCCCCCTCTCTCTCACTTCTTTCTCTCTCTCTCTCTCTCTCCCCGTCTCTCTCTCTCTCTCTCTCTCTCTCTCTCTCTCTCTCTGCCTCTCTCTCTCTGCCTCTCTCTCTCTCTGCCTCTCTCTCTCTCTGTCTCTCTCTCTCTGTCTCTCTCTCTCTCTGTCTCTCTCTCTCTGTCTCTCTCTCTCTCTCGCTCACTTCTTTCTCTCTCTCTCTCCCCTTCTCTCTCTCTCTCTCTCTCTCACTTCTTTCTCTCTCCCCTTCTCTCTGTCTCTGTCTCTCTCTCTCTCTTTCTCCCCTTCTCTCTCTCACCCCTTCTCTCCCCTTCTCTCTCTCTCCCCCTTCTCTCTCTCTTTCTCTCTCCCTCTCTCTCTCTCACACAGGAAACATGCGTTAAACTGCCACAGAATGAAGCCCGCCCTCTTCAGTGTGCTGTGTGAGATCAAAGAAAAGACAGGTGAGCCAGTCAGCCAATCAGTTCCTGACTTCCTCTATGATTGGCCAATCCCATTCTCTGTTCTACCACTGATGTCTTGAGTTATACTCAGAAATGTTTTGAACGTCGCAGATAGAAATGTAATGTATAGAGCCTTTTTTCAACACAACAGAGCATTATAACTGCTCTACACTATACATTACTATCTGACTCTTGTCTCGGGACTTTTATGACATTTTTTATTTAACCTTTATTTAACTCGGTAAGTCAGTTAAGAAGAATTTCTTATTGACAATGATGGCCGACACCGGCCAAACCTGGACGATGCTGGGCCAATTGTGCACCGCCCAATGGGACTCCCAATCACGGCCGTTTGTGATACAGTCTTGATTCGAACCAGGGTGTCTGTAGTGGTGTCTCGTGTTTTGGTTGACTCTTCTCTGCTATTCCTCCAAGGGGTTGACGTTGTTTACATGGTAGTACAGAGTTTCCCTAAGCACTGATCTAGAGTCAGCCCTCCACCTGGCCCTATCAACAATAGCCATATGACTGCATTGAATGAAACTGACACTAAAACTGGTCTTATCTTTTCATTTTAGTCCTCTTTACTGTCCTCTTCCTCTTCTTTCATTCACGCATCCCCCCTCCCTCTCTCTCTCCCCCTCTCTCTCTCTCTCTCGCTCCCTCTCCCCTCTTCTCATGATGGAAAACATTATGAGAGGCATCCTCTGCTGGCTGCCATGACGATATGTCAATCACCCGGTGTTGCTTGTTCCCGATTGGTCCAGGGGGGGAAAGGGGGAGGCCCGAGGCAGAGTAAGGGGTTATGGTTGTCAAGGCAACTAGCTGTCTTATTTACCTAATGTCATTCACTTTGATTTTCACATTTGCACTCTGTGTCCAGAGAGAGAGAGAGAGAGAGAGGGGGAGGGAGGGAGGTAGGTAGGAAGGGAGAGAGAGAGAGATGAGAGGGGGGTTGGTAGATCTAGGTAATGATAGTGTTAGTGGGGGGTATTTTAGTGTAATCATTATCATCTGAAACACATGCCAGGTACTCTCCATTCCTGCTATCTTTCATTTATTTTCATTCTTTCATCCCCTTTATCTTCTCATTCTGTCACACTCTTGCTTTCGGATTTCATAATGTCCTAAATATTTATCTGTATTCCTCCCCTTTTCACCTCTGGTTTCACCATGTCTCTTGCCATTGTCCTCTTTCTCTTTTCCTCTCTCCCCATAGACCTTCTCTCCTTCCCTCCCTTTCTGTCCCACGTTAGAACTAGTATAAATAACCACAGCACAGGATCTCTGTTGATCTCTCTCCTTCTGACTATATCATCTGGTTTCCTGCCCTTTCCTGAGAGAGAGAGAGAGAGAGAGAGAGAGAGAGAGAGAGAGTAAAATAAGAAAAGGCATTTGGAATTAGACAAAGGGAAATAAGAGCAATGGAGAGAAGGGGGAAATAAAAGAAAATGGACAGAAAGAGAGGGAGGGAGAGAAAGAGGGCGACAGATTGATTGATGAGATGGAGGGAGAGGCAGTAATGACTGTGTCTGTGGATTGGCAGACTGGTGATATGCTCCAGACCCCTGTCAGCCTGGCCTCCTCCCCACCAACACTCACTCTCACTGGGGGGGGGGGGGGGGGGGGGGTGGCTCACCCGCTGCCCTGGCTTTGGCCTACACCTGGTGGTATCTGGTAATAGCCTACTCTGCTGGATCACAGTGGCATGAAGCTGGTTTATAAAAAAGTAATAAAGTGGGGTTATTAACTCAGCATGTCTGTAAGCAGGAGTGTGTGTGTGTTGTACAGTGGCAGCCTGTGTATTAGAGAGGTACAAATGTGTGTGTGAATGTGTTCGCACAATATGGGGTGCCTGAAACGTAGACGTGTCTGTCTGTCTGAAACGTAGAGGTGTCTGTCTGTCTGAAACGTAGAGGTGTCTGTCTGAAACGTAGAGGTGTCTGTCTGAAACGTAGAGGTGTCTGTCTGAAACGTAGACGTGTCTGTCTGAAACGTAGACTTGTCTGTCTGTCTGAAACGTAGAGGTGTCTGTCTGTCTGAAATGTAGACGTGTCTGTCTGAAACGTAGACGTTTCTGTCTGTCTGAAATGTAGACGTATCTGTCTGAAATGTAGACGTATCTGTCTGAAACGTAGACGTGTCTGTCTGAAACGTAGACGTGTCTGTCTGTCTGAAACGTAGACGTGTCTGTCTGTCTGAAACGTAGACGTGTCTGTCTGTCTGAAATGTAGACGTGTCTGTCTGAAACGTAGACGTGTCTGTCTGAAACGCAGACGTGTCGGTCTGAAACGTAGACGTGTCTGTCTGAAACGTAGACCTGTCTGTCTGAAACGTAGACGTGTCTGTCTGTCTGAAATGTAGACGTGTCTGTCTGAAACGTAGACGTGTCTGTCTGAAACGTAGAGGTGTCTGTCTGTCTGAAACGTAGACGTGTCTGTCTGAAACGTAGAGGTATCTGTCTGAAACGTAGAGGTGTCTGTCTGTCTGAAACGTAGACGTGTCTGTCTGAAACGTAGAGGTGTCTGTCTGTCTGAAATGTAGACGTGTCTGTCTGTCTGAAACGTAGACGTGTGTGTCTGTCTGAAACGTAGAGGTGTCTGTCTGTCTGAAATGTAGACGTGTCTGTCTGAAACGTAGAGGTGTCTGTCTGAAACGTAGATGTGTCTGTCTGTCTGAAACGTAGAGGTGTCTGTCTGTCTGAAACGTAGACGTGTCTGTCTGAAACGTAGAGGTATCTGTCTGAAACATAGACGTGTGTGTGGTGGGCAGTCTGGGAGGCTGGACCATAATCCATACTAATTAAGGATTAATTAAAACTAATGGGACCTGGTTCCCCATCCTCTCTTTCTGTCCCTCTCTCTGTTTCTCTTTCATCCTCCTCTCTCTCTCTCTCTCTCTCTCTCTCTGTTTCCGTTTTCTCCTTTCTGTCTCTCTCCTTTTTGCAAGTTTTCTCTCCTTTTTCCTTCTTCCTTTTTGTGCTGCGTGTAGACTACTCACTGGCTGTGTGTAGACTACTCACTGGGCTGCCTGTAGACTATTTACTGGGCTGCGTGTAGACTACTCACTGGGCTGCGTGTAGACTACTCACTGGGCTGCGTGTAGACTACTCACTGGGTTGCGTGTAGACTACTCACTGGGCTGCGTGCAGACTACTCACTGGGCTGCGTGCAGACTACTCACTGGGCTGTGTGTAGACTACTCACTGGGCTGCGTGTAGACTACTCACTGGGCTGCGTGTAGACTACTCACTGGGCTGCGTGTAGACTACTCACTGGGCTGCGTGTAGACTACTCACTGGGCTGCGTGTAGACTACTCACTGGGCTGCGTGTAGACTATTCACTGGGCTGCCTGTAGACTACTCACTGGGCTGCGTGTAGACTACTCACTGGGCTGCGTGTAGACTACTCACTGGGCTGCGTGTAGACTACTCACTGGGCTGCGTGTAGACTACTCACTGGGCTGCGTGTAGACTACTCACTGGGCTGCGCGTAGACTACTCACTGGGCTGCGTGTAGACTACTCACTGGGCTGCGTGTAGACTACTCACTGGGCTGCGTGTAGACTACTCACTGGGCTGCGCGTAGACTACTCACTGGGCTGCGCGTAGACTACTCACTGGGCTGCGCGTAGACTACTCACTGGGCTGCGTGCAGACTACTCACTGGGCTGCGTGTAGACTACTCACTGGGCTGCGTGTAGACTACTCACTGGGCTGCGTGTAGACTACTCACTGGGCTGCGTGTAGACTACTCACTGGGCTGCGTGTAGACTATTCACTGGGCTGCCTGTAGACTACTCACTGGGCTGCGTGCAGACTACTCACTGGGCTGCGTGTAGACTACTCACTGGGCTGCGTGTAGACTACTCACTGGGCTGCGTGCAGACTACTCACTGGGCTGCGTGTAGACTACTCACTGGGCTGCGTGTAGACTACTCACTGGGCTGCGTGCAGACTACTCACTGGGCTGCGTGTAGACTACTCACTGGGCTGCGTGTAGACTACTCACTGGGCTGCATGTAGACTACTGGTTGATCTCTCTTCCTCTCCCCACCTCGCTCCCTCTATCTCTCTCCTCAGCAACACATCTGTTAGTGTCTATCCTCCCTCTCTCTGTCAAATCAACACGTCTGTTTGTGTCTATCCTCCCTCTCTCTGTCTCAGCAACACGTCTGTTAGTGTCTATCCTCCCTCTCTCTGTCTCAGCAACACGTCTGTTAGTGTCTATCCCCCCTCTCTGTCTCAGCAACACGTCTGTTAGTGTCTATCCCCCCTCTCTCTGTCTCAGCAATACATCCTCCCTTTCTGTCTCAGCAACACATCTGTTAGTGTCTATCCTCCCTCTCTCTGTCTCAGCAACACATCTGTTAGTGTCTATCCCCCCTCTCTGTCTCAGCAACACGTCTGTTAGTGTCTATCCCCCCTCTCTCTGTCTCAGCAATACATCCTCCCTTTCTGTCTCAGCAACACATCTGTTAGTGTCTATCCTCCCTCTCTCTGTCTCAGCAACATGTCTGTTAGTGTCTATCCTCCCTCTCTCTGTCTCAGCAACACGTCTGTTGGTGTCTATCGTCCCTCTCTCTGTCTCAGCAACACGTCTGTTAGTGTCTATCCTCCCTCTCTCTGTCTCAGCAACACGTCTGTTAGTGTCTATCCTCCCTCTCTCTGTCTCAGCAACACGTCTGTTAGTGTCTATCCTCCCTCTCTCTCTCTGACCTTTTCTCATCTCAGCAACACGTCTGTTAGTGTCTGTCCTCTCTCTCTTTCAAATCAACACGTCTGTTAGTGTCTATCCCCCCTCTCTCTGTCTCAGCAACACGTCTGTTAGTGTCTATCCTCCCTCTCTCTGTCTCAGCAACACGTCTGTTAGTGTCTATCCTCCCTCTCTCTCTGACCTTTCCTCATCTCAGCAACACGTCTGTTAGTGTCTGTCCTCTCTCTCTGTCAAATCAACACATCTGTTAGTGTCTATCCTCCCTCTCTCTGTCTCAGCAACACGTCTGTTAGTGTCTATCATCCCTCTCTCTCTGACCTTTCCTCATCTCAGCAACATGTCTGTTAGTGTCTATCCCCCCTCTCTCTGTCTCAGCAACATGTCTGTTAGTGTCTATCCTCCCTCTCTCTGTCTCAGCAACACGTCTGTTAGTGTCTATCCTCCCTCTCTCTCTGACCTTTCCTCATCTCAGCAACATGTCTGTTAGTGTCTATCCCCCCTCTCTCTGTCTCAGCAACACGTCTATTAGTGTCTATCCCCCCTCTCTCTGTCTCAGCAACACGTCTGTTAGTGTCTATCCTCCCTCTCTCTCTGACCTTTCCTCATCTCAGCAACATGTCTGTTAGTGTCTATCCCCCCTCTCTCTGTCTCAGCAACACGTCTGTTAGTGTCTATCCCCCCTCTCTCTGTCTCAGCAACACGTCTGTTGGTGTCTATCCTCCCTCTCTCTGTCTCAGCAACACGTCTGTTAGTGTCTATCCCCCCTCTCTCTGTCTCAGCAACATGTCTGTTAGTGTCTATCCTCCCTCTCTCTGTCTCAGCAACACATCTGTTAGTGTCTATCCTCCCTCTCTCTGTCTCAGCAACATGTCTGTTAGTGTCTATCCTCCCTCCCTCTCTGTCTCAGCAACACATCCTCCCTCTCTGTCTCAGCAACACGTCTGTTAGTGTCTATCCTCCCTCTCTCTCTGTCTCAGCAACATGTCTGTTAGTGTCTATCCTCCCTCTCTCTGTCTCAGCAACATTACTGTTAGTGTCTATCCTCCCTCTCTCTCTGTCTCAGCAACATGTCTGTTAGTGTCTATCCTCCCTCTCTCTGTCTCAGCAACATGTCTGTTAGTGTCTATCCTCCCTCCCTTTCTGTCTCAGCAACATGTCTGTTAGTGTCTATCCTCCCTCCCTCTCTGTCTCAGCAACACATCCTCCCTTTCTGTCTCAGCAACACGTCTGTTAGTGTCTATCCTCCCTCTCTCTGTCTCAGCAACATGTCTGTTAGTGTCTATCCTCCCTCCCTTTCTGTCTCAGCAACATGTCTGTTAGTGTCTATCCTCCCTCTCTCTGTCTCAGCAACACATCTGTTAGTGTCTATCCTCCATCTCTCTCTGACCTTTCCTCTCGTCTCTTTCTTTCTCTACCTGAGTTATTAGCAGAGTGGGATTATGATCAACTGAATGATGGAATGATCCGAGTGACAGGGCGTAAGAGAGGACGGAAAGAATGGAGGGGATTTCTGTGTAAGCTCTAATCCTCCTGTCTGTTAAGTTGAGCCATGTGACACACACACCCTGATAAACCATATCACACCCTCACCTCCATTTCATATCCTTGTAAACGCACATCCACACACTAACATCCAATCACTGCAGACGTTACGGTACTGATATTACTTAGATGTATTTACATTCTTTTTAAGTTACTTTTAAAAAAATAATCCTTTGTCTCCCCAATTTCGTGGAATCCAATTGGTAGTTACAGTCTTGTCTCATCGCTGCAACTCCAGTATGGACTCGGGAGAGGCGAGGGTCAACCCAGCCAAGCCGCATTGCTTCTTGACACAATGCCAACTTAACCCGGAAGCCAGCCACACCAATGTGTCGGAAGGAAACACCGTACACCTGGCCCATGGGTCTCTGGGTCGTGGCCGGCTGCGACAGAGCCTGGACTCGAACCAGGATCTCTAGTGGCACAGCTAGCAACTGCGATGTAGTGCCTTAGACCACTGCGCCTCTCGGGAGGCCCCATACTTGTGTGTGTGTGCGTGTGCACGCACGTCCCTGTATGTTTGTGAGTTAATGTACAGGTGTTTCTTTGGATTGCGTTGTTGGATTGTATAGTAATCTAGTTAATCTGTCAAAAGGTGTGTGGGGTAGGGCTGTGACCATTGACATTTTTGAGTAACGTTTAATTGTCATGCAGATGGCCACGGTAATTGTCAATACATGTTTAGATGTTGTAATGCATCATAGTGCAGTGGTAATAATGAGCTGCTACATGTATAATACATACAACATAGCTTTGCTGTCTCAGACTAATGGCCTTGACTGCCTTGTGTGTGTGCTGGTGAGTGTTTGTCTGGGGTTGTCGTTTGCACATCACACATTTGTTGATGTTACTTGTGTGCGAAGAGCAGTGTGAGTATGGTTTGGGATGTTGGGGAAAGGATGGATGGGGTTAGACATGTTGTACCTAATTAGATATAAAGATACTACAGTTTCTGATCCAGTTGATTTTCCTGGGTGTTCCCAGTTTCAGCAGAGTTTCAGTTTCTGATCCAGTTAAATTTCCTGGGTGTTCCCAGTTTCAGTTCCTGATCCAGTTGAATTTCCTAGGTGTTCCCAGTTTCAGCAGAGTTTCAGTTCCTGATCCAGTTGAATTTCCTGGGTGTTCCCAGTTTCAGCAGAGTTTCAGTCCCTGATCCAGTTGAATTTCCTGGGTGTTCCCAGTTTAAGCAGAGTTTCAGTTCCTGATCCAGTTGAATTTCCTGGGTGTTCCCAGTTTAAGCAGAGTTTCAGTTCCTGATCCAGTTGAATTTCCTGGGTGTTCCCAGTTTAAGCAGAGTTTCAGTTCCTGATCCAGTTAAATTTCCTGGGTGTTCCCAGTTTCAGTTCCTGATCCAGTTGAATTTCCTAGGTGTTCCCAGTTTCAGCAGAGTTTCAGTTCCTGATCCAGTTGAATTTCCTGGGTGTTCCCAGTTTCAGCAGAGTTTCAGTCCCTGATCCAGTTGAATTTCCTGGGTGTTCCCAGTTTAAGCAGAGTTTCAGTTCCTGATCCAGTTGAATTTCCTGGGTGTTCCCAGTTTAAGCAGAGTTTCAGTTCCTGATCCAGTTAAATTTCCTGGGTGTTCCCAGTTTCAGTTCCTGATCCAGTTGAATTTCCTAGGTGTTCCCAGTTTCAGCAGAGTTTCAGTTCCTGATCCAGTTGAATTTCCTGGGTGTTCCCAGTTTAAGCAGAGTTTCAGTTCCTGATCCAGTTGAATTTCCTGGGTGTTCCCAGTTTAAGCAGAGTTTCAGTTCCTGATCCAGTTGAATTTCCTGGGTGTTCCCAGTTTAAGCAGAGTTTCAGTTCCTGATCCAGTTGAATTTCCTGGGTGTTCCCAGTTTAAGCAGAGTTTCAGTTCCTGATCCAGTTGAATTTCCTGGGTGTTCCCAGTTTAAGCAGAGTTTCAGTTCCTGATCCAGTTAAATTTCCTGGGTGTTCCCAGTTTCAGTTCCTGATCCAGTTGAATTTCCTAGGTGTTCCCAGTTTCAGCAGAGTTTCAGTTCCTGATCCAGTTGAATTTCCTGGGTGTTCCCAGTTTCAGCAGAGTTTCAGTCCCTGATCCAGTTGAATTTCCTGGGTGTTCCCAGTTTCAGCAGAGTTTCAGTTTCTGATCCAGTTGAATTTCCTGGGTGTTCCCAGTTTCAGTTCCTGATCCAGTTGAATTTCCTGGGTGTTCCCAGTTTCAGCAGAGTTTCAGTTCCTGATCCAGTTGAATTTCCTGGGTGTTCCCAGTTTCAGCAGAGTTTCAGTTTCTGATACAGTTGAATTTCCTGGGTGTTCCCAGTTTCAGCAGAGTTTCAGTTCCTGATCTAGTTGAATTTCTTGGGTGTTCCCAGTTTCAGTTCCTGATCCAGTTGAATTTCCTGGGTGTTCCCAGTTTCAGCAGAGTTTCAGTTGGGGAAAGATGTAGTAGTAACTGTGTTTGGTTGCCAGTTTCAGAAATAGGCCCACTAGTGCTGAGCGATTAGAGCTTTTTGAAGTTGTTTTTTGTTTTGATAATTATTTTCTACATTGAATGCTGTAACAGAATGAAACCGCTGATAAAAGTCCCATGAGGGCAGTGACTGCCCATTTTATTTATTTTTTAACCTTTCGGTTACTAGGCAAGTAAAGAATACATTCTTATTTTTTAAACGGCCTAGGAGTGGGTTAACTGCCTGTTCGGGGACAGAACGACAGATTTGTACCTTGTCAGCTCGGGGGTTTGAACTTGCAACCTTTCTGTTACTAGTCCAACGCTCTAACCACTAGGCTACCCTGCCTCTAACCACTAGGCTACCCTGCCTCTAACCACTAGGCTACCCTGTCTCTAAACACTAGGCTACCCTGCCTCTAAACACTAGGCTACCCTGCCTCTAACCACTAGGCTACCCTGCCTCTAACCACTAGGCTACCCTGCCTCTAACCACTAGGCTACCCTGCCTCTAACCACTAGGCTAACCTGCCTCTAACCACTAGGCTACCCTGCCTCTAACCACTAGGCTACCCTGCCTCTAACCACTAGGCTACCCTGCCTCTAACCACTAGGCTACCCTGCCTCTAACCACTAGGCTACCCTGCCTCTAACCACTAGGCTACCCTGCCTCCCCATTACTGCTTATCACGTATTAACCATCATTTGTTCACATTACTTTAATACAATATTGAAATTGTTGTGTATATTTTATTTATTTAATGACTTTATTTCATTCCGAGTCATCATCTCATCTCTATAGACCTGCTGCCTGTGCTGTCTGACAAAATCACTATTTTAGTAGTTCTTCGACGTTATTAAGGTATACTTTTGTGACTGCTGAATAGCAACTATCAATCACTTAGATCAAGTAGAGAGAAACCTTGTGAAGAAACTGCTCTCTATCCCTGTGAGTCGCCCATCTCTTCTCTGTCTCGGTGTCCACACTAACCTGACGTAGCAGGCGTAAAACGAACACGGACCGGACACGTAGATGCGCAATGGGTTATGGTCATTGTAGTTAATTACCATGTTTTATGCGCTAAACTATGTAGAATATTGGCCTGTTCGGAAACTACAACTCCCTGCTACATCGCACAGTTTGGGCTTCATCTTATTCTTTTTGCTAGAGAAACTGCTCATTGAGTTTACATTTAAAAAAACAAAAAACAGACTGTAATTGAAATAATTGAACCGACATCAGTCAATTAGTTCTTTAAAAAACGACAAATGACAAATGTGGGTTAATTGCTCAGCATTAAGACATATACAATTACAGTAACTAACTCCGCACTAAGGCCTATACAATTACAGTAACTAACTCCGCACTAAGGCCTATACAATTACAGTAACTCTAACTCAGCACCAAGACCTATACAATTTCAGTAACTGTACCTCTGCACTAAGGCCTATAATTACAGTAACTAACTCCGCACTAAGGCCTATACAATTACAGTAACTGTAACTCAGCACCAAGACCTATACAATTACAGTAACTAACTCCGCACTAAGGCCTATAATTACAGTAACTAACTCCGCACTAAGGCCTATACAATTACAGTAACTGTAACTTAGCACCAAGACCTATACAATTACAGTAACTAACTCCGCACTAAGGCCTATAATTACAATAACTAACTCCGCACTGAGGCCTATAATTACAGTAACTGTAACTCAGCACCAAGACCTATACAATTACAGTAACTAACTCAGCACTAAGGCCTATACAATTACAGTAACTGTAACTCAGCACTAAGGCCTATAATTACAATAACTAACTCCGCACTGAGGCCTATAATTACAGTAACTGTAACTCAGCACCAAGACCTATACAATTACAGTAACTAACTCAGCACTAAGGCCTATAATTACAATAACTAACTCCGCACTGAGGCCTATAATTACAGTAACTGTAACTCAGCACCAAGACCTATACAATTACAGTAACTAACTCCGCACTAAGGCCTATAATTACAATAACTAACTCCGCACTGAGGCCTATAATTACAGTAACTGTAACTCAGCACCAAGACCTATACAATTACAATAACTAACTCAGCACTAAGGCCTATACAATTACAATAACTAACTCAGCACTAAGGCCTATACAATTACAGTAACTGTAACTCAGCACTAAGGCCTATACAATTACAGTAACCAACTCGGCACTAAGGCCTATAATTACAGTAACTAACTCCGCACTAAGGCCTATAATTACAGTAACTGTAACTCAGCACCAAGACCAAAACAATTACAGTAACTAACTCAGCACTAAGGCCTATACAATTACAGTAACTAACTCAGCACTAAGGCCTATACAATTACAGTAACCAACTCGGCACTAAGACCTATACAATTACAGTAACTAACTCAGCACTAAGGCCTAAACAATTACAGTAACTGTAACTCAGCACCAAGACCTATACAATTACAGTAACAGTATTGTCATTTATCATATTGGGCTGTTTTCTGTTAATTGCCAGGTTGGGTCAGCAACCAGCAGAGGTTAGCTCGTACTGTCTGTCTGTCTGTCTGTCTGTCTGTCTGTCTGTCTGTCTGTCTGTCTGTCTGTGTATTGTAGACTGTGTGTGTGTGTATTGTAGACTGTGTGTGTCTGTGTGTGTGTATTGTCGACTGTGTGTGTCTGTGTGTGTGTATTGTAGACTGGCCGGTTGCCAGATGTGGATGCTGTCATATCCCTCATTGTGTGATTATAAATGTGAGCTGATCCAGGGAACTACGCTGTAATTGCCACCTAATTTGCATAACTGTGCAAATTAATGACCTCTCAAATGAGCATTCATTTTTCACAGGGTCTTTAGTGGCTCCTTAAGAGACGCCCTAATTAACGCCTCTGTGTGTGTGTGTGAGGGAGAGAGTGTGTGTGTGTGTGTCGTATCAGTTGTTTTGGCAGTAAGGGGATGCCAGGGAAAGCTGGCAATGCTACCATAGCAACAGCCACACAAACCACTGCTACTCTCTCTGTCTCTCTCTGTCTTTCTCGCTCTCTCTGTCTCTCTCGCTCTCTCTGGCTCTCTCTGTCTCTCTCGCTTCTCTCTGTCTCTCTCGCTCTCTCTGGCTCTCTCTGTCTCTCTCGCTCTCTCTGTCTCTCTCGCTCTCTCGCTCTGTCTCTCTCTCTCGCTCTGTCTGTCTCTCGCTCTCTCTGTCTCTCTGTCTCTCTCGCTCTCTCTCTCTCTCACTCTGTCTCTCTCTCTCTCTCTCTCTCTCTCTCTGTCTCTCTCGCTCGGTCTCTCTCTCGCTCTGTCTCTCTCGCTCTCTCTGACTCGCTCTCTCGCTCTGTCTCTCTCTTGCTCTGTCTGTCTCTCTCTCGCTCTGTCTCTCTATCCCTGTCTCATCTCCATCTCAGAATGTGTGCGTGTCAATCTTCAGTAAATACTAACAGATGCTACTTAAACCTGATCTTCTTACAACCAAAGGCTTACACACACACACACACACACACACACACACACACACACACACACACACACACACACACACACACACACACACACACACACACACAGTAAAGAAGGATATGGTTAAGTTTCTTATGTTGTCCTTTGTTGGGTGAATTCTCTGTGAACCAGTACCCTGTAAGACTGATTCTCAGAACCGCTTCTGTCAGTCTGGACCCTAACCAGTACCCTGTCAGTCTGGACCCTAACCAGTACCCTGTCAGACTGGACCCTAACCAGTACCCTGTCAGTCTGGACCCTAACCAGTACCCTGTAAGACTGATTCTCAGAACCGCTTCTGTCAGTCTGGAACCTAACCAGTACCCTGTCAGTCTGGACCCTAACCAGTACCCTGTCAGTCTGGACCCTAACCAGTACCCTGTAAGACTGATTCTCAGAACCGCTTCTGTCAGTCTGGACCCTAACCAGTACCCTGTCAGACTGGACCCTAACCAGTACCCTGTCAGTCTGGACCCTAACCAGTACCCTGTAAGACTGATTCTCAGAACCGCTTCTGTCAGACTGGACCCTAACCAGTACCCTGTCAGACTAGACCCTAACCAGTACCCTGTCAGACTGGACCCTAACCAGTACCCTGTAAGACTGATTCTCAGAACCGCTTCTGTCAGTCTGGACCCTAACCAGTACCCTGTCAGACTGGACCCTAACCAGTACCCTGTCAGACTGGACCCTAACCAGTACCCTGTAAGACTGATTCTCAGAACCGCTTCTGTCAGACTGGACCCTAACCAGTACCCTGTCAGACTAGACCCTAACCAGTACCCTGTCAGACTGGACCCTAACCAGTACCCTGTCAGTCAGGAACCTAACCAGTACCCTGTCAGTCTGGACCCTAACCAGTACCCTGTCAGACTGGACCCTAACCAGTACCCTGTCAGACTGGACCCTGTCAGACTGGACCCTAACCAGTACCCTGTCAGACTGGACCCTAACCAGTACCCTGTCAGACTGGACCCTAACCAGTACCCTCTCAGTCTGGACCCTAACCAGTACCCTGTCAGTCAGGAACCTAACCAGTACCCTGTCAGTCTGGACCCTAACCAGTACCCTGTCAGACTGGACCCTAACCAGTACCCTGTCAGACTGGACCCTAACCAGTACCCTGTCAGTCTGGACCCTAACCAGTATCCTGTCAGTCTGGACCCTAACCAGTACCCTGTCAGTCTGGACCCTAACCAGTACCCTGTCAGTCTGGACCCTAACCAGTACCCTGTCAGTCTGGACCCTAACCAGTACCCTGTCAGACTGGACCCTAACCAGTACCCTGTCAGTCTGGACCCTAACCAAGTACCCTGTCAGACTGGTGTATTACTGGCTAGTTGTCTAAATATGTCTGACGGGTCCAGACTGACAGAAGCCTTTCTGAGAACCAATCAGTAACCAGCAATACACCAGTCTGACAGAAGCCTTTCTGAGAGCCAATCAGTAACCAGCAATACACCAGTCTGACAGAAGCCTTTTTGAGAACCAATCAGTAATCAGCAATACACCAGACTGACAGACACATTAAACCACCAGACAGACATATATTTAGACAGCATACCGGTCATTCACCAGTCAGTAAGACACATTAAACATTCAGACCAGAACCCTATGGGTCTAGGGGGAATAGAGTACCATTCAGACCAGAACCCTATGGGCCTAGGGGGAATAGAGTACCATTCAGACCAGAACCCTATGGGTCTAGGGGGAATAGAGTACCATTCAGACCAGAACCCTATGGGCCTAGGGGGAATAGAGTACCATTCAGACCAGAACCCTATGGGTCTAGGGGGAATAGAGTACCATTTGGGACGCACCAAGAGACCACTAACTCCTACAGCGTTACTACACCTATCAGACGAGTGGTTCTCAAACCTCTCCACGGGGCCCGCCAGTCATTCCATGTATTGTAGCTATTCCAGAGCAAACACATCTGATTCAACTTGTTAACTACTGATAAAGCCCTTGACCAGGTGAACCAGGTCAGCTAGTTTATGCCCTTGACCAGGTGAACCAGGTGAGCTAGTTAAAGCCCTTGACCAGGTGAACCAGGTGAGCTAGTTAAAGCCCTTGACCAGGTGAACCAGGTGAGCTAGTTAAAGCCCTTGACCAGGTGAACCAGGTGAGCTAGTTAAAGCCCATGACTAGATGAATCAGGTGAGCTAGATCAAGCCCTTGACCAGGTGAACCAGGCGAGCTAGTTCAAGCCCATGACCAGGTGAACCAGGGTAGCTAGATCAAGCCCTTGACCAGGTGAACCAGGCGAGCTGGTTCAAGCCCATGACCAGGTGAACCAGGGTAGCTAGATCAAGCCCTTGACCAGGTGAATCAGGTGAGCTAGATCAAGCCCTTGACCAGGTGAACCAGGTGAGCTAGATCAAGCCCTTGACCAGGTGAACCAGGCGAGCTAGTTCAAGCCCTTGATCAGGTGAACCAGGGGAGCTAGATCAAGCCCTTGACCAGGTGAACCAGGGGAGCTAGATCAAGCCCTTGACCAGGTGAACCAGGTGAGCTAGTTCAAGCCCTTAACCAGGTGAACCAGGTGAGCTAGATCAAGCCCTTGACCAGGTGAATCAGCCCACAATCAGTTGTCTTAATTAGTTTCCAGCCTGGTAACTGGTTATGAGGCCTGAATGTAAGAGCATGGAGGAGGAAACAATACTGGCTTCTATAGTGGCCCTTATGTCTGCTCACTAGTGGGCTAGAAACAGGGGAAGGGTGCACTCTGCTGGTCACAGCTGGGACTACAACTGTCTGCCTGTCTGTCTGCAGAGTATCAATTTTGTGAATTCTTGGTTGGTGAGCGGACCCCAGACCTCACAACCATGAAGGGCAATGGGTTCTATAACTGATTCAAGTTAAAAAAAAGTAATGTTCCTTTTGATGGTGTAGAAGGCCCATCTTGTCTTGTATCTCAGATCGTTCACAGCTTTGTGGAAGTTACCTGTGGCGCTGATGCTTAGGCCGAGGTATGTATAGTTTTCTGTGTGCTCTAGGGCAACGGTGTCTAGGTGGAATTTGTATTTGTGGTCCTGGCAACTGGATCTTTTTTGGAACACCATTATTTTTGTCTTACTGAGATTTACTGTCAGGGCCCAGCTCTGACAGGGCCCAGGTCTGTCAGGGCCCAGGTCTGTCAGGGCCCAGGTCTGACAGGGCCCAGGTCTGACAGGGCCCAGGTCTGACAGGGCCCAGGTCTGTCAGGGCCCAGGTCTGTCAGGGCCCAGGTCTGACAGGGCCCAGGTCTGTCAGGGCCCAGGTCTGACAGGGCCCAGGTCTGACAGGGCCCAGGTCTGACAGGGCCCAGGTCTGTCAGGGCCCAGGTCTGACAGGGCCCAGGTCTGTCAGGGCCCAGGTCTGACAGAATCTGTGCAGAAGATCTAGGTGCTGCTGTAGGCCCTACTTGTTTGGGGACAGAAGCACCAGATCACCAAACAGGAGACACGTTTGACTTCAGATTCCAAGGCCGGGTGCTGCAGACTGTTCTAGTGCCCTCGCCAATTCATTGATATATATGTTGAAGAGGGTGGGGCTCAAGCTGCATCCTCAAGCTTCACACTTGTTGTTGATGTACATTGATATTATGTTGTTTTTCCCCCAAGTCGAAAGCTTTTTGGAAATCAACAATGCATGAGAAGACTTTGCCTTTGTTTTGTTTGTCAATTAGGGTGTTCAGTAGATGGGCTGGTACTAGAGGTCGACCGATTATGATTTTTCAACGCCATTTACCAATTAATCAGACGATTTTTAAAAATGTATTTGTAATAATGACAATTACAACAATATTGAGCAGAGCAAGGGGAATAACTACTCCAAGTCTCAGAGCGGGGGACGTTTGAAACGTTATTAGCGCGCACCCCGCTAACTAGCTAGCCATTTCACATCGGTTACACCAGCCTGATCTCGGGAGTTGATAGGCTTGAAGTCATAAACAGCGCAATGCTTGACGCACAACGAAGAGCTGCTGGCAAAACGCATGAAGGTGCTGTTTGAATTAATGCTTACGAGCCTGCTGGTGCCTACCACCGCTCAGTCAGACTGCTCTATCAAATCATAGACTTAGTTATAACATAATGACACACAGAAATACGAGCCTTAGGTCATTAATATGGCCGAATCCGGAAACTATCATCTCGAAAACAAAATGTTTATTCTTTCAGTGAAATATGGAACCGTTCTGTATTTTATCTAATGGGTGGCATCCCTCAGTCTAAATATTCCTGTTACATTGCAACCTTCAATGTTATGTCATAAATATGTACAATTCTGGCAAATTAGGCGCCCCAAACTGTTGCATATACCCTGACTCTGGGTGCAATGAACACAAGAGAAGTGACACAATTTCACCTGGTTAATATTGCCTGCTAACCTGGATTTATTTTAGCTAAATATGCAGGTTTAAGAATATATACTTCTGTGTATTGATTTTAAGAAAGGCATTGATGTTTATGGTTAGGTAAACATTGGAGCAACGATACGCACCACATCGATTATATGCAACGCAGGACACGCTAGATAAACTAGTAATATCATCAACCATGTGTAGTTAACTAGTGATTATAATTGATTGATTGATTGTTTTTTATGGGATTAGTTTAATGCTTGCTAGCAATTTACCTTGGCTTACTGCATTCGCATAACAGTGCAATGAGAGGCAGGTGGTTAGAGCGTTGGACTAGTTAACCGTAAGGTTGCAAGATTGAATCCCCTGAGCTGACAAGGTGAAAATCTGTCGTTCTGCCCCTGAACAGGCAGTTAACCCGCGGTTCCTAGGCTGTCATTGAAAATAAGAATGTGTTCTTAACTGATTTGCCTAGTTAAATAAAGATAAAATAAAGGTGTCATTTTTTTATATTTTTATGAAAACTTGAAATCGGCCCAAATTAACCGGCCATTACGATTAATCGGTCGACGTCTAGTGTGCAGGGTGAATACGTGGTCTGTCGTACAGTAATTTGGTAAAAAGCCAATTCAACATTTGCTCAGTACATTGTTTTCACTGAAGAAATGTGCTCTCTCCCTCTTTGTCGATTTCTACTCTCTCCCTCACCTCTCTGTTCATCTCTCTAACCTCTCTCTCTCTCCATCTCTCACCCCCACGTTCATCTCTCTAATCATCTTTTTCTCCCTCCCTCCCTCGCTCTCTCTCTATTCGTTTTTCTAACCCTTGTGCTTGTCTCTCTCTCTATTCATCTTTCTAACCCTTGTGCTTGTCTCTCTCTCTATTCATCTTTCTAACCCCTGTGCTTGTCTCTCTCTCTATTCATCTTTCTAACCCTTGTACTTGTCTCTCTCTCTATTCATCTTTCTAACCCCTGTGCTTGTCTCTCTCTCTATTCATCTTTCTAACCCTTGTACTTGTCTCTCTCTCTATTGGTCTTTCTAACCCTTGTGCTTGTCTCTCTCTCTATTCATCTTTCTAACCCTTGTGCTTGTCTCTCTCTCTATTCATCTTTCTAACCCTTGTACTTGTCTCTCTCTCTATTCATCTTTCTAACCCCTGTGCTTGTCTCTCTCTCTATTCGTCTTTCTAACCCTTGTACTTGTCTCTCTCTCTATTCATCTTTCAAACCCCTGTGCTTGTCTCTCTCTCTATTGGTCTTTCTAACCCTTGTGCTTGTCTCTCTCTCTATTCATCTTTCTAACCCTTGTGCTTGTTTCTCTCTCTATTCGTCTTTCTAACCCTTGTGCTTGTCTCTCTCTCTCTCTCCATCTCTCTCTCTATTCATCTTTCTAACCCTTGTGCTTGTCTCTCTCTCTCCTCTCCAGTCCTCAGTATCCGTGGCATCCAGGATGAGGATCCACCAGATCCTCAGATCATGCGATTGGACAACATGTTGCTGGCAGAGGGCGTGTCCGGCCCAGAGAAGGGCGGGGCCTCGGCGGCGGCAGCGGCTGTGGCGGCGGCGGCCGCAGGCGGTTCCCCTAACGACGGCAGTATAGAACACTCAGACTACAGGGCCAAGCTGACTCAGATCAGAGGAATATACCACTCTGAACTGGAGAAATATGAACAGGTAGGAGGGAACACACACTATCCAAAAACAGCTGAGAGGTGGAGGGGGGTGGAGGGGGCGTCTCTGAAATCTGTCTTGCCTACTACTTACTAAAACTACATACTGTGTATTAGTAGTACTACATACCATTTAGAAGATACTGTTTTGTGACAACGAATGCAGGAATCCTGAAATATCAACATACTACTCCATACTGAGAAGGCATCATCCAATCACGCTTGTTCCTCGCCATTCGTTGCTCCTCCCCTAATCTGATAATCAGCTGTTTTCAAACAGATGAAAAAATCCTTCTCTTCCTGAGTAGTGTGCAGTGAATTCTACTAGATGAAAAGATCATTCTCTTCCTGAGTAGTGTGCAGTGAATTCTACTAGATGAAAAGATCATTCTCTTCCTGAGTAGTGTGCAGTGAATTCTACTAGATGAAAAGATCATTCTCTTCCTGAGTAGGGTGCAGTGAATTCTACTAGATGAAAGGATCCGTCTCTTCCTGAGTAGTGTGCAGTGAATTCTACTAGATGAAAGGATCCGTCTCTTCCTGAGTAGGGTGCAGTGAATTCTACGAGATGAAAGGATCCGTCTCTTCCTGAGTGGTGTGCAGTGAATTCTACTAGTGTAACGGTTTTCTGTTTGAGAAGGAGAGTCGGACCAAAATGCGGCGTGTCTATTGCAATCCATGTTTAATGAAGTAACACACTAAACACAAACACTATCAAAACAATAAACTTAACGAAAACCGAAACAGCCTATACTTGTGTAACCTAACACAGAACAATGACATCAGGACACTAAGGACAATCACCCACAAACACACAGTGAAACCCAGGCTACCTAAATATGGTTCCCAATCAGAGACAATGACTAACACCTGCCTCTGATTGAGAACCATATCAGGCCAGACATAGAAATAGACAAACAAGACATCCAACATAGAATGCCCACCCAGCTCACGTCCTGACCAACACTAAAACAAGGAAAACACACACGAACGATGGTCAGAACGTGACAGTACCCCCCCTCCAAGGTGCGGACTCCGGACGCACAACTTAAACCTATAGGGGAGGGTGTGGGTGGGCATCTGTCCGCGGTGGCGGCTCTGGCGCTGGACGTGGACCCCACTCCATAATAGTCTTTGTCCACCTCCTTAGCGTCCCTAGATAGGTGACCCTCCTAAGAGACAGCTCGGGACAGAGGGGAAGCTCGGAACAGAAGGACAGCTCGGGACAGAGGTAGCTCGGGACTGATGGGTAGCTCAGCACTGAGAGGAAGCTCAGCACTGAGAGGAAGTTCAGGCAGGTGGTTGGATCCGCCAGATCATGGCTGACTGGCGGATCCGGAAGAGTCTGGTCGACTGGCGGATCTGGAAGAGTCTGGTCGACTGGCAGATCTGGAAGAGTCTGGTCGACTGGCAGATCTAGAAGAGTCTGGTCGACTGGCAGATCTGGAAGAGTCTGGTCGACTGGCAGATCTGGAAGAGTCTGGTCGACTGGCAGATCTGGAAGAGTCTGGTCGACTGGCAGATCTGGAAGAGTCTGGTCGACTGGCAGATCTGGAAGAGTCTGGTCGACTGGCAGATCTGGAAGAGTCTGGTCGACTGGCAGATCTGGAAGAGTCTGGTCGACTGGCAGATCTGGAAGAGTCTGGTCGACTGGCAGATCTGGAAGAGTCTGGTCGACTGGCAGATCTGGCTGCTCCATGCTGACTGGCTGCTCCATGCTGACTGGCAGCTCTGGCTGCTCCATGCTGACTGGCTGCTCCATGCTGACTGGCAGCTCTGGCTGCTCCATGCTGACTGGCGGCCCTGGCTGCTCCATGCTGACTGGCGGCCCTGGCTGCTCCATACTGACTGGCGGCCCTGGCTGCTCCATACTGACTGGCGGCCCTGGCTGCTCCATACTGACTGGCGGCCCTGGCTGCTCCATACTGACTGGCGGCCCTGGCTGCTCCCTACTGACTGGCGGCCCTGGCTGCTCCATGCTGACTGGCGGCCCTGGCTGCTCCATGCTGACTGGCGGCCCTGGCTGCTCCATGCTGACTGGCAGCTCTGGCGGCTCCTTGCAGACTGGCAGCTCTGGCGGCTCCTTGCAGACTGGCAGCTCTGGCGGCTCCTTGCAGACTGGCAGCTCTGGCGGCATCCTGCAGACAGGCAGCGCTGGCGGCTCCTTGCAGACTGGCAGCTCCTTGCAGACTGGCAGCTCCTTGCAAACTGGCAGCTCTGTGCAGACTGGCAGTTCTGAACAGGCGGGAGACTCCTGCAGCGCTGTAGAGAAGGAAGGCTCTAACAGCGCTAAACAGGCGGGAGACTCCGACAGCGCTGGAGAGGAGGAAGGCTCTAACAGCGCTAAACAGGCGGGAGACTCCGACAGCGCTGGAGAGGAGGAGGGCTCCGACAGCGCTGGACAGGCGAGGCGCACTGTAGGCCTGATGCGTGGTGCTGGCACTGGTGGTACTGGGCCGAGGACACGCACAGGAAGCCTGGTGCGGGGAGCTGCTACCGGAGGGCTGGGGTGTGGAGGTGGTACTGGAAAAACCGGACCGTGCAGGCGCACTGGAGCTCTTGAGCACCGAGCCTGCCCAACCTTACCTGGTTGAATGCACACGGTCGCCCTGCCAGTGCGGCGAGGTGGAATAGCCCGCACTGGGCTATGCAGGCGAACCGGAGACACCGAGCGCAAGGCTGGTGCCATGTAAGCCGGCCCAAGGAGACGCACTGGGGACCAGCTGCGTAGAGCCGGCTTCATGGCATTAGGCTCGACGCTCAATCTAGCCCGGCCGACACGCGGAGCTGGAATATACCGCACCGGGCTATGCACCCGCACTGGGGACACCGTGCGCACCACTGCATAACACGGTGCCTGTCCGGTCTCTCTAGCCCCCCGGTAAGCACAGGGAGTCTGCCCAGGTCTCCTACCTGGCGTAGCCATACTCCCTGTTAGCCCCCCCCCCAATAAGGGTCCTCTCCCGTCGAGGATTTCCTCCCATGTCCAGAAATCCTTATTGCGCATCTCCTCGCGCTGCTCCTGCCTGTTGACACGCTGCTTGGTCCTTTTGTGGTGGGTGATTCTGTAACGGTTTTCTGTTTGAGAAGGAGAGTCGGACCAAAATGCGGCGTGTCTATTGCAATCCATGTTTAATGAAGTAACACACTAAACACAAACACTATCAAAACAATAAACTTAACGAAAACCGAAACAGCCTATACTTGTGTAACCTAACACAGAACAATGACATCAGGACACTAAGGACAATCACCCACAAACACACAGTGAAACCCAGGCTACCTAAATATGGTTCCCAATCAGAGACAATGACTAACACCTGCCTCTGATTGAGAACCATATCAGGCCAAACATAGAAATAGACAAACCAGACATCCAACATAGAATGCCCACCCAGCTCACGTCCTGACCAACACTAAAACAAGGAAAACACACACGAACGATGGTCAGAATGTGACAACTAGATGAAAGGATCCGTCTCTTCCTGAGTAGGGTGCAGTGAATTCTACTAGATGAAAGGATCCGTCTCTTCCTGAGTAGGGTGCAGTGAATTCTACTAGATGAAAGGATCCGTCTCTTCCTGAGTAGGGTGCAGTGAATTCTACTAGATGAAAAGATCCGTCTCTTCCTGAGTAGGGTGCAGTGAATTCTACGAGATGAAAGGATCCGTCTCTTCCTGAGTAGTGTGCAGTGAATTCTACTAGATGAAAAGATCATTCTCTTCCTGAGTAGTGTGCAGTGAATTCTACTAGATGAAAGGATCCGTCTCTTCCTGAGTAGGGTGCAGTGAATTCTACTAGATGAAAAGATCCGTCTCTTCCTGAGTAGGGTGCAGTGAATTCTACTAGATGAAAGGATCCGTCTCTTCCTGAGTAGTGTGCAGTGAATTCTACTAGATGAAAGGATCCGTCTCTTCCTGAGTGGTGTGCAGTGAATTCTACTAGATGAAAGGATCCGTCTCTTCCTGAGTGGTGTGCAGTGAATTCTACGAGATGAAAGGATCCGTCTCTTCCTGAGTAGGGTGCAGTGAATTCTACTAGATGAAAAGATCCGTCTCTTCCTGAGTAGGGTGCAGTGAATTCTACTAGATGAAAGGATCCGTCTCTTCCTGAGTAGTGTGCAGTGAATTCTACTAGATGAAAAGATCATTCTCTTCCTGAGTAGTGTGCAGTGAATTCTACTAGATGAAAGGATCCGTCTCTTCCTGAGTAGGGTGCAGTGAATTCTACGAGATGAAAGGATCCGTCTCTTCCTGAGTAGGGTGCAGTGAATTCTACTAGATGAAAGGATCCGTCTCTTCCTGAGTAGGGTGCAGTGAATTCTAGGAGATGAAAAGCTTGATGACCTCCTGGCATTTAGAGATTTCACAGACTACTATTTAGAACTCAGTATGGGTATTCAGACACGACCAGTACCTCCCCTTCAGAAAAAAATGACATCTCCTTCCTCCTCCTCTCCTTCCTCCCTCCTCTCCTCCTTCCTCCTCCTCTCCTCCTTCCTTCATCCCCTCCTCCTCCCTCCTCCTCTCCTCCTTCTCCTCCTCCTCCTCTCCTCTCCTCCTCCTCCTTTCCCCTCCTCCTCCTCCTCCTCTCCCCTCCTCCTCCTCTCCCCCTCCTCCTCTCCCCTCCCTCCTCCTCTCCTCTCCTCTCCTCTCCTCTCCTCTCCTCTCCTCTCCTCCTCTCCTCTCCTCTCCCCTACCTCTCCTCTCCCCTCCTCCTCCTCTCCCTCCTCTCCCCTCCCTCCTCCTCTCCTCCTTCTCCTCTCCTCTCCTCTCCTCTCCTCTCCTCTCCTCTCCTCTCCCCTCCCTCTCCTCTCCTCCTCCTCTCCCCTCCTCCTCCTCTCCCTCCTCTCCCCTCCCTCCTCCTCTCCTCCTTCTCCTCTCCTCTCCTCTCCTCTCCTCTCCACCCTCCCCAGGCGTGCAGTGAGTTCACCAACCACGTGATGAACCTGCTGAGGGAGCAGAGTCGCACGCGGCCCATCTCTCCCAAGGAGATCGAGCGCATGGTGGGGATCATCCACCGCAAGTTCAGCTCCATTCAGATGCAGCTCAAACAGAGCACTTGTGAGGCCGTCATGATCCTGCGCTCCAGATTCCTCGACGCCAGGTGAGAGAGACGGAGAGAGACAGTGTGGATGTGTGTGTGTGTTTGTGGGTGTCTCTCTCTCTCACCTCCCCCCTCCTCTCTCTCTCTGTCTCTCTTTCTCTCTCTCTCTCTCTCTCTGTGTCTCTCTCTCTCTCTGTCTCTCTCTCTCTCTCTCTCTCTCACCTCCCCCCTCCTCTCTCTCTCTGTCTCTCTCTCTCTCTCTCTGTCTCTCTCTCTCTCTCTGTCTCTCTCTCTCTCTCTCTGTGTCTCTCACTCTCTCTCTCTGTCTCTCTCGCTCACCTCCCCCCTCCTCTCTCTCTCTGTCTCTCTCTCTCTCTCTCTGTCTCTCTCTCTCTCTCTGTCTCTCTCTCTCTCTCTGTGTCTCTCTCTCTCTCTCTCTGTCTCTCTCTCTCTCTCTCTGTGTCTCTCTCTCTCTCTCTCTCTCTCTGTCTCTCTCTCTCTCTCTCTCTCCGTAAATACTAGGAATAGATTGTCCACCATCTATGCGTTATCCAGACAGAAAAAAGAAATGGGCAAAATAACATTTCCATTTAGAGCAATAAAGAAATGCAATAAATTAACTGAGGAAACTAGAAACCTAAAGTTTAAACATTATTTAAAAACAATTTAAATATAGTATATAGAAATGTTGTGGGACTAGAGTTTTTTGTATATTTTTTTAAAAATATTTTTTATTTTCTAGATTGAGTATTTATTGGGTCATTATGCTAGTGTATTATGTCTGTTTGTAATAGTGTGTTATATGTGAAAGTGTGTTTGTATTATAAATTGTATTTTAATGTTAAGGACTCTTGGAAGATTAGTCCAAATGGGGACTAAAAGAGATCCTAATAAAATAAAATCTCTCTCTCTCTGTGTCTCTCACTCTCTCTGTGTCTCTCACTCTCTCCATCTGTCTCACCTCTCTCTGTGTCTCTCTCACCTCCCCTCTCTCTCTCGCTCTCTCTGACCTCCCTCTCTCTCTCTCTCTCTGGTCAGACGGAAGAGACGTAACTTCAACAAGCAGGCTACTGAGGTGCTGAATGAGTACTTCTACTCCCACCTGTCTAACCCCTACCCCAGTGAGGAGGCCAAGGAGGAACTGGCCAAGAAGTGTGCCATCACCGTCTCTCAGGTCAGAGGTCAAATAGGGGTCAAACTAGGGTCACAGAAGTATCACGGGCGGGATCTGAACCCTGGTCTCCCATGGGAGAAACCAACGTCTTGACCTTTGGTTATAGGAGGTGTTAATATTACTGTTAATATTATGGTAGAGGGTTATAGGAGGTATTAATATTATGGTAGAGGGTTATGGGAGGTATTAATATTATGGTAGAGGGTTATGGGAGGTATTAATATTATGGTAGAGGGTTATAGGAGGTATTAATATTATGGTAGAGGGTTATGGGAGGTATTAATACTACTGTTAATATTATGGTAGAGGGTTATAGAAGGTATTAATATTATGGTAGAGGGTTATGGGAGGTATTAATATTATGGTAGAGGGTTATGGGAGGTATTAATATTATGGTAGAGGGTTATGGGAGGTATTAATATTATGGTAGAGGGTTATGGGAGGTATTAATATTATGGTAGAGGGTTATAGGAGGTATTAATATTATGGTAGAGGGTTATAGGAGGTATTAATACTACTGTTAATATTATGGTAGAGGGTTATGGGAGGTATTAATACTACTGTTAATATTATGGTAGAAGGTTATAGGAGGTATTAATATTATGGTAGAGGGTTATAGGAGGTATTAATATTATGGTAGAGGGTTATGGGATGTATTAATACTACTGTTAATATTATGGTAGAGGGTTATAGGAGGTATTAATATTATGGTAGAGGGTTATAGGAGGTATTAATATTATGGTAGAGGGTTATAGGAGGTATTAATATTATGGTAGAGGGTTATAGGAGGTATTAATATTATGGTAGAGGGTTATAGGAGGTATTAATACTACTGTTAATATTATGGTAGAGGGTTATAGGAGGTATTAATATTATGGTAGAGGGTTATGGGAGGTATTAATATTATGGTAGAGGGTTATAGGAGGTATTAATATTATGGTAGAGGGTTATGGGAGGTATTAATATTATGGTAGAGGGTTATAGGAGGTATTAATATTATGGTAGAGGGTTATGGGAGGTATTAATATTATGGTAGAGGGTAATGGGAGGTATTAATATTATGGTAGAGGGTTATGGGAGGTATTAATATTATGGTAGAGGGTTATGGGAGGTATTAATATTATGGTAGAGGGTTATGGGAGGTATTAATATTATGGTAGAGGGTTATGGGAGGTATTAATACTACTGTTAATATTATGGTAGAGGGTTATGGGAGGTATTAATACTACTGTTAATATTATGGTAGAGGGTTATAGGAGGTATTAATATTATGGTAGAGGGTTATAGGAGGTAATAATACTACTGTTAATATTATGGTAGAGGGTTATGGGAGGTATTAATATTATGGTAGAGGGTTATAGGAGGTATTAATACTACTGTTAATATTATGGTAGAGGGTTCTGGGAGGTATTAATATTATGGTAGAGGGTTATAGGAGGTATTAATATTATGGTAGAGGGTTATAGGAGGTATTACTATTATGGTAGAGGGTTATAGGAGGTATTAATATTATGGTAGAGGGTTATAGGAGGTATTAATATTATGGTAGAGGGTTATAGGAGGTATTAATATTATGGTAGAGGGTTATAGGAGGTATTAATATTATGGTAGAGGGTTATAGGAGGTATTAATATTATGGTAGAGGGTTATGGGAGGTATTAATATTATGGTAGAGGGTTATGGGAGGTATTAATATTATGGTAGAGGGTTATGGGAGGTATTAATACTACTGTTAATATTATGGTAGAGGGTTATAGGAGGTATTAATATTATGGTAGAGGGTTATAGGAGGTATTAATATTATGGTAGAGGGTTATAGGAGGTATTAATATTATGGTATAGGGTTATGGGAGGTATTAATATTATGGTAGAGGGTTATGGGAGGTATTAATATTATGGTAGAGGGTTGTGGGAGGTATTAATATTATGGTAGAGGGTTATGGGAGGTATTAATACTACTGTTAATATTAGGGTAGAGGGTTGTGGGAGGTAGGATCTGAACCCTGGTCTCCCATGGGAGAAACCAACGACTTGACTGTTAGCCCAAGAGGAAATTCCCCCTTGGTGACAATGATTTTGAAGTTGCAGGCATTGCTACCTCATCACGAGAATGTGAGCCCGGCTCATGTCTGCTACATAAGGGTCAAACTGGGGTCACACAGGGGTGACAGGGGTCAATGTCTGAGGTCAGGGTAGGGGGTTATAGGAGATATTAATACTGCTGTTCATATTGTCACTACTGTTCCCATCCCTCCTTCTCCCCCCTCCCTCTCCTTGCCCCCTACGTTCCTCTATTTTGCTCCCTGCCCCCCCCTCTCTCCCTCCCCTGCCCCCTACTTCCCTCTCTCTCTCTCTCTCTCTCTCTCTCTCCCTTTCCTACTTCTCCCCCCCCCCTACTTCTCTCCCTGCCCGCCCCTCTCTCCCTCCCCTGCCCCCCCCTCTCTCCCTCCCCTGCCCCCTACTTCCCTCTCTCTCTCTCTCTCTCCCCCCCCTACTTCTCCCTCTCCCCCCCTACTTCTCTTCCTGCCCCCCTACGTTTCTCTCTCCCTGTCCCCCCTACGTCTCCCCCCCTCTCTCCCCCCTACTTCTCTCACTGCCCCCCCTACGTCTCTCTCCCTGCCCTCCCCCTCTACTTCTCTCTCTCTCTCTCTCTCTCTCTCTCCCCCTCTACTCCCCCTCCCCTCTACTTCTCTCTTTCAGGTGTCTAACTGGTTTGGGAACAAGAGGATCAGGTACAAGAAGAACATAGGGAAGTTCCAGGAGGAAGCGAACCTGTATGCTGTGAAAACAGCTGTAGATGCAGCCAGCGTCTCCTCACAGGCCAGCCAGGCCAACTCCCCCGCCACGCCCAACTCAGGTACACACTCGGACATCACACACACACACACATACGTGTGCGTCCGCGCCAGGATCACTCACGCTCGGACATCACACACATTTGGACATCAAACACACACAGTCGTAGACCACGTGGGGGTGCATTTCACGCGCTCGCTCGCATACAAACACACACAGTCGTAGACCACGTGGGGGTGCATTTCACGCGCTCGCTAGCATACAAACACACACCGTCGTAGACCACGTGGGGGTGCATTTCACGTGCTCGCTCGCATACAAACACACACAGTCGTAGACCACGTGGGGGTGCATTTCACGCGCTCGCTCGCATACAAACACACACAGTCGTAGACCACGTGGGGGTGCATTTCACGCGCTCGCTCGCATACAAACACACACAGTCGTAGACCACGTGGGGGTGCATTTCACGCGCTCGCTCGCATACAAACACACACAGTCGTAGACCACGTGGGGGTGCATTTCACGCGCTCGCTCGCATACAAACACACACAGTCGTAGACCACGTGGGGGTGCATTTCACGCGCTCGCTCGCATACAAACACACACAGTCGTAGACCACGTGGGGGTGCATTTCACGCGCTCGCCCGCATACAAACACACACAGTCGTAGACCACGTGGGGGTGCATTTCACGCGCTCGCCCGCATACAAACACACACAGTCGTAGACCACGTGGGGGTGCATTTCACGCGCTCGCCCGCATACAAACACACACAGTCGTAGACCACGTGGGGGTGCATTTCACGCGCTCGCCCGCATACAAACACACACAGTCGTAGACCACGTGGGGGTGCATTTCACGCGCTCGCCCGCATACAAACACACACAGTCGTAGACCACGTGGGGGTGCATTTCACGCGCTCGCCCGCATACAAACACACACAGTCGTAGACCACGTGGGGGTGCATTTCACGCGCTCGCTCGCATACAAACACACACAGTCGTAGACCACGTGGGGGTGCATTTCACGCGCTCGCCCGCATACAAACACACACAGTCGTAGACCACGTGGGGGTGCATTTCACGCGCTCGCTCGCATACAAACACACACAGTCGTAAACCACGTGGGGGTGCATTTCACGCGCTCGCCCGCATACAAACACACACAGTCGTAGACCACGTGGGGGTGCATTTCACGCGCTCGCCCGCATACAAACACACACAGTCGTAGACCACGTGGGGGTGCATTTCACGCGCTCGCCCGCATACAAACACACACAGTCGTAGACCACGTGGGGGTGCATTTCACGCGCTCGCCCGCATACAAACACACACAGTCGTAGACCACGTGGGGGTGCATTTCACGCGCTCGCTCGCATACAAACACACACAGTCGTAGACCACGTGGGGGTGCATTTCACGCGCTCGCTCGCATACAAACACACACAGTCGTAGACCACGTGTGGGTGCATTTCACGCGCTCGCCCGCATACAAACACACACAGTCGTAGACCACGTGGGGGTGCATTTCACGCGCTCGCCCGCATACAAACACACACAGTCGTAGACCACGTGGGGGTGCATTTCACGCGCTCGCCCGCATACAAACACACACAGTCGTAGACCACGTGGGGGTGCATTTCACGCGCTCGCCCGCATACAAACACACACAGTCGTAGACCACGTGGGGGTGCATTTCACGCGCTCGCCCGCATACAAACACACACAGTCGTAGACCACGTGGGGGTGCATTTCACGCGCTCGCCCGCATACAAACACACACAGTCGTAGACCACGTGGGGGTGCATTTCACGCGCTCGCCCGCATACAAACACACACAGTCGTAGACCACGTGGGGGTGCATTTCACGCGCTCGCTCGCATACAAACACACACAGTCGTAGACCACGTGGGGGTGCATTTCACGCGCTCGCTCGCATACAAACACACACAGTCGTAGACCACGTGGGGGTGCATTTCACGCGCTCGCTCGCATACAAACACACACAGTCGTAGACCACGTGGGGGTGCATTTCACGCGCTCGCCCGCATACAAACACACACAGTCGTAGACCACGTGGGGGTGCATTTCACGCGCTCGCCCGCATACAAACACACACAGTCGTAGACCACGTGGGGGTGCATTTCACGCGCTCGCCCGCATACAAACACACACAGTCGTAGACCACGTGGGGGTGCATTTCACGCGCTCGCTCGCATACAAACACACACAGTCGTAGACCACGTGGGGGTGCATTTCACGCGCTCGCTCGCATACAAACACACACAGTCGTAGACCACGTGGGGGTGCATTTCACGCGCTCGCCCGCATACAAACACACACAGTCGTAGACCACGTGGGGGTGCATTTCACGCGCTCGCCCGCATACAAACACACACAGCGGCACCACCAAGACCAGCCACATCTTTTTCACACAATTACCTCTTCCATAGTCTCCCTTCTAACAAAGTTTAAACCCGCCTCTTATTACCCGCCCCACCAATCAACCGCTCCCTGCCACAAAAGCCTCTCTCCTGATTGGCTGGTTATGACATTCCGCAGGCTCGCCAGGGTCGTACAGTCGGCCCAACACAGGCCACGCCCACCCCGGTTTACACCCGACCAATGGGGAGGGGTTATTTCTCAACCCTCCTCTGCAGCCTCAGGTAGGCCTGCAGTAAGACCCCCCTGATCCCCCTCCCCAAAATGGTTCCCCTGTTATAGCTGCTTGTTCCTCTCTCCTGCCCCCCCTCAATCCCCCCAAACTGCCACCTGTGTTCCCGGTGGTATCATTGGTACCCCTTAGTATCAGCTACCAACCCCCCAGCCCCTATAGAGCCCCTCTGACCCCTGTTCAGTTGTACCTTTTAGTAGTATCAGCTACCAACCCCCCCAGCCCCTATAGAGCCCCTCTGACCCCTGTTCAGTTGTACCTTTTAGTAGTATCAGCTACCAACCCCCCAGCCCCTATAGAGCCCCTCTGACCCCTGTTCAGTTGTATCTTTTAGTAGTATCAGCTACCAACCCCCCAGCCCCTATAGAGCCCCTCTGACCCCTGTTCAGTTGTACCTTTTAGTAGTGTGTGTGTGTGTGTGTGTGTATCTGTGTGTGTATCTGTGTGTGTATCTGTGTGTGTTAGTGTATTAGTGTTTGAGTTTGCAGTGTTAATGTGCAACAGTCTGTGTGTTAGTGTGTGTATAAATGTATTAGTATGTGTACCAGTTTGTGTATAAATGTAGTATTAGTGTGTATAAATGTAGTATTAGTGTGTGTGTATAAATGTAGTATTAGTGTGTATAAATGTAGCATTAGTGTGTGTACCAGTTTGTGTATAAATGTAGTATTAGTGTGTATAAATGTAGTATTAGTGTGTATAAATGTAGTATTAGTGGGTGTATAAATGTAGTATTAGTGTGTACCAGTGTGTGTATAAATGTAGTGTTAGTGTGTATAAATGTAGTATTAGTGTGTACCAGTGTGTGTATAAATGTAGTGTTAGTGTGTATAAATGTAGTATTAGTGTGTACCAGTGTGTGTATAAATGTAGTATTAGTGTGTACCAGTGTGTGTATAAATATAGTATTAGTGTGTACCAGTGTGTGTATAAATTTAGTATTAGTGTGTACCAATGTGTGTATAAATGTAGTGTTAGTGTGTATAAATGTAGTATTGGTGTGTACCAGTGTGTGTATAAATGTAGTGTTAGTGTGTATAAATGTAGTGTTAGTGTGTATAAATGTAGTATTAGTGTGTACCAGTGTGTGTATAAATGTAGTGTTTGTGTGTATAAATGTAGTATTAGTGTGTATAAATGTAATATTAGTGTGTACCAGTGTGTGTATAAATGTAGTATTAGTGTGTACCAGTGTGTGTATAAATGTAGTATTAGTGTGTACCAATGTGTGTATAAATGTAGTGTTAGTGTGTATAAATGTAGTATTGGTGTGTACCAGTGTGTGTATAAATGTAGTGTTAGTGTGTATAAATGTAGTATTAGTGTTTATAAATGTAGTATTAGTGTGTACCAGTGTGTGTATAAATGTAGTATTAGTCTGTACTAGTGTGTAAAGCACCCCCTGCTGGTCTGTTCCTCCAGGTGGATACCCAGCACCGTGCTACACTCCTGACGGGATGTTATGAGGAGCTGCCTGGAGGAACTCTGTTTCCTCCCCACTGTCTCCATGTGAGTATCTATGGTAACACTCTGTTTACCACCACTGTCTTCATGTCAGTATCTATGGTAACACTATGTTTACAAGCACTGTCTTCATGTCAGTATTTATGGTAACACTCTGTTTACCACCACTGTCTTCATGTCAGTATCTATGGTAACACTCTGTTTACCACCACTGTCTATGCCAGTTTTTTAAAACAGATATTGTAGGTGGGTGACCAACTCATGTGAATACCTTCAATTGATGTCTTTTATAAAATATTTTCCCTCCCTCTTTTCATCTCTCTCTCTCCTTCTCTTTCTCTCTCCCTCCTCGCTTCTCTTTCTCTCTCCCTCCTCGCTTCCCTTTCTCTCTCTCTCTCTCTCCAGGTTGATAGTGGATGGCAGGACAGCACCGACCCCCCCTCCCTCACCCCCCCTCACGGGGCACCGGGCAGCGTGCACTCGGACACCTCAAACTGAGACACACACTCACCCCAAACGCCCCCCACCCCTCTACCCTTCAAATTCCACTTCCTCCACCCTCACACAGCCACCCCTCTACCCCCCCCCCCCCCCCCACATATCAGTCGTACCTCAAACTGAAACAACTTCCCCCTGCTTTACCTGTACCTGAGCATCCCCCTCCTCTCCCTCCACACCATCCTCCCCCCTCCTCTCCCCCATCCCTCTCCCCCTCCAGTCCCGATGCAACATAACCCCCTAGCTCTTCCCTCCTCTCTCTTCCCCCATCCTCCCCCCCTCCACTCCCGATGCAACATAACCCCCTAGCTCTTCCCTCCTCTCTCTCCCCCCCTCCTCTCCCTCCCCCCATCCCTCTCTCTCCTCCTCTCCCTCCCTCCCCCATCCCCCTCTCTCTCTCCTCCTCTCTCCTCCTCTCTCTCTCCTCCTCTCCTCCTCTCTCTCCTCCTCTCTCTCTCTCCTCCTCTCTCCTCCTCTCTCTCTCCTCCTCTCTCCTCTCTCTCTCCTCTCTCCTCCTCTCTCCTCCTCTCTCTCTCCTCCTCTCTCTCTCCTCTATCTCTCTCCTCCTCTCTCTCTCCTCTCTCTCTCCTCCTCTCTCTCCTCCTCTCTCTCTCTCCTCTCTCTCTCCTCTTTCTCTACACCTCTCTCCTCCTCTCTCTTCCTCCTCTCTCTCTCCTCTCTCTCTCCTCTCTCTCCTCCTCTCTATCTCTCCTCTCTCCTCCTCTCTCTCTCCTCCTCTCTCTCTCCTCTATCTCTCTCCTCCTCTCTCTCTCCTCTCTCTCTCCTCTCTCTCTCCTCCTCTCTCTCCTCCTCTCTCTCTCTCCTCCTCTCTCTCTCTCCTCTCTCCTCTCTCTCTCCTCTCTCCTCCTCTCTCCTCCTCTCTCTCTCCTCTATCTCTCTCCTCCTCTCTCTCTCCTCTCTCTCTCCTCTCTCTCTCCTCCTCTCTCTCCTCCTCTCTCTCTCCTCTCTCTCTCCTCCTCTCTCTCCTCCTCTCTCTCTCTCCTCTCTCCTCCTCTCTCTCCTCTCTCCTCCTCTCTCCTCCTCTCTCCTCCTCTCTCTCTCCTCCTCTCTCTCTCCTCTCTCTCTCCTCCTCTCTCTCTCTCCTCTCTCTCTCCTCTCTCTCTCCTCCTCTCTCTCCTCCTCTCTCTCTCTCTCCTCTCTCTCTCCTCTTTCTCTACACCTCTCTCCTCTCTCTCTTCCTCCATCGTCTGACATCAAGTCTTTTTCTTTATTTTTATAACCACTTATTTTTCTCTCGTTTAAAAAAAAGAAGATAATTTAGTCACATGTAGTTTTTTTTTTTTCTAATACTGTTTCACAAAGCAGCACCAGCCGCGTGTGTTGGAGCCTGACGTGGACGCATCATGTTACTCAAAAAGAAGAAGAAGAAGAATAAAAAAATGCATAACAAAAAAAAAAAAAAAAAAAAAATCTACTGTTTCTCGTCTTCCATGCATGTCGTCCCTTTTAGGTGTTTAGCAACGATTGTATTTTTCCTTTTCCTTTTTAGACTTTTTAAAAAAACAGTTGCTACAGAGACAAAATGTACACAACGGAAAGTTCTAAATGGCAGAAAATAACCAAAAATGAATAAATACATTGTATGTCAATTATTAAGCTCCGTCTGCTGTCTCATTTTATTACGGAGGGTTGGACGATCAATATGCATTACATACACTATATATACAAAAGTATGTGGACAACCCTTAAAATGAGTGGATTCGGCTATTTCAACCACACCCGTTGCTGACAGGTGTATAAAATTGAGCGCACAGCCATGCAATCTCCATAGACAAACATTGGCAGTAGAATGGCCTTACTGAAGAGCTCAGTGACTTTCAACATGGGCATCGTCATAGGATGCCACCTTTCCAATAAATCAGTTCATCAAATGTGTTCCCTGCTAGATCTGCCTTGGTCAACTGTAAGTGCTGTTATTGTGAAGTGGAAACGTCTAGGAGCAACAACGGCTCAGCTGTGAAGTGGTAAGCCACACAAGCTCACAGAATGGGAGTGCTGAAGTGCGTAGCGCGTATAAATCGTTTGTCCTCGGTTGCAACACTCTACCTAGTTCCAAACTGCCTCTGGAAGCAACGTCCGCATAAGAACTGTGATGAATCACGCTTCACCATCTGGCAGTCTGACGGACAAATCTGGGTTTGGAGAACGCTACCTGCCACAATGCATAGCGCCAACTGTAAGGTTTGGTGGAAGAGGAAAAATGGTATGAGGATGTTTTTCATGGTTCGGTGCTAGGCCCCTTAGTTCCAGTGAAGGGAGATCTTAACGCTAAAATTAAGTTCTAGATGATTCCTGTTTAATCATAACACTGCCCCTGTGCACAAAGCGAGTCCCATGCAGAACTGGTTTGTTGAGATCGTTGTGGAAGAACATGATTGGCCTGCACAGAGCCCTGACCTCAACCCCATCAAACACCTTTGGGATGAATTGGAATGCTGACTGTGAGCCAGGCCTAATCGCACAACATCAGTACCCGACCTCACTAATGCTCTTGTGGTTGAATGTAAGTAAGTCCCTGCATCAATGTTCCAACATCTAGTGGACAGCCTTCCCAGAAGAGCGGAGGCTGTTATAGCAGCAAAGGGGGGACTAAATCCATATTAATGCCCATGAATTTGTGATGAGATGTTGGACGAGCAGGTGTCCACATACCTTTGGTCATCTAGTGTACATAATAAGAAAATGTAGATTCATTAATTAATAACTACTAATGTATTAACAATACAAATGCTAGCCTATGCTGTATGTCACAGTAGAAGTATCATGTCACAGTAGAAGTATCATGTCACAGTAGAAGTATCATGTCACAGTAGAAGATCATTCAAATATCAGTCGTTGATCTTGTAATCGGCAAACATAAATTCATTGGTATCATCGACAATCCATCAACAGTTTTTATGTAAAAAAAAATATGACATTTAAAAAAAAAATTTAAAGCTTAGAAATACCATTATATAAGCTTCTGCACTATATACATATATAAAAATGTTTGGGTCACAACATTAAAACAGTCAGCTGCCAGTGTACCATAGTAACACAGTCACGTAGTTTGATAAGACGACATTCTCACGGTGATGTCACCAATGTAACAGTATTGCTTCCGTCCCAACCTGGGCTCGAACCAGGGACCCTCTACACACATCAACAACTGTCACCCACGAAGCATCGTTACCCATCGCTCCACAAATGCCACGGCTGGCACCCCAGATGAGACAATGTAACAGTATAACTTTAGTCCGTCCCCCTTGCTCGACCCGGGCTTGAACCAGGGACCCTCTGCACACATAAACAACAGTCACCCTCGAAGCATCGTTACCCATGTGTAGCACAGTAACGTTGTTTGATAAGACGATATTTTCACGGTGATGTCACCTTTTATGTTGATGTATGGAAACAACAAGTTCCCTGTTGTGTGTGATGAGTCTACATTAAATACTTGTAATTGAAGACATTCAAAATGTTTATGGTTTTGTAGATTGTGCCAACACACTGACTTCCTGTTAGCAGTTTGTGCCATGGCTATGTCGAGGTGGTGAGTATGGTTGTCTCTGTAGTGGGAGACTGCACCTTAGTCAGGTGAATATATCTACATGAATGTATTTATATTGCTATATCAGAGCACTTGGCTATGTACACTATATCTAGTAACTGATGTTTTATTTCTCGTGTTTAGGATTCAAAAAATAAAATACACGATTGTGTTCGCTGCAATAATCAGGCATTAAATTAAGGAACTCTTAACTAAATCTCCCGGTGAAGACAGGAAATATATATTTACCCGCTGTAGCGCCATCTTCTGGTGTAACTGTGGATAAAAATATAACTTGTTTACACTTGCCAAAGGTCCCGAACAGTCATTCTGAGTCTGTAAAATAGCATTTTGAGTAACCAGGTCTCCATCCAACCATTTCATGCGGATTAATTACCTGACGCATGAAAGATAGTCACGACCGGGCTGATGGAAACAGGAAATGCTCGTACACTGATAAATGCCGACAGACAATACGTTCTTTCGACATGGCGGGCTCTTTTTGTGTAGATAAAATTAATTGTGAGAATTGGCGGTGGAAAACGCCTTTATGCGCAAATATTGATATAATAACCATTTTATCAAGGTAAACTTGTAGTCACGCGATATGTTGTGTGGTCCTTCCATTATGACTCGGGAAAGCACGCAGTTTATTAGGCTTCAGATGAAATCAAGTATGATAAAGTTCACAGGGTGGTGAATGTGCATGGTGAAGCTTTATGCTCATTTCCAATAAATATCGAGGGTCTTATTCTGGGGGCATGTTGATCTATGATTGGCTGCCGTTTGACTAATACAAATTATCTCATAATGTAGGTGTCCTAACCCCACTTTATCTGTGAGCTGTTGACGAGAGCGCACTTGCCAAGACCAGAGTGGGAACATTTGTTATTTAACGCAACAGTTGTTGTGACAAAATCATCAGTAGAGCTGAAAATGCTATGGAAACCCATTTAACTTAGATTTTCCATTCAGTACATGGGAATTTATTTTTATGTGCACTACGCCAAGTTATTTATATGTGCACTACGTCACCAGGCACAGCATTTTTACCGCAATAGAGCTCGCCAGCTTGTAGTCCAAAAACCCGGAAATGAGTTACCTCTAGTTCTTTCAACCATCCCTACGGGGTATGAATAGAGTTTTTTGGGATAAAACCCCCAAATAAGCCCGAGGTTAACGCAGGTTTTGGAGATCTTATAAATGTTGTTCTATGAGATAATATCAGTCAGTCAACATTAACTTTATGAATTATGACGCCTTTATGCTTTATGTGTTTTTTATTATTACATAAATGTCCACAAATTGACAAAAAGTGACATTTGCTGATAAAGACTGTGTTTACCGCAGGCTTATAGGAGAGGCTGGGGAGCTCACCTTGGGAACCGCCTATGTCAAGCAACATGGAGGCAGTGTTGCGATGAGATTATATCAAGAAAATTTGCTGATAGACAAAGCAACTCATAGCATGGTTTCACAAATGGTTTGGTTATTGTAACAGCATCAATAAAGAAGTAATGATGGCTATATAATTTAGCTAGCTAGCCCAAATGGGATTTAGCTAGCTAGCCCAAATGGAATTTAGCTAGCTAACCCAAATGGAATTTAGCTAGCTAACCCAAATGGAATTTAGCTAGCTAGATCATCTTGGACAATTTTTGTTGAAACTTTACAGGGTGAGGTCTGGGTACCTTACGTATAAACACACTGAGTGTAGAAAACATTTAAGAACACCTTCCTAATATTGAGAAGCACCCCCCTTAGAACAATGTCAATTCGTTGGGGGTATGGACTCTACAAGGTGTGGAAAGCGTTCCGCAGGGATGCTGGTCCATGTTGACTCCAATGCTTCCCACAGTTGTGTCAAATTGGCTGAATGTTCTTTGGGTGGTGGACCACTGTTGATACACATAGGAAACACCCTCTGAATGGCACACATTCACAATCCATGTCTCAAATGTCTCAAGCCTCCCCTTCATCTACACTGTTTTAAGTTGATTTAACAAGTGCCATTGATAAGCGATCGTAGCTTTCACCTGGTCAGTCTGTCATGGAAAGAGCCGGTGTTTTGTCCACTCAGTGTATTGACTGTCAGACAACGTTCATATATCATGACCATCGATGATGTCAAGAAGTTTGTATGAATCTCATGTTTGGCGTGTCTCTTGATGTAATGACCTGACAATTAGTCTGAGTTTTGGGCAACCCTTCCCCCACGTTTGTTTCATGCTGGTGAAAAACCTAGCTAGCCAGTAACTAGCTAACACCAGACCCAGATGAAAGCGGAAACCTATAAGTATATTTGCCTTAGAAAATATATATACAGGTTCCCCCTATTCATCAAACACGTTGCTATGTAAACCACACCGTTCTGCTATGTAAACCACACCATTCTGCTATGTAAACCACACCATTCTGCTATGTAAACCACACCGTTCTGCTATGTAAACCACACCGTTCTGCTATGTAAACCACACCGTTCTGCTATGTAAACCACACCGTTCTGCCATGTAAACCACACCATTCTGCTATGTAAACCACACCGTTCTGCCATGTAAACCACACCATTCTGCTATGTAAACCACACCGTTCTGCCATGTAAACCACACCGTTCTGCTATGTAAACCACACCGTTCTGCTATGTAAACCACACTGTTCTGCTATGTAAACCACACCATTCTGACATGTAAACCACACCATTCTGCTATGTAAACCACACTGTTCTGCTACGTAAACCACACCATTCTGCCATGTAAACCACACCATTCTGCTATGTAAACCACACCATTCTGCTATGTAAACCACACCGTTCTGCTATGTAAACTACACCATTCTGCTATGTAAACCACACCGTTCTGATACGTAAACCACACCGTTCTGCTACGTAAACCACACCGTTCTGCTACGTAAACCACACCATTCTGCTACGTAAACCACACCATTCTGCTACGTGAACCACACTGTTCTGCCGTGTAAACCACACCGTTCTGCTATGTAAACCACACCATTCTGCTAAGTAAACCACACCATTCTGCTATGTAAACCACACCATTCTGCTACGTAAACCACACCATTCTGCTATGTAAACCACACCATTCTGCTATGTAAACCACACCATTCTGCTATGTAAACCACACCATTCTGCTACGTAAACCACACCATTCTGCTATGTAAACCACACCATTCTGCTACGTAAACCACACCATTCTGCTACGTAAACCACACCATTCTGCTACGTAAACCACACCATTCTGCTATTTAAACCACACCGTTCTGCTACGTAAACCACACCATTCTGCTACGTAAACCACACCGTTCTGCTACGTAAACCACACCATTCTGCTACGTCAACCACACCATTCTGCTACGTAAACCACACCATTCTGCCATGTAAACCACACCGTTCTGCTACGTAAACCACACCGTTCTGCTATGTAAACCACACCGTTCTGCTACGTAAACCACACCGTTCTGCTACGTAAACCACACCGTTCTGCTATGTAAACCACACCATTCTGCTATGTAAACCACACCATTCTGCGATGTTGGTTACAAGGCGGTAGTTATTTAAATTAGGTAAGAAAATGAGATGTTACCATTGGTGTATTCAAATTTGAGGATTTTGCGATGTCACAAAAAGCCATTAATATACCCACAGCTCCTGAATCCAAATGGTGGACAAAGGAGAGGGGACTTTATGATACAACTTTATCAATGCAGAAGCAACAGTAATTTTTCATACTTCTGATCTGATTTAATCCAAATATTGTCACATTTCATGAAAAACATGATTTTGACTGTGCAGGACCTTCAACAAAAGAAGTCACTTGATTAAGTGCCAGACCATAAAGAATATAGTAGTTACAGTTTGTGGTGCAGTTTATGAGCTAGGTTAAACTGCAGGTAGAATCAACATGGTGTCACGCCCTGACCTTAGAGAGACGTTTTATTTCTCTATTTGGTTAGGTCAGGGTGTGATGTGGGGTGGGCATTCTATGTTCCATTTTCTATGTTTTTGTATTTCTTTGTTTTGGCCGGGTATGATTCTCAATCAGGGACAGCTATCTATCGTTGTCCCTGATTGGGAACCAAACTTAGGCAGCCATTTTTCCCACCTGTGTTTGTGGGTAGTTGTCTTTGTTAGTGGCACTTTGCCCTGTAACCTTCACAGTTGTTTTTCGTTTGTTGGTGACATTATCTAATGAAAAGGAAAATGTACGCTCACCACGCTGCACCTTGGTCCACTTCTTTCGACGGCCGTGACACATGGAGCACACACAATTTATTTTACAACACAGAACCATGAGGAGAATATGAGTACTTCACAATTTAATTCCTCATATTATTATTATTGCTTATGATTTTGAGTTGATGAGACTAAGACAAGTATTTTTATTTTAAATTTAACCTTTATTTAACTAGGCAAGTCGGTTAATAAGAACAAGTTCTTATTTTCGATGACGGCCAATGAACAGTGGGTTAACTGCCTTGAACGACAGATTTTTACCTTGTCAGCTCGGGGATTCGATCTTGTAACCTTTCGGTTACTAGTCCAACCCTCTAACCACTAGGTTACCTGCCGCCCCAAAGTATAAGGTTTTGATGAGACCAGTTACCTGCAGACTTCACTTCTGTTGGTGAGGCTGTGGATTAAAAGATGGTGATCTACTATGGTGAAATAATCAATTGTATCATAATTCAATTAAATCAACAACACTACTACTACTACAGCAATACAATTATGATGACAGTTCCTAAATGTAACAGTCACCATCTCTGAAGCTCATGTCATATACAGTACCAGTCAAAGGTTTGGACACACCTACTCATTCCAGGGTTTCTTTATTTGTACTATTTTCTACATTGTAGAATAATAGTGAAGACATCAAAACAATGAAATAAAAAATATGGAATCATGTAGTAACCAAAAAAGTGTTAAACATAAAATACATTTTATATTTGAGATTCTTCAAAGTAGCAACTCTTTGCCTTGATGACAGCTTTGCACACTCTTGGCATTCCCTCAACCAGCTTCATGAGGAATGCTTTTCCAACCGTCTTGAAGGAGTTCCCACATATACTGAGCACTTGTTGGCTGCTTTTCCTTCACTCGCTAACAAAAAATGATAACCCATTTAGACAACTTCCCGATCAAAACATTTCAGTGCAATAGTGATGGTGTAAACTTGGCAGTAGAAAGATTTCTGGCTCTCACAGACCTGTAACTTCTTCTTTAAGAGGCTCCTCTGTCCTCCACTCGTTACCTGTATTAATGGCACCTGTTTGAACTTGTTATCAGTATAAAAGACACCTGTCCACAACCTCAAACAGTCACACTCCAAACTCCACTATGGCCAAGACCAAAGAGCTGTCAAAGGACACCAGAAACAAAATTGTAGACCTGCACCAGGCTGGGAAGACTGAATCTGCAATAGGTAAGCAGCTTGGTTTGAAGAAATCAACTGTGGGAGCAATTATTAGGAAATGGAAGACATACAAGACCACTGATAATCTCCCTCGATCTGGGGCTCCACAAGATCTCACCCCGTGGGGTCAAAATGATCACAAGAACGGTGAGCAAAAATCCCAGAACCACACGGGGGGACCTAGTGAATGACCTGCAGAGAGCTGGGACCAAAGTAACAAAGCCTACCATCAGTAACACACTACGCCGCCAGGGACTCAAATCCTGCAGTGCCAGACGTGTCCCCCTGCTTAAGCCAGTACATGTCCAGTCCCGTCTGAAGTTTGCTAGAGAGCATTTGGATGATCCAGAAGAAGATTGGGAGAATGTCATATGGTCAGATGAAACCAAAATATAACTTTTTGGTAAAAACTCAACTTGTCGTGTTTGGAGGACAAAGAGTTGCATCCAAAGAACAACATACCTCCTGTGAAGCATGGGGGTGGAAACATCATGTTTTGGGGCTGTTTTTCTGCAAAGGGACCAGGACGACTGACCAGTGTAAAGGAAAGAATGAATGGGGCCATGTATCGTGAGATTTTGAGTGAAAACCTCCTTCCATCAGCAAGGGCATTGAAGATGAAATGTGGATGGGTCTTTCAGCATGACAATGATCCCAAACACACCGCCCGGGCAACGAAGGAGTGGCTTCGTAAGAAGCATTTCAAGGTCCTGGAGTGGCCTAGCCAGTCTCCAGATCTCAACCCCATAGAAAATCTTTGGAGGGAGTTGAAAGTCTGTGTTGCCCGGCAACAGCCCCAAAACATCACTGCTCTAGAGGAGATCTGTATGGAGGAATGGGCAAAAATACAAGCAACAGTGTGTGAAAACCTTGTGAAGACTTACAGAAAACGTTTGACCTCTGTCATTGCCAACAAATGGTATATAACAAAGTATTGAGATAAACTTTTGTTATTGACCAAATACTTATTTTCCACCATAATTTGCAAATAAATTCATAAAAAATCCTACAATGTGATTTTCTGGATTTTTTTTCTTCTCATTTTGTCTGTCATAGTTGAAGTGTACCTATGATGAAGGCCTCTCTCATCTTTTTAAGTGGGAGAACTTGCACAATTGGTGGCTGACTAAATACTTTTTTGCCCCACTGTATACACTATTTCTAAACAGAGATATATCTTGTGTTCAGCCAGTACAGCTGTCCAGTACGAGTCAGTTGTCTGGTAGATGTTAAGTCTCACATGTTGTTGTCCGAGACCTGTCCAAGATGATTCAACATTCACCATGTTCCAGATAGAAATTCAAAAATCTTGTTGTTTATAGCCAGTGTACCAGAGTAACACAGGTAGGTTGTCTGGTAGACAGTAGCCTCACAGTGATGTCATCTTGCCTGAGACCTGGGGCTTGTATAGTAAACTACAGGCTGATGGGAGTGCTGGTGAGAATGGTGTCCAATCACGTTACACACCAACCACCTCTGATCAGGATGGCTCCTCCTCAAAGTGCTGCTCTCTGTCTCTGATAAATGTTTTGATATCTTCTGAGGTTGTGAGGTTGTATCCATGGCTACCTGTCTCAGACTGTCTGTCTCTTTCAGAGCATGTATTAGTATAGTGATATAATATATCCTGATGCTGTTGTATCCATGGTTACCTCTCAGACTGTCTGCTCTTCCAGGTCTTCGACCAGGCAGGGATCTACTTCCTTCAGGACCTGGTAGAAGTGTTCCTGGGCGCGAGACCCCTTCCTTACCACCATGTCCAGCAGGGCTTGGTTCTGTAGGGTCTTGGTGGATTTGCTGTCCACCTCCTCCCTCTCCTCGTGAATCAGAACTCCATGATCCTGGAGACGCAGGAATATGGGCTGTAAGAGTCCCAGGCGAGTCTCTAGAGCCATCCTGTGTCTTCTGATGAAGGCTCTACCAGGGGGGGCAGAGGGGTTGGCAGGAGGGTCTGCAGGGGAAACAGCTGAAACTGGGAGAGGGAAATTATGTATTAAAACCCTGTCTAGGATGACAAGATACTGTCTAGGATTAACTTTAGTTTGTTATTGAGATATTTATAATGGTAATTAATCTCCAGTTTGTAATTGAGGGGTTTATAATGGTGATTAATCTCTAGTTTGTTATTGAGGGGTTTATAATGGTGATGAATCTGTAGTTTGTTATTGAGAGGTTTATAATGGTGATGAATCTCTAGTTTGTTATTGAGAGGTTTATAATGGTGATGAATCTCTAGTTTGTTATTGAGAGGTTTATAATGGTGATGAATCTCTAGTTTGTTATTGAGAGGTTTATAATGGTGATGAATCTCTAGTTTGTTATTGAGAGGTTTATAATGGTGATGAATCTCTAGTTTGTTATTGAGAGGTTTATAATGGTGATGAATCTCTAGTTTGTTATTGAGAGGTTTATAATGGTGATGAATCTCTAGTTTGTTATTGAGAGGTTTATAATGGTGATGAATCTCTAGTTTGTTATTGAGAGGTTTATAATGGTGATGCATCTCTAGCTGGTTATTGAGAGGTTTATAATGGTGATGAATCTCTGGTTTGTTATTGAGAGGTTTATAATGGTGATGAATCTCTA
>NC_048581.1:9456152-9663652 GCF_013265735.2 Oncorhynchus mykiss | reverse complement strand
TGTCCATCTCTAGCTTTGGGATTTTCTAGATTCAAATCAACAGAATAGATAGAACATACTTCTATAACAGGGACATGTTCTATATTAATCTGACCTGTCCTCTTGTTCTATTGTGAACATGTTGGTCACCATGGCAGCAGTGAGAAGGGCAGGGACAATCAGGCACCTTATGTTTGATGAACAACGGGGCTCTGCCAGTCAATGGGACACAATGCTCCTCAATCTTTTCGCGCCTGGAAACTAGACCAGGCCAGGATGGTTCCTCACTTGTTCTCCTTTTCTTTCCTGCAGGGGTCATCAAAAAGAGAGAGAGAGAAAGAAAGTGTAAAGAAAGAGAGAGAGAGAGACAGAGAGAGAGAGAGAGAGCAAGAGAGAGAGAGAGAGAGTTTAAAGTGTTGTTAGCTGGTTAACATACCCACATGTTAGTGTAATAGTCAGTTTAGAAACAGTCAACAGGCTGTGCGGGATCTTTGTGTGAATCTCTATCACTCAATATCCCAGATCTGAGTGTGTAATGATAAATCTATCGTCTGGATGTGTTACCTCTACTGTGATATATCTCTAACTTCTCTGCCAGATCATCCAGATTCATCCCCCTCAGGATCCTCAGTGTGATCCTCACAGCTCCCTCATGGTCGTATCTCTTCACCATCTGATCCACTGTGTCCTGTCTGTCAGTGTTCTCCAGCTGGCTCTCTGGGATGGGAGGAAAGTCTAACATCCTGCCACTAGTCAGGTGAGACTGAAATTTCTTCAGCTGTTCTTCAGTGAGTTCCTCCAGACTGGTCAGCAGCAGAGCTGGAACAGTCAATATTTGGGGTCTCTAAAAAGGTGACAAGATTTAAAGAAGGAATATAAACACTGGTTACTGATACAAAGAACATGAATATAGCCACACACACACAAACATCCTAATTTCTCTGACAGATAATTTTTTCAAATGAGAGGGTGTTAGCGTGTTGTGCATGTGCACCCGTCCTCTCACCTGTAAGCTGTGTTGTACTGAGGAGGGAAGGAACCTGGAAGGCTTCTCCATGACAACACTGGGTGGATAGAGGGCTTGGTAGAAGACAGGGCTGGAATCTGGAGTTATGGATGAAAATATTGATTTGTGATAAGAGCCTGAGTGACCAGAGGGACTCCCTGGGGGCATAGGGTCTCCCTGAGCGAGAGAGAGCGATATATATGTATTTATATTAGCTGGTTAACTTTGATCCTACATTATAACATTACTAAAACTAAATGTTAACAATCTGGGGTGATCTTTGTGTGAATCTCTATCACTCAATATCCCAGATCTGAGTGTGTAATGATAAATCTATCAACGGGATGTGTTACCTCGTCTGTGATATCTCTCGAACTTCTCTGCCAGATCTTCCCGGTTCATCCTCCTCAGGATCCTCAGTGTGATCTCCACAACTCCCTCAGGGCCGTACCTCTTCAGCATCTGATCCACTATGACCCGTCTGTCATTGTTCTTCAGCTGAGTTTTTGGGATGGGAGGAAAGCCAGTCAGGTAAGGTGGAAGCTGTTTGCTTAGAGTCAGTTCCTGCTGAAATATCTTCAGCTCGTCTGTGCTCAGCTCCTCCAGAGTGGCCAGCAGCAGAGCTTCTCTTTTCTTATCTGCAGGTTTCTAAGAAAACAACAACAGAACAGATAGAATTTTAATTTGGTGACAACCCTTTCTTTCTGTCACTATAATCGGTCTCCATGACTTCTACCAGGTGTGGGGTTACGTGAACCTAAACATCCCCTCTCCTCCTCACCGTGACCAGCTCATATTTGTCCTTTGTGATTCCAGTGTCTTTGCTGCCTGCTGCCTCTCTGTCCAAGGCTCTAGAACGTCCAGACAGATGGACATGTTTCTTCTCTCTCTCTTCATCATTGCCAGTGTCTGATGAGTTGCTCCACCATTTTGTTTCTGTTGTAGATACAGCTATAGAAGATGAAGTGAAGAGGGATAATGGTGTTGTTGTCTCATTACATTTTCCTATTTATCTACAATTATCAATCTACACCATGTTGTCTTCGTTTAAGCAATTATAAGGAGCCTGTCCTCCTATAACTCCCCTAACCAGCCTCCTCTGGCTTAGACCTACACTGAACTGTGATTGTGATGTATAGATTGATGTACATTGTTGTTATGTTACCTCTAGTGTGATATCGCTCTAACTTCTCTGCCAGATCATCCAGATTCATCCACCTCAGGTTCACAAGTGTGATCTTCACAGCTCTCTCAGGGTCGTATCTCTCCACCATCTGATCCACTGTGACCTGTCTGTCAGTGTTCTCCAGCTGGCTCTCTGGGATGGGAGGAAAGTCTAACATCCTGCCACTAGTCAGGTTAGACTGAAATATCTTCAGCTGTTCTTCAGTGAGCTCCTCCAGAGTGGTCAGCAGCAGAGCTGGAACATCCAACGTGGAGGATCTCTAAAATAACAAAGAAGATAAGATAGAAATAAAGGGATAGAAATACAGACTACTGATATAAAATAAAGAACATGAACATCGCCACACACACACAACGTGATAGGAATGTATTTTACGCTACTGCTACTCTCCGTTTGTCATATATGCATTGTCACTTTAACTATACCTACATGTACATACTACCTCAATTAGCCCGACTAACCGGTGCCTGTATATAGCCTCACTACTGTATATAGCCTCTACTGTATATAGCCTCTCTACTGTACAGTGCCTTGCGAAAGTATTCGGCCCCCTTGAACTTTGCGACCTTTTGCCACATTTCAGGCTTCAAACATAAAGATATAAAACTGTATTTTTTTGTGAAGAATCAACAACAAGTGGGACACAATCATGAAGTGGAATGACATTTATTGGATATTTCAAACTTTTTTAACAAATCAAAAACTGAAAAATTGGGCGTGCAAAATTATTCAGCCCCTTTACTTTCAGTGCAGCAAACTCTCTCCAGAAGTTCAGTGAGGATCTCTGAATGATCCAATGTTGACCTAAATGACTAATGATGATAAATACAATCCACCTGTGTGTAATCAAGTCTCCGTATAAATGCACCTGCACTGGGATAGTCTCAGAGGTCCGTTAAAAGCGCAGAGAGCATCATGAAGAACAAGGAACACACCAGGCAGGTCCGAGATACTGTTGTGAAGAAGTTTAAAGCCGGATTTGGATACAAAAAGATTTCCCAAGCTTTAAACATCCCAAGGAGCACTGTGCAAGCGATAATATTGAAATGGAAGGAGTTTCAGACCACTGCAAATCTACCAAGACCTGGCCGTCCCTCTAAACGTTCAGCTCATACAAGGAGAAGACTGATCAGAGATGCAGCCAAGAGGCCCATGATCAAAAGCCATTTCTTAAAGATATCCATAAAAAGTGTTGTTTAAAGTTTGCCACAAGCCACCTGGGAGACACACCAAACATGTGGAAGAAGGTGCTCTGGTCAGATGAAACCAAAATTGAACTTTTTGGCAACAATAAAAACGTTACGTTTGGCGTAAAAGCAACACAGCTCATCACCCTGAACACACCATCCCCACTGTCAAACATGGTGGTGGCAGCATCATGGTTTGGGCCTGCTTTTCTGGAGCTCGAGCTGTTTTGCAAGGAGGAATGGGAAAAAATTTCAGTCTCTCGATGTGCAAAACTGATAGAGACATACCCCAAGCGACTTACAGCTGTAATCGCAGCAAAAGGTGGCGCTACAAAGTATTAACTTAAGGGGGCTGAATAATTTTGGCACGCCCAATTTTTCAGTTTTTGATTTGTTAAAAAAGTTTGAAATATCCAATAAATGTCGTTCCACTTCATGATTGTGTCCCACTTGTTGTTGATTCTTCACAAACAAATACAGTTTTATATCTTTATGTTTGAAGCCTGAAATGTGGCAAAAGGTCGCAAAGTTCAAGGGGGCCGAATACTTTCGCAAGGCACTGTATATACAGTAGCGAGGCTATGCACAGTAGAGGCTATATAAGGTAGAGGCTATATACAGTAGAGAGGCTATATACAGTAGCGAGGCTATATACAGTAGAGAGGCTATATACAGTAGAGGCTATATACAGTAGAGGCTATATACAGTAGAGAGGCTATATACAGTAGAGAGGCTATATACAGTAGCAAGGCTATATACAGTAGAGAGGCTTTAAAAGGTAGAGGCTATATACAGTAGCAAGGCTATACACAGTAGCGAGCCTATATACAGTAGAGGCTATATAAGGTAGAGGCTATATAAGGTAGAGGCTATATAAGGTAGAGACTATATAAGGTAGAGGCTATATAAGGTAGAGGCTATATAAGGTAGAGACTATATAAGGTAGAGGCTATATAAGGTAGAGGCTATATAAGGTAGAGACTATATAAGGTAGAGGCTATATAAGGTAGAGGCTATATACAGTAGAGAGGCTATATACAGTAGAGAGGCTATATACAGTAGAGAGGCTATATACAGTAGAGGCTATAAACAGTAGCGAGGCTAAATACAGTAGAGATGCTATATACAGTAGCAAGGCTATATACAGTAGAGAGGCTTTAAAAGGTAGAGGCTATATACAGTAGCAAGGCTATACACAGTAGCGAGCCTATATACAGTAGAGGCAATATAAGGTAGAGGCTATATAAGGTAGAGGCTATATAAGGTAGAGGCTATATACAGTAGCGAGGCTATATACAGTAGAGGCTATAAACAGTAGCGAGGCTAAATACAGTAGAGATGCTATATACAGTAGCAAGGCTATATACAATAGAGGCTATATACAGTAGCAATGCTATATACAGTAGTGAGGCTTTATACAGTAGTGAGGCTATATACAGTAGTTGGGCTATATACAGTCGTGGGGCTTTATACAGTAGAGAGGCTTTATACAGTAGTGAGGCTATATACAGCAATGAGGTTATATACAGTAGAGAGGCTATATACAGCAATGAGGCTATATACAGCAATGAGGCTATATACAGTAGAGGCAATTCCAGTAGAGAGACTTTACACAGTAGAGGCTATATACAGTAGTGAGGCTTTATACAGTAGTGAGGCTATATACAGTAGTTGGGCTATATACAGTCGTGGGGCTTTATACAGTAGAGAGGCTTTATACAGTAGTGAGGCTATATACAGCAATGAGGTTATATACAGTAGAGAGGCTATATACAGCAATGAGGCTATATACAGCAATGAGGCTATATACAGTAGAGGCAATTCCAGTAGAGAGACTTTACACAGTAGAGGCTATATACAGTAGTGAGGCTATATACAGTAGTGAGGCTATATACAGTAGTGAGGCTTTATACAGTAGTGAGGCTATATACAGTAGAGGCTATATACAGTAGAGGCTAAATACAGTAGAGGCTAAATACAGTAGTGAGGCTTTATACAGTAGTGAGGCTTTATACAGTAGTGAGGCTATATACAGTAGAGAGGATATATACAGTAGTGAGGCTATATACAGTAGAGAGGCTTTATACAGGAGAGGCTATACACAGTAGTGAGGCTTTATACAGTCGAGAGGCTATATACAGTAGAGAGGCTATACACAGAAGTGAGGCTATATACAGTAGTGAGGCTATATACAATAGAGGCTATATACAGTAGCGAGGCTATATACAGTAGTGAGGCTTTATACAGTAGTGAGGCTATATACAGTAGTGGGGATTTATACAGTAGAGAGGCTATATACAGTTGTGGGGCTATATACAGCAATGAGGCTATATACAGTAGTGAGGCTTTATACAGTAGTGAGGCTATATACAGTAGAGGCTATATACAGTAGTGAGGCTATATACAGTAGAGAGGCTAAATACAGTAGAGGCTAAATACAGTAGAGTCTAAATACAGTAGTGAGGCTAAATACAGTCGTGAGGCTTTATACAGTAGTGAGGCTATATACAGTAGTGGGTCTTTATACAGTAGAGAGCCTAAATACAGTAGAGGCTAAATACAGTAGAGGCTAAATACAGTAGTGAGGCTAAATACAGTAGTGAGGCTAAATACAGTAGTGAGGCTTTATACAGTAGTGAGGCTATATACAGTAGTGGGGCTTTATACAGTAGAGAGGCTATATACAGTCGTGGGGCTTTATACAGTAGAGAGGCTGTATACAGTAGTGAGGCTATATACAGCAATGAGGTTATATACAGTAGAGAGGCTATATACAGCAATGAGGTTATATACAGTAGAGAGGCTATATACAGCAATGAGGCTATATACAGTAGAGGCAATTCCAGTAGAGAGACTTTACACAGTAGAGGCTATATACAGTAGTGAGGCTATATACTGTAGTGAGGCTTTATACAGTAGTGAGGCTATATACAGTAGAGGCTATATACAGTAGTGAGGCTATATACAGTAGAGAGGCTAAATACAGTAGAGGCTAAATACAGTAGAGTCTAAATACAGTAGTGAGGCTAAATACAGTCGTGAGGCTTTATACAGTAGTGAGGCTATGTACAGTAGTGGGGCTTTATACAGTATAGAGGCTAAATACAGTAGAGGCTAAATACAGTAGAGGCTAAATACAGTAGTGAGGCTAAATACAGTAGTGAGGCTAAATACAGTAGTGAGGCTTTATACAGTAGTGAGGCTATATACAGTAGTGGGGCTTTATACAGTAGAGAGGCTATATACAGTCGTGGGGCTTTATACAGTAGTGAGGCTTTATACAGTAGTGAGGCTATAAACAGCAATGAGGTTATATACAGTAGAGAGGCTATATACAGCAATGAGGCTATATACAGTAGAGGCAATTCCAGTAGAGAGACTTTACACAGTAGAGGCTATATACAGTAGTGAGGCTATATACTGTAGTGAGGCTATATACTGTAGTGAGGCTTTATACAGTAGTGAGGCTATATACAGTAGAGAGGCTAAATACAGTAGAGAGGCTAAATACAGTAGAGGCTAAATACAGTAGTGAGGCTAAATACAGTAGTGAGGCTTTATACAGTAGTGGGGCTATATACAGTAGTGAGGCTATATACAGTAGAGAGGCTAAATACAGTAGAGGCTAAATACAGTAGAGTCTAAATACAGTAGTGAGGCTAAATACAGTCGTGAGGCTTTATACAGTAGTGAGGCTATGTACAGTAGTGGGGCTTTATACAGTAGAGAGGCTAAATACAGTAGAGGCTAAATACAGTAGAGGCTAAATACAGTAGTGAGGCTAAATACAGTAGTGAGGCTATATACAGTAGTGGGGCTTTATACAGTAGAGAGGCTATATACAGTCGTGGGGCTTTATACAGTAGTGAGGCTTTATACAGTAGTGAGGCTATATACAGCAATGAGGTTATATACAGTAGAGAGGCTATATACAGCAATGAGGCTATATACAGTAGAGGCAATTCCAGTAGAGAGACTTTACACAGTAGAGGCTATATACAGTAGTGAGGCTATATACTGTAGTGAGGCTATATACTGTAGTGAGGCTTTATACAGTAGTGAGGCTATATACAGTAGAGAGGCTAAATACAGTAGAGAGGCTAAATACAGTAGAGGCTAAATACAGTAGAGGCTAAATACAGTAGTGAGGCTAAATACAGTAGTGAGGCTTTATACAGTAGTGGGGCTATATACAGTAGTGAGGCTATATACAGTAGAGAGACTAAATACAGTAGAGGCTAAATACAGTAGAGTCTAAATACAGTAGTGAGGCTAAATACAGTCGCGAGGCTTTATACAGTAGTGAGGCTATGTACAGTAGTGGGGCTTTATACAGTAGATAGGCTAAATACAGTAGAGGCTAAATACAGTAGAGGCTAAATACAGTAGTGAGGCTAAATACAGTAGTGAGGCTAAATACAGTAGTGAGGCTTTATACAGTAGTGAGGCTATATACAGTAGTGGGGCTTTATACAGTAGAGAGGCTATATACAGTCGTGGGGCTTTATACAGTAGAGAGGCTTTATACAGTAGTGAGGCTATATACAGCAATGAGGTTATATACAGTAGAGAGGCTATATACAGCAATGAGGCTATATACAGTAGAGGCAATTCCAGTAGAGAGACTTTAAACAGTAGAGGCTATATACAGTAGTGAGGCTCTATACTGTAGTGAGGCTATATACTGTAGTGAGGCTTTATACAGTAGTGAGGCTATATACAGTAGTGAGGCTATATACAGTAGAGAGGCTAAATACAGTAGAGAGGCTAAATACAGTAGAGGCTAAATACAGTAGAGGCTAAATACAGTAGTGAGGCTAAATACAGTAGTGAGGCTATATACAGTAGTGGGGCTATATACAGTAGAGAGGCTTTATACAGGAGAGGTTATACACAGTAGTGAGGCTTTATACAGTCGAGAGGCTATATACAGTAGAGAGGCTATATACAGTAGTGAGGCTATATACAGTAGGGAGGCTATATACAGTAGAGAGGCTATATTCAGTAGAGATGCTATTTTCAGTAGTGAGGCTTTATACAGTAGAGAGGCTATATACAGTAGAGAGGCTATATACAGTAGAGAGGCTATATACAGTAGAGAGGCTATATACAGTAGAGAGGCTATATTCAGTAGAGATGCTATTTTCAGTAGTGAGGCTTTATACAGTAGAGAGGCTATATACAGTAGAGAGGCTACATACAGTAGAGAGGCTATATACAGTAGAGATGCTATATACAGTAGAGAGGCTTTATACAGTAGAGAGGCTATATACAGTAGTGAGGCTATATACAGTAGAGAGGCTATATACAGTAGTACCTCTCTACGGTGTATAGCCCCTCTACTGTATATAGCCTCTCTACTGTATATAGCCTCTCTACTGTATATAGCCTCTGTACTGTATATAGCCTCTCTACTGTATATAGCCTCTCTACTGTATATAGCCTTGCTACTGCTATTTTCCACTGTCCTTTTACTGTTGTTTTTATTTCTTTACTTATCTATTTTTCACCTAATACCTATAATTTACTTAAAAATGGCACTGTTTGTTAGGGCCTGTAAGTCAGTATTTCACTGTTATGTCACCTGTTGTATTTGGCGCACGTGACAAATACACTTTGATTTGATTCACAGCTTTTTTTGTCTGATGGTGTGTGTAGGGATATGCCACCTGACCCCCACCACTCATAGAGTATGTGTGTACTGTATCATTTCAAACTGTAGAACTGAATATGACAGTGAGTACAGGTGATGGAACATATGAAGGTAGAACTGTCGAACTGACTATGACAGTGAGTACAGGTGATGTAACATATGAGGGTAGAACTGACTATGACAGTGAGTACAGGTGATGTAACATATGAGGGTAGAACTGTAGAACTGACTATGACAGTGAGTACAGGGGATGTAACATATGAGGGTAGAACTGACTATGACAGTGAGTACAGGTGATGTAACATATGAAGGTAGAACTGTCGAACTGACTATGACAGTGGGTACAGGTGTTGTAACATATGAGGGTAGAACTGTAGAACTGACTATGACAGTGAGTACAGGTGATGCAACATATGAGGGTAGAACTGTCGAACTGACTATGACAGTGAGTACAGGTGATGTAACATATGAGGGTAGAACTGACTATGACAGTGAGTACAGGTGTTGTAACATATGAGGGTAGAACTGTAGAACTGACTATGACAGTGAGTACAGGTGGTGTAACATATGAGGGTAGAACTGTCGAACTGACTATGACAGTGAGTACAGGTGATGTAACATATGAGGGTAGAACTGTAGAACTGACTATGACAGTGAGTACAGGTGATGTAACATATGAGGGTAGAACTGACTATGACAGTGAGTACAGGTGATGTAACATATGAGGGTAGAACTGACTATGACAGTGAGTACAGGTGGTGTAACATATGAGGGTAGAACTGTCGAACTGACTATGACAGTGAGTACAGGTGATGTAACATATGAGGGTAGAACTGTAGAACTGACTATGACAGTGAGTACAGGTGATGTAACATATGAGGGTAGAACTGACTATGACAGTGAGTACAGGTGATGTAACATATGAGGGTAGAACTGACTATGACAGTGAGTACAGGTGATGTAACATATGAGGGTAGAACTGTAGAACTGACTATGACAGTGAGTACAGGTGGTGTAACATATGAGGGTGGAACTGTAGAACTGACTATGACAGTGAGTACAGGTGGTGTAACATATGAGGGTAGAACTGTAGAACTGACTATGACAGTGAGTACAGGTGGTGTAACATATGAGGGTAGAAGTGACTATGACAGTGAGTACAGGTGGTGTAACATATGAGGGTAGAACTGTAGAACTGACTATGACAGTGAGTACAGGTGGTGTAACATTTGAGGGTAGAACTGACTATGACAGTGAGTACAGGTGATGTAACATATGAGGGTAGAACTGACTATGACAGTGAGTACAGGTGATGTAACATATGAGGGTAGAACTGTAGAACTGACTATGACAGTGAGTACAGGTGTTTTAACATATGAGGGTAGAACTGTAGAACTGACTATGACAGTGAGTACAGGTGGTGTAACATATGAGGGTAGAACTGACTATGACAGTGAGTACAGGTGATGTAACATATGAGGGTAAAACTGTAGAACTGACTATGACAGTGAGTACAGGTGGTGTAACATATGAGGGTAGAACTGTAGAACTGACTATGACAGTGAGTACAGGTGATGTAACATATGAGGGTAGAACTGACTATGACAGTGAGTACAGGTGTTTTAACATATGAGGGTAGAACTGTAGAACTGATGTAACATATGAGGGTAGAACTGAATATTACAGTGAGTACAGGTGTTTTAACATATGAGGGTAGAACTGTAGAACTGACTATGACAGTGAGTACAGGTGATGTAACATTTGAGGGTAGAACTGACTATGACAGTGAGTACAGGTGATGTAACATATGAGGGTAGAACTGACTATGACAGTGAGTACAGGTGATGTAACATATGAGGGTAGAACTGTAGAACTGACTATGACAGTGAGTACAGGTGTTTTAACATATGAGGGTAGAACTGTAGAACTGACTATGACAGTGAGTACAGGTGGTGTAACATATGAGGGTAGAACTGACTATGACAGTGAGTACAGGTGATGTAACATATGAGGGTAGAACTGTAGAACTGACTATGACAGTGAGTACAGGTGGTGTAACATATGAGGGTAGAACTGTAGAACTGACTATGACAGTGAGTACAGGTGATGTAACATATGAGGGTAGAACTGACTATGACAGTGAGTACAGGTGTTTTAACATATGAGGGTAGAACTGTAGAACTGACTATGACAGTGAGTACAGGTGATGTAACATTTGAGGGTAGAACTGACTATGACAGTGAGTACAGGTGATGTAACATATGAGGGTAGAACTGACTATGACAGTGAGTACAGGTGATGTAACATATGAGGGTAGAACTGACTATGACAGTGAGTACAGGTGATGTAACATTTGAGGGTAGAACTGTAGAACTGACTATGACAGTGAGTACAGGTGATGTAACATATGAGGGTAGAACTGTAGAACTGACTATGACAGTGAGTACAGGTGATGTAACATATGAGGGTAAAACTGTAGAACTGACTATGACAGTGAGTACAGGTGGTGTAACATATGAGGGTAGAACTGTAGAACTGACTATGACAGTGAGTACAGGTGATGTAACATATGAGGGTAGAACTGACTATGACAGTGAGTACAGGTGTTTTAACATATGAGGGTAGAACTGTAGAACTGATGTAACATATGAGGGTAGAACTGAATATTACAGTGAGTACAGGTGTTTTAACATATGAGGGTAGAACTGTAGAACTGACTATGACAGTGAGTACAGGTGATGTAACATTTGAGGGTAGAACTGACTATGACAGTGAGTACAGGTGATGTAACATATGAGGGTAGAACTGACTATGACAGTGAGTACAGGTGATGTAACATATGAGGGTAGAACTGTAGAACTGACTATGACAGTGAGTACAGGTGTTTTAACATATGAGGGTAGAACTGTAGAACTGACTATGACAGTGAGTACAGGTGGTGTAACATATGAGGGTAGAACTGACTATGACAGTGAGTACAGGTGATGTAACATATGAGGGTAGAACTGTAGAACTGACTATGACAGTGAGTACAGGTGGTGTAACATATGAGGGTAGAACTGTAGAACTGACTATGACAGTGAGTACAGGTGATGTAACATATGAGGGTAGAACTGACTATGACAGTGAGTACAGGTGTTTTAACATATGAGGGTAGAACTGTAGAACTGACTATGACAGTGAGTACAGGTGATGTAACATTTGAGGGTAGAACTGACTATGACAGTGAGTACAGGTGATGTAACATATGAGGGTAGAACTGACTATGACAGTGAGTACAGGTGATGTAACATATGAGGGTAGAACTGACTATGACAGTGAGTACAGGTGATGTAACATTTGAGGGTAGAACTGTAGAACTGACTATGACAGTGAGTACAGGTGGTGTAACATTTGAGGGTAGAACTGACTATGACAGTGAGTACAGGTGTTTTAACATATGAGGGTAGACCTGTAGAACTGACTATGACAGTGAGTACAGGTGATGTAACATATGAGGGTAGAACTGACTATGACAGTGAGTACAGGTGTTTTAACATATGAGGGTAGAACTGTAGAACTGACTATGACAGTGAGTACAGGTGATGTAACATTTGAGGGTAGAACTGTAGAACTGACTATGACAGTGAGTACAGGTGGTGTAACATATGAGGGTAGAACTGTAGAACTGACTATGACAGTGAGTACAGGTGGTGTAACATTTGAGGGTAGAACTGACTATGACAGTGAGTACAGGTGATGTAACATATGAGGGTAGAACTGAATATTACAGTGAGTACAGGTGTTTTAACATATGAGGGTAGAACTGTAGAACTGACTATGACAGTGAGTACAGGTGATGTAACATTTGAGGGTAACATTTATACAGGAGAGGTTATACACAGTAGTGAGGCTTTATACAGTCGAGAGGCTATATACAGTAGAGAGGCTATATACAGTAGTGAGGCTATATACAGTAGGGAGGCTATATACAGTAGAGAGGCTATATTCAGTAGAGATGCTATTTTCAGTAGTGAGGCTTTATACAGTAGAGAGGCTATATACAGTAGAGAGGCTATATACAGTAGAGAGGCTATATACAGTAGAGAGGCTATATTCAGTAGAGATGCTATTTTCAGTAGTGAGGCTTTATACAGTAGAGAGGCTATATACAGTAGAGAGGCTACATACAGTAGAGAGGCTATATACAGTAGAGATGCTATATACAGTAGAGAGGCTATATACAGTAGAGAGGCTATATACAGTAGAGAGGCTATATACAGTAGAGAGGCTATATACAGTAGAGAGGCTATATTCAGTAGAGATGCTATTTTCAGTAGTGAGGCTTTATACAGTAGAGAGGCTATATACAGTAGAGAGGCTACATACAGTAGAGAGGCTATATACAGTAGAGATGCTATATACAGTAGAGAGGCTTTATACAGTAGAGAGGCTATATACAGTAGTGAGGCTATATACAGTAGAGAGGCTATATACAGTAGTACCTCTCTACGGTGTATAGCCCCTCTACTGTATATAGCCTCTCTACTGTATATAGCCTCTCTACTGTATATAGCCTCTCTACTGTATATAGCCTCTCTACTGTATATAGCCTCTCTACTGTATATAGCCTCTCTACTGTATATAGCATCTCTACTGTATATAGCCTCTCTACTGTATATAGCATCTCTACTGTATATAGCCTCTGTACTGTATATAGCCTCTCTACTGTATATAGCCTCTCTACTGTATATAGCCTTGCTACTGCTATTTTCCACTGTCCTTTTACTGTTGTTTTTATTTCTTTACTTATCTATTTTTCACCTAATACCTATAATTTACTTAAAAATGGCACTGTTGGTTAGGGCCTGTAAGTCAGTATTTCACTGTTATGTCACCTGTTGTATTTGGCGCACGTGACAAATACACTTTGATTTGATTCACAGCTTTTTTTGTCTGATGGTGTGTGTAGGGATATGCCACCTGACCCCCACCACTCATAGAGTATGTGTGTACTGTATCATTTCAAACTGTAGAACTGAATATGACAGTGAGTACAGGTGATGGAACATATGAAGGTAGAACTGTCGAACTGACTATGACAGTGAGTACAGGTGATGTAACATATGAGGGTAGAACTGACTATGACAGTGAGTACAGGTGATGTAACATATGAGGGTAGAACTGTAGAACTGACTATGACAGTGAGTACAGGTGATGTAACATATGAGGGTAGAACTGACTATGACAGTGAGTACAGGTGATGCAACATATGAGGGTAGAACTGTCGAACTGACTATGACAGTGAGTACAGGTGATGTAACATATGAGGGTAGAACTGACTATGACAGTGAGTACAGGTGTTGTAACATATGAGGGTAGAACTGTAGAACTGACTATGACAGTGAGTACAGGTGATGTAACATATGAGGGTAGAACTGTCGAACTGACTATGACAGTGAGTACAGGTGATGTAACATATGAGGGTAGAACTGTAGAACTGACTATGACAGTGAGTACAGGTGATGTAACATATGAGGGTAGAACTGACTATGACAGTGAGTACAGGTGATGTAACATATGAGGGTAGAACTGACTATGACAGTGAGTACAGGTGGTGTAACATATGAGGGTAGAACTGTCGAACTGACTATGACAGTGAGTACAGGTGATGTAACATATGAGGGTAGAACTGTAGAACTGACTATGACAGTGAGTACAGGTGATGTAACATATGAGGGTAGAACTGACTATGACAGTGAGTACAGGTGATGTAACATATGAGGGTAGAACTGACTATGACAGTGAGTACAGGTGATGTAACATATGAGGGTAGAACTGACTATGACAGTGAGTACAGGTGATGTAACATATGAGGGTAGAACTGTAGAACTGACTATGACAGTGAGTACAGGTGGTGTAACATATGAGGGTGGAACTGTAGAACTGACTATGACAGTGAGTACAGGTGGTGTAACATATGAGGGTAGAACTGTAGAACTGACTATGACAGTGAGTACAGGTGGTGTAACATATGAGGGTAGAAGTGACTATGACAGTGAGTACAGGTGGTGTAACATATGAGGGTAGAACTGTAGAACTGACTATGACAGTGAGTACAGGTGGTGTAACATTTGAGGGTAGAACTGACTATGACAGTGAGTACAGGTGATGTAACATATGAGGGTAGAACTGACTATGACAGTGAGTACAGGTGATGTAACATATGAGGGTAGAACTGTAGAACTGACTATGACAGTGAGTACAGGTGTTTTAACATATGAGGGTAGAACTGTAGAACTGACTATGACAGTGAGTACAGGTGGTGTAACATATGAGGGTAGAACTGACTATGACAGTGAGTACAGGTGATGTAACATATGAGGGTAGAACTGTAGAACTGACTATGACAGTGAGTACAGGTGGTGTAACATATGAGGGTAGAACTGTAGAACTGACTATGACAGTGAGTACAGGTGATGTAACATATGAGGGTAGAACTGACTATGACAATGAGTACAGGTGTTTTAACATATGAGGGTAGAACTGTAGAACTGACTATGACAGTGAGTACAGGTGATGTAACATTTGAGGGTAGAACTGTAGAACTGACTATGACAGTGAGTACAGGTGGTGTAACATATGAGGGTAGAACTGTAGAACTGACTATGACAGTGAGTACAGGTGGTGTAACATTTGAGGGTAGAACTGACTATGACAGTGAGTACAGGTGATGTAACATATGAGGGTAGAACTGAATATTACAGTGAGTACAGGTGTTTTAACATATGAGGGTAGAACTGTAGAACTGACTATGACAGTGAGTACAGGTGATGTAACATTTGAGGGTAGAACTGACTATGACAGTGAGTACAGGTGATGTAACATATGAGGGTAGAACTGACTATGACAGTGAGTACAGGTGATGTAACATATGAGGGTAGAACTGTAGAACTGACTATGACAGTGAGTACAGGTGTTTTAACATATGAGGGTAGAACTGTAGAACTGACTATGACAGTGAGTACAGGTGGTGTAACATATGAGGGTAGAACTGACTATGACAGTGAGTACAGGTGATGTAACATATGAGGGTAGAACTGTAGAACTGACTATGACAGTGAGTACAGGTGGTGTAACATATGAGGGTAGAACTGTAGAACTGACTATGACAGTGAGTACAGGTGATGTAACATATGAGGGTAGAACTGACTATGACAGTGAGTACAGGTGTTTTAACATATGAGGGTAGAACTGTAGAACTGACTATGACAGTGAGTACAGGTGATGTAACATTTGAGGGTAGAACTGACTATGACAGTGAGTACAGGTGATGTAACATATGAGGGGAGAACTGACTATGACAGTGAGTACAGGTGATGTAACATTTGAGGGTAGAACTGTAGAACTGACTATGACAGTGAGTACAGGTGGTGTAACATATGAGGGTAGAACTGTAGAACTGACTATGACAGTGAGTACAGGTGGTGTAACATTTGAGGGTAGAACTGACTATGACAGTGAGTACAGGTGGTGTAACATTTGAGGGTAGAACTGACTATGACAGTGAGTACAGGTGATATAACATATGAGGGTAGAACTGACTATGACAGTGAGTACAGGTGATGTAACATATGAGGGTAGAACTGACTATGACAGTGAGTACAGGTGTTTTAACATATGAGGGTAGAACTGTAGAACTGACTATGACAGTGAGTACAGGTGATGGAACATATGAAGGTAGAACTGTCGAACTGACTATGACAGTGAGTACAGGTGATGTAACATATGAGGGTAGAACTGACTATGACAGTGAGTACAGGTGATGTAACATATGAGGGTAGAACTGTAGAACTGACTATGACAGTGAGTACAGGTGATGTAACATATGAAGGTAGAACTGTCGAACTGACTATGACAGTGGGTACAGGTGTTGTAACATATGAGGGTAGAACTGTAGAACTGACTATGACAGTGAGTACAGGTGATGCAACATATGAGGGTAGAACTGTCGAACTGACTATGACAGTGAGTACAGGTGATGTAACATTTGAGGGTAGAACTGACTATGACAGTGAGTACAGGTGTTGTAACATATGAGGGTAGAACTGTAGAACTGACTATGACAGTGAGTACAGGTGATGTAACATATGAGGGTAGAACTGTCGAACTGACTATGACAGTGAGTACAGGTGATGTAACATATGAGGGTAGAACTGTAGAACTGACTATGACAGTGAGTACAGGTGATGTAACATATGAGGGTAGAACTGACTATGACAGTGAGTACAGGTGATGTAACATATGAGGGTAGAACTGACTATGACAGTGAGTACAGGTGGTGTAACATATGAGGGTAGAACTGTCGAACTGACTATGACAGTGAGTACAGGTGATATAACATATGAGGGTAGAACTGACTATGACAGTGAGTACAGGTGATGTAACATATGAGGGTAGAACTGACTATGACAGTGAGTACAGGTGATGTAACATATGAGGGTAGAACTGACTATGACAGTGAGTACAGGTGATGTAACATTTGAGGGTAGAACTGTAGAACTGACTATGACAGTGAGTACAGGTGGTGTAACATATGAGGGTAGAACTGTAGAACTGACTATGACAGTGAGTACAGGTGGTGTAACATTTGAGGGTAGAACTGACTATGACAGTGAGTACAGGTGATGTAACATATGAGGGTAGAACTGAATATTACAGTGAGTACAGGTGTTTTAACATATGAGGGTAGAACTGTAGAACTGACTATGACAGTGAGTACAGGTGATGTAACATTTGAGGGTAGAACTGACTATGACAGTGAGTACAGGTGATGTAACATATGAGGGTAGAACTGACTATGACAGTGAGTACAGGTGATGTAACATATGAGGGTAGAACTGTAGAACTGACTATGACAGTGAGTACAGGTGTTTTAACATATGAGGGTAGAACTGTAGAACTGACTATGACAGTGAGTACAGGTGGTGTAACATATGAGGGTAGAACTGACTATGACTGTGAGTACAGGTGATGTAACATATGAGGGTAGAACTGTAGAACTGACTATGACAGTGAGTACAGGTGGTGTAACATATGAGGGTAGAACTGTAGAACTCACTATGACAGTGAGTACAGGTGATGTAACATATGAGGGTAGAACTGACTATGACAGTGAGTACAGGTGTTTTAACATATGAGGGTAGAACTGTAGAACTGACTATGACAGTGAGTACAGGTGATGTAACATTTGAGGGTAGAACTGACTATGACAGTGAGTACAGGTGATGTAACATATGAGGGTAGAACTGACTATGACAGTGAGTACAGGTGATGTAACATTTGAGGGTAGAACTGTAGAACTGACTATGACAGTGAGTACAGGTGGTGTAACATATGAGGGTAGAACTGTAGAACTGACTATGACAGTGAGTACAGGTGGTGTAACATTTGAGGGTAGAACTGACTATGACAGTGAGTACAGGTGGTGTAACATTTGAGGGTAGAACTGACTATGACAGTGAGTACAGGTGATGTAACATATGAGGGTAGAACTGACTATTACAGTGAGTACAGGTGTTTTAACATATGAGGGTAGAACTGTAGAACTGACTATGACAGTGAGTACAGGTGATGTAACATTTGAGGGTAGAACTGACTATGACAGTGAGTACAGGTGATGTAACATATGAGGGTAGAACTGACTATGACAGTGAGTACAGGTGATGTAACATATGAGGGTAGAACTGTAGAACTGACTATGACAGTGAGTACAGGTGTTTTAACATATGAGGGTAGAACTGTAGAACTGACTATGACAGTGAGTACAGGTGGTGTAACATATGAGGGTAGAACTGACTATGACAGTGAGTACAGGTGATGTAACATATGAGGGTAGAACTGTAGAACTGACTATGACAGTGAGTACAGGTGGTGTAACATATGAGGGTAGAACTGTAGAACTGACTATGACAGTGAGTACAGGTGATGTAACATATGAGGGTAGAACTGACTATGACAGTGAGTACAGGTGTTTTAACATATGAGGGTAGAACTGTAGAACTGACTATGACAGTGAGTACAGGTGATGGAACATATGAAGGTAGAACTGTCGAACTGACTATGACAGTGAGTACAGGTGATGTAACATATGAGGGTAGAACTGACTATGACAGTGAGTACAGGTGATGTAACATATGAGGGTAGAACTGTAGAACTGACTATGACAGTGAGTACAGGTGATGTAACATATGAAGGTAGAACTGTCGAACTGACTATGACAGTGGGTACAGGTGTTGTAACATATGAGGGTAGAACTGTAGAACTGACTATGACAGTGAGTACAGGTGATGCAACATATGAGGGTAGAACTGTCGAACTGACTATGACAGTGAGTACAGGTGATGTAACATTTGAGGGTAGAACTGACTATGACAGTGAGTACAGGTGTTGTAACATATGAGGGTAGAACTGTAGAACTGACTATGACAGTGAGTACAGGTGATGTAACATATGAGGGTAGAACTGTCGAACTGACTATGACAGTGAGTACAGGTGATGTAACATATGAGGGTAGAACTGTAGAACTGACTATGACAGTGAGTACAGGTGATGCAACATATGAGGGTAGAACTGACTATGACAGTGAGTACAGGTGATGTAACATATGAGGGTAGAACTGTAGAACTGACTATGACAGTGAGTACAGGTGATGTAACATATGAGGGTAGAACTGACTATGACAGTGAGTACAGGTGATGTAACATATGAGGGTAGAACTGACTATGACAGTGAGTACAGGTGATGTAACATATGAGGGTAGAACTGACTATGACAGTGAGTACAGGTGATGTAACATATGAGGGTAGAACTGTAGAACTGACTATGACAGTGAGTACAGGTGGTGTAACATATGAGGGTGGAACTGTAGAACTGACTATGACAGTGAGTACAGGTGGTGTAACATATGAGGGTAGAACTGTAGAACTGACTATGACAGTGAGTACAGGTGGTGTAACATATGAGGGTAGAAGTGACTATGACAGTGAGTACAGGTGGTGTAACATATGAGGGTAGAACTGTAGAACTGACTATGACAGTGAGTACAGGTGGTGTAACATTTGAGGGTAGAACTGACTATGACAGTGAGTACAGGTGATGTAACATATGAGGGTAGAACTGACTATGACAGTGAGTACAGGTGATGTAACATATGAGGGTAGAACTGTAGAACTGACTATGACAGTGAGTACAGGTGTTTTAACATATGAGGGTAGAACTGTAGAACTGACTATGACAGTGAGTACAGGTGGTGTAACATATGAGGGTAGAACTGACTATGACAGTGAGTACAGGTGATGTAACATATGAGGGTAGAACTGACTATGACAGTGAGTACAGGTGATGTAACATTTGAGGGTAGAACTGTAGAACTGACTATGACAGTGAGTACAGGTGGTGTAACATATGAGGGTAGAACTGTAGAACTGACTATGACAGTGAGTACAGGTGGTGTAACATTTGAGGGTAGAACTGTAGAACTGACTATGACAGTGAGTACAGGTGATGTAACATATGAGGGTAGAACTGACTATGACAGTGAGTACAGGTGATGTAACATATGAGGGTAGAACTGACTATGACAGTGAGTACAGGTGATGTAACATATGAGGGTAGAACTGACTATGACAGTGAGTACAGGTGATGTAACATATGAGGGTAGAACTGTAGAACTGACTATGACAGTGAGTACAGGTGGTGTAACATATGAGGGTGGAACTGTAGAACTGACTATGACAGTGAGTACAGGTGGTGTAACATATGAGGGTAGAACTGTAGAACTGACTATGACAGTGAGTACAGGTGGTGTAACATATGAGGGTAGAAGTGACTATGACAGTGAGTACAGGTGGTGTAACATATGAGGGTAGAACTGTAGAACTGACTATGACAGTGAGTACAGGTGGTGTAACATTTGAGGGTAGAACTGACTATGACAGTGAGTACAGGTGATGTAACATATGAGGGTAGAACTGACTATGACAGTGAGTACAGGTGTTTTAACATATGAGGGTAGAACTGTAGAACTGACTATGACAGTGAGTACAGGTGGTGTAACATATGAGGGTAGAACTGACTATGACAGTGAGTACAGGTGATGTAACATATGAGGGTAGAACTGACTATGACAGTGAGTACAGGTGATGTAACATTTGAGGGTAGAACTGTAGAACTGACTATGACAGTGAGTACAGGTGGTGTAACATATGAGGGTAGAACTGTAGAACTGACTATGACAGTGAGTACAGGTGGTGTAACATTTGAGGGTAGAACTGTAGAACTGACTATGACAGTGAGTACAGGTGATGTAACATATGAGGGTAGAACTGACTATGACAGTGAGTACAGGTGATGTAACATATGAGGGTAGAACTGACTATGACAGTGAGTACAGGTGATGTAACATATGAGGGTAGAACTGACTATGACAGTGAGTACAGGTGATGTAACATATGAGGGTAGAACTGTAGAACTGACTATGACAGTGAGTACAGGTGGTGTAACATATGAGGGTGGAACTGTAGAACTGACTATGACAGTGAGTACAGGTGGTGTAACATATGAGGGTAGAACTGTAGAACTGACTATGACAGTGAGTACAGGTGGTGTAACATATGAGGGTAGAAGTGACTATGACAGTGAGTACAGGTGGTGTAACATATGAGGGTAGAACTGTAGAACTGACTATGACAGTGAGTACAGGTGGTGTAACATTTGAGGGTAGAACTGACTATGACAGTGAGTACAGGTGATGTAACATATGAGGGTAGAACTGACTATGACAGTGAGTACAGGTGATGTAACATATGAGGGTAGAACTGTAGAACTGACTATGACAGTGAGTACAGGTGTTTTAACATATGAGGGTAGAACTGTAGAACTGACTATGACAGTGAGTACAGGTGGTGTAACATATGAGGGTAGAACTGACTATGACAGTGAGTACAGGTGATGTAACATATGAGGGTAGAACTGTAGAACTGACTATGACAGTGAGTACAGGTGGTGTAACATATGAGGGTAGAACTGTAGAACTGACTATGACAGTGAGTACAGGTGATGTAACATATGAGGGTAGAACTGACTATGACAGTGAGTACAGGTGTTTTAACATATGAGGGTAGAACTGTAGAACTGACTATGACAGTGAGTACAGGTGATGTAACATTTGAGGGTAGAACTGTAGAACTGACTATGACAGTGAGTACAGGTGGTGTAACATATGAGGGTAGAACTGTAGAACTGACTATGACAGTGAGTACAGGTGGTGTAACATTTGAGGGTAGAACTGACTATGACAGTGAGTACAGGTGATGTAACATATGAGGGTAGAACTGAATATTACAGTGAGTACAGGTGTTTTAACATATGAGGGTAGAACTGTAGAACTGACTATGACAGTGAGTACAGGTGATGTAACATTTGAGGGTAGAACTGACTATGACAGTGAGTACAGGTGATGTAACATATGAGGGTAGAACTGACTATGACAGTGAGTACAGGTGATGTAACATATGAGGGTAGAACTGTAGAACTGACTATGACAGTGAGTACAGGTGTTTTAACATATGAGGGTAGAACTGTAGAACTGACTATGACAGTGAGTACAGGTGGTGTAACATATGAGGGTAGAACTGACTATGACAGTGAGTACAGGTGATGTAACATATGAGGGTAGAACTGTAGAACTGACTATGACAGTGAGTACAGGTGGTGTAACATATGAGGGTAGAACTGTAGAACTGACTATGACAGTGAGTACAGGTGATGTAACATATGAGGGTAGAACTGACTATGACAGTGAGTACAGGTGTTTTAACATATGAGGGTAGAACTGTAGAACTGACTATGACAGTGAGTACAGGTGATGTAACATTTGAGGGTAGAACTGACTATGACAGTGAGTACAGGTGATGTAACATATGAGGGTAGAACTGACTATGACAGTGAGTACAGGTGATGTAACATATGAGGGTAGAACTGTAGAACTGACTATGACAGTGAGTACAGGTGTTTTAACATATGAGGGTAGAACTGTAGAACTGACTATGACAGTGAGTACAGGTGGTGTAACATATGAGGGTAGAACTGACTATGACAGTGAGTACAGGTGATGTAACATATGAGGGTAGAACTGTAGAACTGACTATGACAGTGAGTACAGGTGGTGTAACATATGAGGGTAGAACTGTAGAACTGACTATGACAGTGAGTACAGGTGATGTAACATATGAGGGTAGAACTGACTATGACAGTGAGTACAGGTGTTTTAACATATGAGGGTAGAACTGTAGAACTGACTATGACAGTGAGTACAGGTGATGGAACATATGAAGGTAGAACTGTCGAACTGACTATGACAGTGAGTACAGGTGATGTAACATATGAGGGTAGAACTGACTATGACAGTGAGTACAGGTGATGTAACATATGAGGGTAGAACTGTAGAACTGACTATGACAGTGAGTACAGGTGATGTAACATATGAAGGTAGAACTGTCGAACTGACTATGACAGTGGGTACAGGTGTTGTAACATATGAGGGTAGAACTGTAGAACTGACTATGACAGTGAGTACAGGTGATGCAACATATGAGGGTAGAACTGTCGAACTGACTATGACAGTGAGTACAGGTGATGTAACATTTGAGGGTAGAACTGACTATGACAGTGAGTACAGGTGTTGTAACATATGAGGGTAGAACTGTAGAACTGACTATGACAGTGAGTACAGGTGATGTAACATATGAGGGTAGAACTGTCGAACTGACTATGACAGTGAGTACAGGTGATGTAACATATGAGGGTAGAACTGTAGAACTGACTATGACAGTGAGTACAGGTGATGCAACATATGAGGGTAGAACTGACTATGACAGTGAGTACAGGTGATGTAACATATGAGGGTAGAACTGTAGAACTGACTATGACAGTGAGTACAGGTGATGTAACATATGAGGGTAGAACTGACTATGACAGTGAGTACAGGTGATGTAACATATGAGGGTAGAACTGACTATGACAGTGAGTACAGGTGATGTAACATATGAGGGTAGAACTGACTATGACAGTGAGTACAGGTGATGTAACATATGAGGGTAGAACTGTAGAACTGACTATGACAGTGAGTACAGGTGGTGTAACATATGAGGGTGGAACTGTAGAACTGACTATGACAGTGAGTACAGGTGGTGTAACATATGAGGGTAGAACTGTAGAACTGACTATGACAGTGAGTACAGGTGGTGTAACATATGAGGGTAGAAGTGACTATGACAGTGAGTACAGGTGGTGTAACATATGAGGGTAGAACTGTAGAACTGACTATGACAGTGAGTACAGGTGGTGTAACATTTGAGGGTAGAACTGACTATGACAGTGAGTACAGGTGATGTAACATATGAGGGTAGAACTGACTATGACAGTGAGTACAGGTGATGTAACATATGAGGGTAGAACTGTAGAACTGACTATGACAGTGAGTACAGGTGTTTTAACATATGAGGGTAGAACTGTAGAACTGACTATGACAGTGAGTACAGGTGGTGTAACATATGAGGGTAGAACTGACTATGACAGTGAGTACAGGTGATGTAACATATGAGGGTAGAACTGACTATGACAGTGAGTACAGGTGATGTAACATTTGAGGGTAGAACTGTAGAACTGACTATGACAGTGAGTACAGGTGGTGTAACATATGAGGGTAGAACTGTAGAACTGACTATGACAGTGAGTACAGGTGGTGTAACATTTGAGGGTAGAACTGTAGAACTGACTATGACAGTGAGTACAGGTGATGTAACATATGAGGGTAGAACTGACTATGACAGTGAGTACAGGTGATGTAACATATGAGGGTAGAACTGACTATGACAGTGAGTACAGGTGATGTAACATATGAGGGTAGAACTGACTATGACAGTGAGTACAGGTGATGTAACATATGAGGGTAGAACTGTAGAACTGACTATGACAGTGAGTACAGGTGGTGTAACATATGAGGGTGGAACTGTAGAACTGACTATGACAGTGAGTACAGGTGGTGTAACATATGAGGGTAGAACTGTAGAACTGACTATGACAGTGAGTACAGGTGGTGTAACATATGAGGGTAGAAGTGACTATGACAGTGAGTACAGGTGGTGTAACATATGAGGGTAGAACTGTAGAACTGACTATGACAGTGAGTACAGGTGGTGTAACATTTGAGGGTAGAACTGACTATGACAGTGAGTACAGGTGATGTAACATATGAGGGTAGAACTGACTATGACAGTGAGTACAGGTGATGTAACATATGAGGGTAGAACTGTAGAACTGACTATGACAGTGAGTACAGGTGTTTTAACATATGAGGGTAGAACTGTAGAACTGACTATGACAGTGAGTACAGGTGGTGTAACATATGAGGGTAGAACTGACTATGACAGTGAGTACAGGTGATGTAACATATGAGGGTAGAACTGTAGAACTGACTATGACAGTGAGTACAGGTGGTGTAACATATGAGGGTAGAACTGTAGAACTGACTATGACAGTGAGTACAGGTGATGTAACATATGAGGGTAGAACTGACTATGACAGTGAGTACAGGTGTTTTAACATATGAGGGTAGAACTGTAGAACTGACTATGACAGTGAGTACAGGTGATGTAACATTTGAGGGTAGAACTGTAGAACTGACTATGACAGTGAGTACAGGTGGTGTAACATATGAGGGTAGAACTGTAGAACTGACTATGACAGTGAGTACAGGTGATGTAACATATGAGGGTAGAACTGACTATGACAGTGAGTACAGGTGATGTAACATTTGAGGGTAGAACTGTAGAACTGACTATGACAGTGAGTACAGGTGGTGTAACATTTGAGGGTAGAACTGACTATGACAGTGAGTACAGGTGATGTAACATATGAGGGTAGAACTGAATATTACAGTGAGTACAGGTGTTTTAACATATGAGGGTAGAACTGTAGAACTGACTATGACAGTGAGTACAGGTGATGTAACATTTGAGGGTAGAACTGACTATGACAGTGAGTACAGGTGATGTAACATATGAGGGTAGAACTGACTATGACAGTGAGTACAGGTGATGTAACATATGAGGGTAGAACTGTAGAACTGACTATGACAGTGAGTACAGGTGTTTTAACATATGAGGGTAGAACTGTAGAACTGACTATGACAGTGAGTACAGGTGGTGTAACATATGAGGGTAGAACTGACTATGACAGTGAGTACAGGTGATGTAACATATGAGGGTAGAACTGTAGAACTGACTATGACAGTGAGTACAGGTGGTGTAACATATGAGGGTAGAACTGTAGAACTGACTATGACAGTGAGTACAGGTGATGTAACATATGAGGGTAGAACTGACTATGACAGTGAGTACAGGTGTTTTAACATATGAGGGTAGAACTGTAGAACTGACTATGACAGTGAGTACAGGTGATGTAACATTTGAGGGTAGAACTGACTATGACAGTGAGTACAGGTGATGTAACATATGAGGGTAGAACTGACTATGACAGTGAGTACAGGTGATGTAACATTTGAGGGTAGAACTGTAGAACTGACTATGACAGTGAGTACAGGTGGTGTAACATATGAGGGTAGAACTGTAGAACTGACTATGACAGTGAGTACAGGTGGTGTAACATTTGAGGGTAGAACTGACTATGACAGTGAGTACAGGTGGTGTAACATTTGAGGGTAGAACTGACTATGACAGTGAGTACAGGTGATATAACATATGAGGGTAGAACTGACTATTACAGTGAGTACAGGTGTTTTAACATATGAGGGTAGAACTGTAGAACTGACTATGACAGTGAGTACAGGTGATGTAACATTTGAGGGTAGAACTGACTATGACAGTGAGTACAGGTGATGTAACATATGAGGGTAGAACTGACTATGACAGTGAGTACAGGTGATGTAACATATGAGGGTAGAACTGTAGAACTGACTATGACAGTGAGTACAGGTGTTTTAACATATGAGGGTAGAACTGTAGAACTGACTATGACAGTGAGTACAGGTGGTGTAACATATGAGGGTAGAACTGACTATGACAGTGAGTACAGGTGATGTAACATATGAGGGTAGAACTGTAGAACTGACTATGACAGTGAGTACAGGTGGTGTAACATATGAGGGTAGAACTGTAGAACTGACTATGACAGTGAGTACAGGTGATGTAACATATGAGGGTAGAACTGACTATGACAGTGAGTACAGGTGTTTTAACATATGAGGGTAGAACTGTAGAACTGACTATGACAGTGAGTACAGGTGATGGAACATATGAAGGTAGAACTGTCGAACTGACTATGACAGTGAGTACAGGTGATGTAACATATGAGGGTAGAACTGACTATGACAGTGAGTACAGGTGATGTAACATATGAGGGTAGAACTGTAGAACTGACTATGACAGTGAGTACAGGTGATGTAACATATGAAGGTAGAACTGTCGAACTGACTATGACAGTGGGTACAGGTGTTGTAACATATGAGGGTAGAACTGTAGAACTGACTATGACAGTGAGTACAGGTGATGCAACATATGAGGGTAGAACTGTCGAACTGACTATGACAGTGAGTACAGGTGATGTAACATTTGAGGGTAGAACTGACTATGACAGTGAGTACAGGTGTTGTAACATATGAGGGTAGAACTGTAGAACTGACTATGACAGTGAGTACAGGTGATGTAACATATGAGGGTAGAACTGTCGAACTGACTATGACAGTGAGTACAGGTGATGTAACATATGAGGGTAGAACTGTAGAACTGACTATGACAGTGAGTACAGGTGATGTAACATATGAGGGTAGAACTGACTATGACAGTGAGTACAGGTGATGTAACATATGAGGGTAGAACTGACTATGACAGTGAGTACAGGTGGTGTAACATATGAGGGTAGAACTGTCGAACTGACTATGACAGTGAGTACAGGTGATATAACATATGAGGGTAGAACTGACTATGACAGTGAGTACAGGTGATGTAACATATGAGGGTAGAACTGACTATGACAGTGAGTACAGGTGATGTAACATATGAGGGTAGAACTGACTATGACAGTGAGTACAGGTGATGTAACATTTGAGGGTAGAACTGTAGAACTGACTATGACAGTGAGTACAGGTGGTGTAACATATGAGGGTAGAACTGTAGAACTGACTATGACAGTGAGTACAGGTGGTGTAACATTTGAGGGTAGAACTGACTATGACAGTGAGTACAGGTGATGTAACATATGAGGGTAGAACTGAATATTACAGTGAGTACAGGTGTTTTAACATATGAGGGTAGAACTGTAGAACTGACTATGACAGTGAGTACAGGTGATGTAACATTTGAGGGTAGAACTGACTATGACAGTGAGTACAGGTGATGTAACATATGAGGGTAGAACTGACTATGACAGTGAGTACAGGTGATGTAACATATGAGGGTAGAACTGTAGAACTGACTATGACAGTGAGTACAGGTGTTTTAACATATGAGGGTAGAACTGTAGAACTGACTATGACAGTGAGTACAGGTGGTGTAACATATGAGGGTAGAACTGACTATGACAGTGAGTACAGGTGATGTAACATATGAGGGTAGAACTGTAGAACTGACTATGACAGTGAGTACAGGTGGTGTAACATATGAGGGTAGAACTGTAGAACTCACTATGACAGTGAGTACAGGTGATGTAACATATGAGGGTAGAACTGACTATGACAGTGAGTACAGGTGTTTTAACATATGAGGGTAGAACTGTAGAACTGACTATGACAGTGAGTACAGGTGATGTAACATTTGAGGGTAGAACTGACTATGACAGTGAGTACAGGTGATGTAACATATGAGGGTAGAACTGACTATGACAGTGAGTACAGGTGATGTAACATTTGAGGGTAGAACTGTAGAACTGACTATGACAGTGAGTACAGGTGGTGTAACATATGAGGGTAGAACTGTAGAACTGACTATGACAGTGAGTACAGGTGGTGTAACATTTGAGGGTAGAACTGACTATGACAGTGAGTACAGGTGGTGTAACATTTGAGGGTAGAACTGACTATGACAGTGAGTACAGGTGATGTAACAAATGAGGGTAGAACTGACTATTACAGTGAGTACAGGTGTTTTAACATATGAGGGTAGAACTGTAGAACTGACTATGACAGTGAGTACAGGTGATGTAACATTTGAGGGTAGAACTGACTATGACAGTGAGTACAGGTGATGTAACATATGAGGGTAGAACTGACTATGACAGTGAGTACAGGTGATGTAACATATGAGGGTAGAACTGTAGAACTGACTATGACAGTGAGTACAGGTGTTTTAACATATGAGGGTAGAACTGTAGAACTGACTATGACAGTGAGTACAGGTGGTGTAACATATGAGGGTAGAACTGACTATGACAGTGAGTACAGGTGATGTAACATATGAGGGTAGAACTGTAGAACTGACTATGACAGTGAGTACAGGTGGTGTAACATATGAGGGTAGAACTGTAGAACTGACTATGACAGTGAGTACAGGTGATGTAACATATGAGGGTAGAACTGACTATGACAGTGAGTACAGGTGTTTTAACATATGAGGGTAGAACTGTAGAACTGACTATGACAGTGAGTACAGGTGATGGAACATATGAAGGTAGAACTGTCGAACTGACTATGACAGTGAGTACAGGTGATGTAACATATGAGGGTAGAACTGACTATGACAGTGAGTACAGGTGATGTAACATATGAAGGTAGAACTGTCGAACTGACTATGACAGTGGGTACAGGTGTTGTAACATATGAGGGTAGAACTGTAGAACTGACTATGACAGTGAGTACAGGTGATGCAACATATGAGGGTAGAACTGTCGAACTGACTATGACAGTGAGTACAGGTGATGTAACATTTGAGGGTAGAACTGACTATGACAGTGAGTACAGGTGTTGTAACATATGAGGGTAGAACTGTAGAACTGACTATGACAGTGAGTACAGGTGATGTAACATATGAGGGTAGAACTGTCGAACTGACTATGACAGTGAGTACAGGTGATGTAACATATGAGGGTAGAACTGTAGAACTGACTATGACAGTGAGTACAGGTGATGCAACATATGAGGGTAGAACTGACTATGACAGTGAGTACAGGTGATGTAACATATGAGGGTAGAACTGTAGAACTGACTATGACAGTGAGTACAGGTGATGTAACATATGAGGGTAGAACTGACTATGACAGTGAGTACAGGTGATGTAACATATGAGGGTAGAACTGACTATGACAGTGAGTACAGGTGATGTAACATATGAGGGTAGAACTGACTATGACAGTGAGTACAGGTGATGTAACATATGAGGGTAGAACTGTAGAACTGACTATGACAGTGAGTACAGGTGGTGTAACATATAAGGGTGGAACTGTAGAACTGACTATGACAGTGAGTACAGGTGATGTAACATATGAGGGTAGAACTGTAGAACTGACTATGACAGTGAGTACAGGTGGTGTAACATATGAGGGTAGAAGTGACTATGACAGTGAGTACAGGTGGTGTAACATATGAGGGTAGAACTGTAGAACTGACTATGACAGTGAGTACAGGTGGTGTAACATTTGAGGGTAGAACTGACTATGACAGTGAGTACAGGTGATGTAACATATGAGGGTAGAACTGACTATGACAGTGAGTACAGGTGATGTAACATATGAGGGTAGAACTGTAGAACTGACTATGACAGTGAGTACAGGTGTTTTAACATATGAGGGTAGAACTGTAGAACTGACTATGACAGTGAGTACAGGTGGTGTAACATATGAGGGTAGAACTGACTATGACAGTGAGTACAGGTGATGTAACATATGAGGGTAGAACTGACTATGACAGTGAGTACAGGTGATGTAACATTTGAGGGTAGAACTGTAGAACTGACTATGACAGTGAGTACAGGTGGTGTAACATATGAGGGTAGAACTGTAGAACTGACTATGACAGTGAGTACAGGTGGTGTAACATTTGAGGGTAGAACTGACTATGACAGTGAGTACAGGTGGTGTAACATTTGAGGGTAGAACTGACTATGACAGTGAGTACAGGTGATATAACATATGAGGGTAGAACTGACTATTACAGTGAGTACAGGTGTTTTAACATATGAGGGTAGAACTGTAGAACTGACTATGACAGTGAGTACAGGTGATGTAACATTTGAGGGTAGAACTGACTATGACAGTGAGTACAGGTGATGTAACATATGAGGGTAGAACTGACTATGACAGTGAGTACAGGTGATGTAACATATGAGGGTAGAACTGTAGAACTGACTATGACAGTGAGTACAGGTGTTTTAACATATGAGGGTAGAACTGTAGAACTGACTATGACAGTGAGTACAGGTGGTGTAACATATGAGGGTAGAACTGACTATGACAGTGAGTACAGGTGATGTAACATATGAGGGTAGAACTGTAGAACTGACTATGACAGTGAGTACAGGTGGTGTAACATATGAGGGTAGAACTGTAGAACTGACTATGACAGTGAGTACAGGTGATGTAACATATGAGGGTAGAACTGACTATGACAGTGAGTACAGGTGTTTTAACATATGAGGGTAGAACTGTAGAACTGACTATGACAGTGAGTACAGGTGATGGAACATATGAAGGTAGCACTGTCGAACTGACTATGACAGTGAGTACAGGTGATGTAACATATGAGGGTAGAACTGACTATGACAGTGAGTACAGGTGATGTAACATATGAGGGTAGAACTGTAGAACTGACTATGACAGTGAGTACAGGTGATGTAACATATGAAGGTAGAACTGTCGAACTGACTATGACAGTGGGTACAGGTGTTGTAACATATGAGGGTAGAACTGTAGAACTGACTATGACAGTGAGTACAGGTGATGCAACATATGAGGGTAGAACTGTCGAACTGACTATGACAGTGAGTACAGGTGATGTAACATTTGAGGGTAGAACTGACTATGACAGTGAGTACAGGTGTTGTAACATATGAGGGTAGAACTGTAGAACTGACTATGACAGTGAGTACAGGTGATGTAACATATGAGGGTAGAACTGTCGAACTGACTATGACAGTGAGTACAGGTGATGTAACATATGAGGGTAGAACTGTAGAACTGACTATGACAGTGAGTACAGGTGATGTAACATATGAGGGTAGAACTGACTATGACAGTGAGTACAGGTGATGTAACATATGAGGGTAGAACTGACTATGACAGTGAGTACAGGTGGTGTAACATATGAGGGTAGAACTGTCGAACTGACTATGACAGTGAGTACAGGTGATGTAACATATGAGGGTAGAACTGTAGAACTGACTATGACAGTGAGTACAGGTGATGTAACATATGAGGGTAGAACTGACTATGACAGTGAGTACAGGTGATGTAACATATGAGGGTAGAACTGACTATGACAGTGAGTACAGGTGATGTAACATTTGAGGGTAGAACTGTAGAACTGACTATGACAGTGAGTACAGGTGGTGTAACATATGAGGGTAGAACTGTAGAACTGACTATGACAGTGAGTACAGGTGGTGTAACATTTGAGGGTAGAACTGACTATGACAGTGAGTACAGGTGATGTAACATATGAGGGTAGAACTGAATATTACAGTGAGTACAGGTGTTTTAACATATGAGGGTAGAACTGTAGAACTGACTATGACAGTGAGTACAGGTGATGTAACATTTGAGGGTAGAACTGACTATGACAGTGAGTACAGGTGATGTAACATATGAGGGTAGAACTGACTATGACAGTGAGTACAGGTGATGTAACATATGAGGGTAGAACTGTAGAACTGACTATGACAGTGAGTACAGGTGTTTTAACATATGAGGGTAGAACTGTAGAACTGACTATGACAGTGAGTACAGGTGGTGTAACATATGAGGGTAGAACTGACTATGACAGTGAGTACAGGTGATGTAACATATGAGGGTAGAACTGTAGAACTGACTATGACAGTGAGTACAGGTGGTGTAACATATGAGGGTAGAACTGTAGAACTCACTATGACAGTGAGTACAGGTGATGTAACATATGAGGGTAGAACTGACTATGACAGTGAGTACAGGTGTTTTAACATATGAGGGTAGAACTGTAGAACTGACTATGACAGTGAGTACAGGTGATGTAACATTTGAGGGTAGAACTGACTATGACAGTGAGTACAGGTGATGTAACATATGAGGGTAGAACTGACTATGACAGTGAGTACAGGTGATGTAACATTTGAGGGTAGAACTGTAGAACTGACTATGACAGTGAGTACAGGTGGTGTAACATATGAGGGTAGAACTGTAGAACTGACTATGACAGTGAGTACAGGTGGTGTAACATTTGAGGGTAGAACTGACTATGACAGTGAGTACAGGTGGTGTAACATTTGAGGGTAGAACTGACTATGACAGTGAGTACAGGTGATGTAACATATGAGGGTAGAACTGACTATTACAGTGAGTACAGGTGTTTTAACATATGAGGGTAGAACTGTAGAACTGACTATGACAGTGAGTACAGGTGATGTAACATTTGAGGGTAGAACTGACTATGACAGTGAGTACAGGTGATGTAACATATGAGGGTAGAACTGACTATGACAGTGAGTACAGGTGATGTAACATATGAGGGTAGAACTGTAGAACTGACTATGACAGTGAGTACAGGTGTTTTAACATATGAGGGTAGAACTGTAGAACTGACTATGACAGTGAGTACAGGTGGTGTAACATATGAGGGTAGAACTGACTATGACAGTGAGTACAGGTGATGTAACATATGAGGGTAGAACTGTAGAACTGACTATGACAGTGAGTACAGGTGGTGTAACATATGAGGGTAGAACTGTAGAACTGACTATGACAGTGAGTACAGGTGATGTAACATATGAGGGTAGAACTGACTATGACAGTGAGTACAGGTGTTTTAACATATGAGGGTAGAACTGTAGAACTGACTATGACAGTGAGTACAGGTGATGGAACATATGAAGGTAGAACTGTCGAACTGACTATGACAGTGAGTACAGGTGATGTAACATATGAGGGTAGAACTGACTATGACAGTGAGTACAGGTGATGTAACATATGAGGGTAGAACTGTAGAACTGACTATGACAGTGAGTACAGGTGATGTAACATATGAAGGTAGAACTGTCGAACTGACTATGACAGTGGGTACAGGTGTTGTAACATATGAGGGTAGAACTGTAGAACTGACTATGACAGTGAGTACAGGTGATGCAACATATGAGGGTAGAACTGTCGAACTGACTATGACAGTGAGTACAGGTGATGTAACATTTGAGGGTAGAACTGACTATGACAGTGAGTACAGGTGTTGTAACATATGAGGGTAGAACTGTAGAACTGACTATGACAGTGAGTACAGGTGATGTAACATATGAGGGTAGAACTGTCGAACTGACTATGACAGTGAGTACAGGTGATGTAACATATGAGGGTAGAACTGTAGAACTGACTATGACAGTGAGTACAGGTGATGTAACATATGAGGGTAGAACTGACTATGACAGTGAGTACAGGTGATGTAACATATGAGGGTAGAACTGTAGAACTGACTATGACAGTGAGTACAGGTGATGTAACATATGAGGGTAGAACTGACTATGACAGTGAGTACAGGTGATGTAACATATGAGGGTAGAACTGACTATGACAGTGAGTACAGGTGATGTAACATATGAGGGTAGAACTGTAGAACTGACTATGACAGTGAGTACAGGTGTTTTAACATATGAGGGTAGAACTGTAGAACTGACTATGACAGTGAGTACAGGTGGTGTAACATATGAGGGTAGAACTGACTATGACAGTGAGTACAGGTGATGTAACATATGAGGGTAGAACTGTAGAACTGACTATGACAGTGAGTACAGGTGGTGTAACATATGAGGGTAGAACTGTAGAACTGACTATGACAGTGAGTACAGGTGATGTAACATATGAGGGTAGAACTGACTATGACAGTGAGTACAGGTGTTTTAACATATGAGGGTAGAACTGTAGAACTGACTATGACAGTGAGTACAGGTGATGGAACATATGAAGGTAGAACTGTCGAACTGACTATGACAGTGAGTACAGGTGATGTAACATATGAGGGTAGAACTGACTATGACAGTGAGTACAGGTGATGTAACATATGAGGGTAGAACTGTAGAACTGACTATGACAGTGAGTACAGGTGATGTAACATATGAAGGTAGAACTGTCGAACTGACTATGACAGTGGGTACAGGTGTTGTAACATATGAGGGTAGAACTGTAGAACTGACTATGACAGTGAGTACAGGTGATGCAACATATGAGGGTAGAACTGTCGAACTGACTATGACAGTGAGTACAGGTGATGTAACATTTGAGGGTAGAACTGACTATGACAGTGAGTACAGGTGTTGTAACATATGAGGGTAGAACTGTAGAACTGACTATGACAGTGAGTACAGGTGATGTAACATATGAGGGTAGAACTGTCGAACTGACTATGACAGTGAGTACAGGTGATGTAACATATGAGGGTAGAACTGTAGAACTGACTATGACAGTGAGTACAGGTGATGCAACATATGAGGGTAGAACTGACTATGACAGTGAGTACAGGTGATGTAACATATGAGGGTAGAACTGTAGAACTGACTATGACAGTGAGTACAGGTGATGTAACATATGAGGGTAGAACTGACTATGACAGTGAGTACAGGTGATGTAACATATGAGGGTAGAACTGACTATGACAGTGAGTACAGGTGATGTAACATATGAGGGTAGAACTGACTATGACAGTGAGTACAGGTGATGTAACATATGAGGGTAGAACTGTAGAACTGACTATGACAGTGAGTACAGGTGGTGTAACATATAAGGGTGGAACTGTAGAACTGACTATGACAGTGAGTACAGGTGGTGTAACATATGAGGGTAGAACTGTAGAACTGACTATGACAGTGAGTACAGGTGGTGTAACATATGAGGGTAGAAGTGACTATGACAGTGAGTACAGGTGGTGTAACATATGAGGGTAGAACTGTAGAACTGACTATGACAGTGAGTACAGGTGGTGTAACATTTGAGGGTAGAACTGACTATGACAGTGAGTACAGGTGATGTAACATATGAGGGTAGAACTGACTATGACAGTGAGTACAGGTGATGTAACATATGAGGGTAGAACTGTAGAACTGACTATGACAGTGAGTACAGGTGTTTTAACATATGAGGGTAGAACTGTAGAACTGACTATGACAGTGAGTACAGGTGGTGTAACATATGAGGGTAGAACTGACTATGACAGTGAGTACAGGTGATGTAACATATGAGGGTAGAACTGACTATGACAGTGAGTACAGGTGATGTAACATTTGAGGGTAGAACTGTAGAACTGACTATGACAGTGAGTACAGGTGGTGTAACATATGAGGGTAGAACTGTAGAACTGACTATGACAGTGAGTACAGGTGGTGTAACATTTGAGGGTAGAACTGACTATGACAGTGAGTACAGGTGGTGTAACATTTGAGGGTAGAACTGACTATGACAGTGAGTACAGGTGATATAACATATGAGGGTAGAACTGACTATTACAGTGAGTACAGGTGTTTTAACATATGAGGGTAGAACTGTAGAACTGACTATGACAGTGAGTACAGGTGATGTAACATTTGAGGGTAGAACTGACTATGACAGTGAGTACAGGTGATGTAACATATGAGGGTAGAACTGACTATGACAGTGAGTACAGGTGATGTAACATATGAGGGTAGAACTGTAGAACTGACTATGACAGTGAGTACAGGTGTTTTAACATATGAGGGTAGAACTGTAGAACTGACTATGACAGTGAGTACAGGTGGTGTAACATATGAGGGTAGAACTGACTATGACAGTGAGTACAGGTGATGTAACATATGAGGGTAGAACTGTAGAACTGACTATGACAGTGAGTACAGGTGGTGTAACATATGAGGGTAGAACTGTAGAACTGACTATGACAGTGAGTACAGGTGATGTAACATATGAGGGTAGAACTGACTATGACAGTGAGTACAGGTGTTTTAACATATGAGGGTAGAACTGTAGAACTGACTATGACAGTGAGTACAGGTGATGGAACATATGAAGGTAGAACTGTCGAACTGACTATGACAGTGAGTACAGGTGATGTAACATATGAGGGTAGAACTGACTATGACAGTGAGTACAGGTGATGTAACATATGAGGGTAGAACTGTAGAACTGACTATGACAGTGAGTACAGGTGATGTAACATATGAAGGTAGAACTGTCGAACTGACTATGACAGTGGGTACAGGTGTTGTAACATATGAGGGTAGAACTGTAGAACTGACTATGACAGTGAGTACAGGTGATGCAACATATGAGGGTAGAACTGTCGAACTGACTATGACAGTGAGTACAGGTGATGTAACATTTGAGGGTAGAACTGACTATGACAGTGAGTACAGGTGTTGTAACATATGAGGGTAGAACTGTAGAACTGACTATGACAGTGAGTACAGGTGATGTAACATATGAGGGTAGAACTGTCGAACTGACTATGACAGTGAGTACAGGTGATGTAACATATGAGGGTAGAACTGTAGAACTGACTATGACAGTGAGTACAGGTGATGTAACATATGAGGGTAGAACTGACTATGACAGTGAGTACAGGTGATGTAACATATGAGGGTAGAACTGACTATGACAGTGAGTACAGGTGGTGTAACATATGAGGGTAGAACTGTCGAACTGACTATGACAGTGAGTACAGGTGATGTAACATATGAGGGTAGAACTGTAGAACTGACTATGACAGTGAGTACAGGTGATGTAACATATGAGGGTAGAACTGACTATGACAGTGAGTACAGGTGATGTAACATATGAGGGTAGAACTGACTATGACAGTGAGTACAGGTGATGTAACATTTGAGGGTAGAACTGTAGAACTGACTATGACAGTGAGTACAGGTGGTGTAACATATGAGGGTAGAACTGTAGAACTGACTATGACAGTGAGTACAGGTGGTGTAACATTTGAGGGTAGAACTGACTATGACAGTGAGTACAGGTGATGTAACATATGAGGGTAGAACTGAATATTACAGTGAGTACAGGTGTTTTAACATATGAGGGTAGAACTGTAGAACTGACTATGACAGTGAGTACAGGTGATGTAACATTTGAGGGTAGAACTGACTATGACAGTGAGTACAGGTGATGTAACATATGAGGGTAGAACTGACTATGACAGTGAGTACAGGTGATGTAACATATGAGGGTAGAACTGTAGAACTGACTATGACAGTGAGTACAGGTGTTTTAACATATGAGGGTAGAACTGTAGAACTGACTATGACAGTGAGTACAGGTGGTGTAACATATGAGGGTAGAACTGACTATGACAGTGAGTACAGGTGATGTAACATATGAGGGTAGAACTGTAGAACTGACTATGACAGTGAGTACAGGTGGTGTAACATATGAGGGTAGAACTGTAGAACTCACTATGACAGTGAGTACAGGTGATGTAACATATGAGGGTAGAACTGACTATGACAGTGAGTACAGGTGTTTTAACATATGAGGGTAGAACTGTAGAACTGACTATGACAGTGAGTACAGGTGATGTAACATTTGAGGGTAGAACTGACTATGACAGTGAGTACAGGTGATGTAACATATGAGGGTAGAACTGACTATGACAGTGAGTACAGGTGATGTAACATTTGAGGGTAGAACTGTAGAACTGACTATGACAGTGAGTACAGGTGGTGTAACATATGAGGGTAGAACTGTAGAACTGACTATGACAGTGAGTACAGGTGGTGTAACATTTGAGGGTAGAACTGACTATGACAGTGAGTACAGGTGGTGTAACATTTGAGGGTAGAACTGACTATGACAGTGAGTACAGGTGATGTAACATATGAGGGTAGAACTGACTATTACAGTGAGTACAGGTGTTTTAACATATGAGGGTAGAACTGTAGAACTGACTATGACAGTGAGTACAGGTGATGTAACATTTGAGGGTAGAACTGACTATGACAGTGAGTACAGGTGATGTAACATATGAGGGTAGAACTGACTATGACAGTGAGTACAGGTGATGTAACATATGAGGGTAGAACTGTAGAACTGACTATGACAGTGAGTACAGGTGTTTTAACATATGAGGGTAGAACTGTAGAACTGACTATGACAGTGAGTACAGGTGGTGTAACATATGAGGGTAGAACTGACTATGACAGTGAGTACAGGTGATGTAACATATGAGGGTAGAACTGTAGAACTGACTATGACAGTGAGTACAGGTGGTGTAACATATGAGGGTAGAACTGTAGAACTGACTATGACAGTGAGTACAGGTGATGTAACATATGAGGGTAGAACTGACTATGACAGTGAGTACAGGTGTTTTAACATATGAGGGTAGAACTGTAGAACTGACTATGACAGTGAGTACAGGTGATGGAACATATGAAGGTAGAACTGTCGAACTGACTATGACAGTGAGTACAGGTGATGTAACATATGAGGGTAGAACTGACTATGACAGTGAGTACAGGTGATGTAACATATGAGGGTAGAACTGTAGAACTGACTATGACAGTGAGTACAGGTGATGTAACATATGAAGGTAGAACTGTCGAACTGACTATGACAGTGGGTACAGGTGTTGTAACATATGAGGGTAGAACTGTAGAACTGACTATGACAGTGAGTACAGGTGATGCAACATATGAGGGTAGAACTGTCGAACTGACTATGACAGTGAGTACAGGTGATGTAACATTTGAGGGTAGAACTGACTATGACAGTGAGTACAGGTGTTGTAACATATGAGGGTAGAACTGTAGAACTGACTATGACAGTGAGTACAGGTGATGTAACATATGAGGGTAGAACTGTCGAACTGACTATGACAGTGAGTACAGGTGATGTAACATATGAGGGTAGAACTGTAGAACTGACTATGACAGTGAGTACAGGTGATGTAACATATGAGGGTAGAACTGACTATGACAGTGAGTACAGGTGATGTAACATATGAGGGTAGAACTGTAGAACTGACTATGACAGTGAGTACAGGTGATGTAACATATGAGGGTAGAACTGACTATGACAGTGAGTACAGGTGATGTAACATATGAGGGTAGAACTGACTATGACAGTGAGTACAGGTGATGTAACATATGAGGGTAGAACTGACTATGACAGTGAGTACAGGTGATGTAACATATGAGGGTAGAACTGTAGAACTGACTATGACAGTGAGTACAGGTGGTGTAACATATGAGGGTGGAACTGTAGAACTGACTATGACAGTGAGTACAGGTGGTGTAACATATGAGGGTAGAACTGTAGAACTGACTATGACAGTGAGTACAGGTGGTGTAACATATGAGGGTAGAAGTGACTATGACAGTGAGTACAGGTGGTGTAACATATGAGGGTAGAACTGTAGAACTGACTATGACAGTGAGTACAGGTGGTGTAACATTTGAGGGTAGAACTGACTATGACAGTGAGTACAGGTGATGTAACATATGAGGGTAGAACTGACTATGACAGTGAGTACAGGTGATGTAACATATGAGGGTAGAACTGTAGAACTGACTATGACAGTGAGTACAGGTGTTTTAACATATGAGGGTAGAACTGTAGAACTGACTATGACAGTGAGTACAGGTGGTGTAACATATGAGGGTAGAACTGACTATGACAGTGAGTACAGGTGATGTAACATATGAGGGTAGAACTGTAGAACTGACTATGACAGTGAGTACAGGTGGTGTAACATATGAGGGTAGAACTGTAGAACTGACTATGACAGTGAGTACAGGTGATGTAACATATGAGGGTAGAACTGACTATGACAGTGAGTACAGGTGTTTTAACATATGAGGGTAGAACTGTAGAACTGACTATGACAGTGAGTACAGGTGATGTAACATATGAGGGTAGAACTGACTATGACAGTGAGTACAGGTGATGTAACATTTGAGGGTAGAACTGTAGAACTGACTATGACAGTGAGTACAGGTGGTGTAACATATGAGGGTAGAACTGTAGAACTGACTATGACAGTGAGTACAGGTGGTGTAACATTTGAGGGTAGAACTGACTATGACAGTGAGTACAGGTGATGTAACATATGAGGGTAGAACTGTAGAACTGACTATGACAGTGAGTACAGGTGGTGTAACATATGAGGGTAGAACTGTAGAACTGACTATGACAGTGAGTACAGGTGATGTAACATATGAGGGTAGAACTGACTATGACAGTGAGTACAGGTGTTTTAACATATGAGGGTAGAACTGTAGAACTGACTATGACAGTGAGTACAGGTGATGTAACATTTGAGGGTAGAACTGACTATGACAGTGAGTACAGGTGATGTAACATATGAGGGTAGAACTGACTATGACAGTGAGTACAGGTGATGTAACATTTGAGGGTAGAACTGTAGAACTGACTATGACAGTGAGTACAGGTGGTGTAACATATGAGGGTAGAACTGTAGAACTGACTATGACAGTGAGTACAGGTGGTGTAACATTTGAGGGTAGAACTGACTATGACAGTGAGTACAGGTGGTGTAACATTTGAGGGTAGAACTGACTATGACAGTGAGTACAGGTGATGTAACATATGAGGGTAGAACTGACTATTACAGTGAGTACAGGTGTTTTAACATATGAGGGTAGAACTGTAGAACTGACTATGACAGTGAGTACAGGTGATGTAACATTTGAGGGTAGAACTGACTATGACAGTGAGTACAGGTGATGTAACATATGAGGGTAGAACTGACTATGACAGTGAGTACAGGTGATGTAACATATGAGGGTAGAACTGTAGAACTGACTATGACAGTGAGTACAGGTGTTTTAACATATGAGGGTAGAACTGTAGAACTGACTATGACAGTTAGTACAGGTGGTGTAACATATGAGGGTAGAACTGACTATGACAGTGAGTACAGGTGATGTAACATATGAGGGTAGAACTGCAGAACTGACTATGACAGTGAGTACAGGTGGTGTAACATATGAGGGTAGAACTGTAGAACTGACTATGACAGTGAGTACAGGTGATGTAACATATGAGGGTAGAACTGACTATGACAGTGAGTACAGGTGTTTTAACATATGAGGGTAGAACTGTAGAACTGACTATGACAGTGAGTACAGGTGATGTAACATATGAGGGTAGAACTGTAGAACTGACTATGACAGTGAGTACAGGTGATGTAACATATGAGGGTAGAACTGACTATGACAGTGAGTACAGGTGATGTAACATATGAGGGTAGAACTGACTATGACAGTGAGTACAGGTGATGTAACATATGAGGGTAGAACTGACTATGACAGTGAGTACAGGTGATGTAACATATGAGGGTAGAACTGTAGAACTGACTATGACAGTGAGTACAGGTGGTGTAACATATGAGGGTGGAACTGTAGAACTGACTATGACAGTGAGTACAGGTGGTGTAACATATGAGGGTAGAACTGTAGAACTGACTATGACAGTGAGTACAGGTGGTGTAACATATGAGGGTAGAAGTGACTATGACAGTGAGTACAGGTGGTGTAACATATGAGGGTAGAACTGTAGAACTGACTATGACAGTGAGTACTGGTGGTGTAACATTTGAGGGTAGAACTGACTATGACAGTGAGTACAGGTGATGTAACATATGAGGGTAGAACTGACTATGACAGTGAGTACAGGTGATGTAACATATGAGGGTAGAACTGTAGAACTGACTATGACAGTGAGTACAGGTGTTTTAACATATGAGGGTAGAACTGTAGAACTGACTATGACAGTGAGTACAGGTGGTGTAACATATGAGGGTAGAACTGACTATGACAGTGAGTACAGGTGATGTAACATATGAGGGTAGAACTGTAGAACTGACTATGACAGTGAGTACAGGTGGTGTAACATATGAGGGTAGAACTGTAGAACTGACTATGACAGTGAGTACAGGTGATGTAACATATGAGGGTAGAACTGACTATGACAGTGAGTACAGGTGTTTTAACATATGAGGGTAGAACTGTAGAACTGACTATGACAGTGAGTACAGGTGATGTAACATATGAGGGTAGAACTGACTATGACAGTGAGTACAGGTGATGTAACATTTGAGGGTAGAACTGTAGAACTGACTATGACAGTGAGTACAGGTGGTGTAACATATGAGGGTAGAACTGTAGAACTGACTATGACAGTGAGTACAGGTGGTGTAACATTTGAGGGTAGAACTGACTATGACAGTGAGTACAGGTGATGTAACATATGAGGGTAGAACTGACTATTACAGTGAGTACAGGTGTTTTAACATATGAGGGTAGAACTGTAGAACTGACTATGACAGTGAGTACAGGTGATGTAACATTTGAGGGTAGAACTGACTATGACAGTGAGTACAGGTGATGTAACATATGAGGGTAGAACTGACTATGACAGTGAGTACAGGTTATGTAACATATGAGGGTAGAACTGTAGAACTGACTATGACAGTGAGTACAGGTGTTTTAACATATGAGGGTAGAACTGTAGAACTGACTATGACAGTGAGTACAGGTGGTGTAACATATGAGGGTAGAACTGACTATGACAGTGAGTACAGGTGATGTAACATATGAGGGTAGAACTGTAGAACTGACTATGACAGTGAGTACAGGTGGTGTAACATATGAGGGTAGAACTGTAGAACTGACTATGACAGTGAGTACAGGTGATGTAACATATGAGGGTAGAACTGACTATGACAGTGAGTACAGGTGTTTTAACATATGAGGGTAGAACTGTAGAACTGACTATGACAGTGAGTACAGGTGATGTAACATTTGAGGGTAGAACTGACTATGACAGTGAGTACAGGTGATGTAACATATGAGGGTAGAACTGACTATGACAGTGAGTACAGGTGATGTAACATTTGAGGGTAGAACTGTAGAACTGACTATGACAGTGAGTACAGGTGGTGTAACATATGAGGGTAGAACTGTAGAACTGACTATGACAGTGAGTACAGGTGGTGTAACATTTGAGGGTAGAACTGACTATGACAGTGAGTACAGGTTGTGTAACATTTGAGGGTAGAACTGACTATGACAGTGAGTACAGGTGATGTAACATATGAGGGTAGAACTGACTATTACAGTGAGTACAGGTGTTTTAACATATGAGGGTAGAACTGTAGAACTGACTATGACAGTGAGTACAGGTGATGTAACATTTGAGGGTAGAACTGACTATGACAGTGAGTACAGGTGATGTAACATATGAGGGTAGAACTGACTATGACAGTGAGTACAGGTGATGTAACATATGAGGGTAGAACTGTAGAACTGACTATGACAGTGAGTACAGGTGTTTTAACATATGAGGGTAGAACTGTAGAACTGACTATGACAGTGAGTACAGGTGGTGTAACATATGAGGGTAGAACTGACTATGACAGTGAGTACAGGTGATGTAACATATGAGGGTAGAACTGCAGAACTGACTATGACAGTGAGTACAGGTGGTGTAACATATGAGGGTAGAACTGTAGAACTGACTATGACAGTGAGTACAGGTGATGTAACATATGAGGGTAGAACTGACTATGACAGTGAGTACAGGTGTTTTAACATATGAGGGTAGAACTGTAGAACTGACTATGACAGTGAGTACAGGTGATGTAACATTTGAGGGTAGAACTGACTATGACAGTGAGTACAGGTGATGTAACATATGAGGGTAGAACTGACTATGACAGTGAGTACAGGTGATGTAACATTTGAGGGTAGAACTTTAGAACTGACTATGACAGTGAGTACAGGTGGTGTAACATATGAGGGTAGAACTGACTATGACAGTGAGTACAGGTGGTGTAACATTTGAGGGTAGAACTGACTATGACAGTGAGTACAGGTGATGTAACATATGAGGGTAGAACTGACTATGACAGTGAGTACAGGTGATGTAACATATGAGGGTAGAACTGTAGAACTGACTATGACAGTGAGTACAGGTGTTTTAACATATGAGGGTAGAACTGTAGAACTGACTATGACAGTGAGTACAGGTGGTGTAACATATGAGGGTAGAACTGACTATGACAGTGAGTACAGGTTATGTAACATATGAGGGTAGAACTGTAGAACTGACTATGACAGTGAGTACAGGTGTTTTAACATATGAGGGTAGAACTGTAGAACTGACTATGACAGTGAGTACAGGTGGTGTAACATATGAGGGTAGAACTGACTATGACAGTGAGTACAGGTGATGTAACATATGAGGGTAGAACTGTAGAACTGACTATGACAGTGAGTACAGGTGGTGTAACATATGAGGGTAGAACTGTAGAACTGACTATGACAGTGAGTACAGGTGATGTAACATATGAGGGTAGAACTGACTATGACAGTGAGTACAGGTGTTTTAACATATGAGGGTAGAACTGTAGAACTGACTATGACAGTGAGTACAGGTGATGTAACATTTGAGGGTAGAACTGACTATGACAGTGAGTACAGGTGATGTAACATATGAGGGTAGAACTGACTATGACAGTGAGTACAGGTGATGTAACATTTGAGGGTAGAACTGTAGAACTGACTATGACAGTGAGTACAGGTGGTGTAACATATGAGGGTAGAACTGTAGAACTGACTATGACAGTGAGTACAGGTGGTGTAACATTTGAGGGTAGAACTGACTATGACAGTGAGTACAGGTTGTGTAACATTTGAGGGTAGAACTGACTATGACAGTGAGTACAGGTGATGTAACATATGAGGGTAGAACTGACTATTACAGTGAGTACAGGTGTTTTAACATATGAGGGTAGAACTGTAGAACTGACTATGACAGTGAGTACAGGTGATGTAACATTTGAGGGTAGAACTGACTATGACAGTGAGTACAGGTGATGTAACATATGAGGGTAGAACTGACTATGACAGTGAGTACAGGTGATGTAACATATGAGGGTAGAACTGTAGAACTGACTATGACAGTGAGTACAGGTGTTTTAACATATGAGGGTAGAACTGTAGAACTGACTATGACAGTGAGTACAGGTGGTGTAACATATGAGGGTAGAACTGACTATGACAGTGAGTACAGGTGATGTAACATATGAGGGTAGAACTGCAGAACTGACTATGACAGTGAGTACAGGTGGTGTAACATATGAGGGTAGAACTGTAGAACTGACTATGACAGTGAGTACAGGTGATGTAACATATGAGGGTAGAACTGACTATGACAGTGAGTACAGGTGTTTTAACATATGAGGGTAGAACTGTAGAACTGACTATGACAGTGAGTACAGGTGATGTAACATTTGAGGGTAGAACTGACTATGACAGTGAGTACAGGTGATGTAACATATGAGGGTAGAACTGACTATGACAGTGAGTACAGGTGATGTAACATTTGAGGGTAGAACTTTAGAACTGACTATGACAGTGAGTACAGGTGGTGTAACATATGAGGGTAGAACTGACTATGACAGTGAGTACAGGTGGTGTAACATTTGAGGGTAGAACTGACTATGACAGTGAGTACAGGTGATGTAACATATGAGGGTAGAACTGACTATGACAGTGAGTACAGGTGATGTAACATATGAGGGTAGAACTGTAGAACTGACTATGACAGTGAGTACAGGTGTTTTAACATATGAGGGTAGAACTGTAGAACTGACTATGACAGTGAGTACAGGTGGTGTAACATATGAGGGTAGAACTGACTATGACAGTGAGTACAGGTGATGTAACATATGAGGGTAGAACTGTAGAACTGACTATGACAGTGAGTACAGGTGGTGTAACATATGAGGGTAGAACTGTAGAACTGACTATGACAGTGAGTACAGGTGATGTAACATATGAGGGTAGAACTGACAATGACAGTGAGTACAGGTGTTTTAACATATGAGGGTAGAACTGTAGAACTGACTATGACAGTGAGTACAGGTGATGTAACATTTGAGGGTAGAACTGACTATGACAGTGAGTACAGGTGATGTAACATATGAGGGTAGAACTGACTATGACAGTGAGTACAGGTGATGTAACATTTGAGGGTAGAACTGTAGAACTGACTATGACAGTGAGTACAGGTGGTGTAACATTTGAGGGTAGAACTGACTATGACAGTGAGTACAGGTGTTTTAACATATGAGGGTAGACCTGTAGAACTGACTATGACAGTGAGTACAGGTGATGTAACATATGAGGGTAGAACTGACTATGACAGTGAGTACAGGTGTTTTAACATATGAGGGTAGAACTGTAGAACTGACTATGACAGTGAGTACAGGTGATGTAACATTTGAGGGTAGAACTGACTATGACAGTGAGTACAGGTGATGTAACATTTGAGGGTAGAACTGACTATGACAGTGAGTACAGGTGATGTAACATATGAGGGTAGAACTGACTATGACAGTGAGTACAGGTGTTTTAACATATGAGGGTAGAACTGTAGAACTGACTATGACAGTGAGTACAGGTGATGTAACATTTGAGGGTAGAACTGACTATGACAGTGAGTACAGGTGATGTAACATATGAGGGTAGAACTGACTATGACAGTGAGTACAGGTGTTTTAACATATGAGGGTAGAACTGTTGAACTGACTATGACAGTGAGTACAGGTGGTGTAACATTTGAGGGTAGAACTGTAGAACTGACTATGACAGTGAGTACAGGTGATGTAACATATGAGGGTAGAACTGACTATGACAGTGAGTACAGGTGATGTAACATATGAGCGTAGAACTGTAGAACTGACTATGACAGTGAGTACAGGTGGTGTAACATATGAGGGTAGAACTGACTATGACAGTGAGTACAGGTGTTTTAACATATGAGGGTAGAACTGTAGAACTGACTATGACAGTGAGTACAGGTGGTGTAACATATGAGGGTAGAACTGTAGAACTGACTATGACAGTGAGTACAGGTGTTTTAACATATGAGGGTAGAACTGTAGAACTGACTATGACAGTGAGTACAGGTGGTGTAACATTTGAGGGTAGAACTGTAGAACTGACTATGACAGTGAGTACAGGTGATGTAACATATGAGGGTAGAACTGACTATGACAGTGAGTACAGGTGATGTAACATATGAGCGTAGAACTGTAGAACTGACTATGACAGTGAGTACAGGTGGTGTAACATATGAGGGTAGAACTGACTATGACAGTGAGTACAGGTGTTTTAACATATGAGGGTAGAACTGTAGAACTGACTATGACAGTGAGTACAGGTGGTGTAACATATGAGGGTAGAACTGTAGAACTGACTATGACAGTGAGTACAGGTGATGTAACATATGAGGGTAGAACTGACTATGACAGTGAGTACAGGTGATGTAACATATGAGGGTAGAAGTGATCAAGCACTTCTCTAACCGTGCTCTTACCTGTGAGCTGAGCTGTCCTGAGCTACCAGCTGAAGTTAACGACCACAACTCCTTAGATGAGCCAGGGAAGGAAGGAGGAGGAGGAGCTGGAGTGAAAGGAGGCCATGAAGAGTAACAGAAGGATTTGGGCCTGAGTTGGAATAAGGACAAGTGAGAGGGTGAGGCAGTGCCTGGGGAAGAGGGGGAAACGTGGGAAATAGAGGGGAAGACAGGAGGGGGATAGAGAGTCAGTTAGGGTTCTTGTCTACAGTCCTACTTCTCTGATCTCTAACTTCTCTGCCAGATTATTCTGGTTCATCTTCCAGATCAGGAAGCTCAGGAAGAGATATACAGTCATGATTAGAAAGTCTCATCTGTTTGTGAAATCTTCACTACTGTATGTATGGAATGTAATGAATGTTGGATTGTTGTTTAATCATCATGGGGTCACCTGGACACATCATGAATAAACATTATAAAAGAGGGGTCACCTGGACACATCATGAATAAACATTATAAAAGAGGGGTCACCTGGATACATCATGAATAAACATTATAAAAGAGGAGTCTGCTGAATGTTATTATGAAGTCAGTTGAATGTTATTTCTGGTTAGACCTACACTGAACTGTGATGGTGATGTATAGAATGATGTACATTGTTGTTATGTTACCTCTAGTGTGATCTCTCTGTAACCTCTCTGCCAGATCATCCCGATTCATCCCCCTCAGGATCCTCCCCATGTTCCCCACAGCTCTCTCAGGGCCGTATCTCTTCACCATCTGATCCACTGTGTCCTGTCTGTCAGTGTTCTCCAGCTGACTCTCTGGGATGAGAGGACAGCCAGGCAGCCAGGGCCTATACAGATACCACTGAAATGTCTTCAGCTCGTGTGGGTTCATCTCCTCCAGAGTGGTCAGCAGCAGAGCTGGAACATCCAATGTTTTCTAAAACAACAAAGATAACAACAATGAGGAAGGAATAGAAAACCTGACAACTGAAATAAAATAAAGAACCTGATTATATTCCTATTGTTAAGACGTACTAGAATATTTATACTGGTCTCTCAATATCTCATATCATCATGAAATACATTAGGAACATTGACAGACACACACACACACACACAGTATGTGGCTGTGATCTATATGTGGTTCGATCACAATGACATTTGACTTCTCAGACATGACCTCTAGTCTTACCTTCAGCACCTCCAGCCTCTCCTTCAGCTTAGAGATCTCATTCTCCAGAAAACAATGCTTCTCTCCAGATGGGGTCAACCTGAACACAAGAAACAGTCACTACACTGTTCCATATTAATTTCACGGGTCATGAGGATGATTTAATAAAATATGTTATGGTAGAGTTGTTAATATCAGACTCATAATACTTGTATTATGTCCACTCACCATCCAGAAGAGGTGCTGGTAGACTGCTCATCCCTGTTGACCTCTACCTGCGACACACACCCATAAACAAACACACACAGTATTCTTCAGAGAATACTGTGATCTACAGTATGTGGTTTGCTCACATTGACTTTAGACATGGCCACTAGTCTTACCTTCAGCTCCTCCAGCTCCTCCTCCAGCCTAGAGATCTCAGTCAATAGATCACAACGCTTCTCTCTAGACAGGGTCAACCTGGACACAGGAAACAGTCACACACTGTTCTGTTATCCTACACCACCACTACATGCTGTGGTCACTACACTGTTCTGTTACCCTACACCACCACTACATGCTGTGGTCACTACACTGTTCTGTTATCCTACACCACCACTACATGCTGTGGTCACTACACTGTTCTGTTCCCCTACACCACCACTACATGCTGTGGTCACTACACTGTTCTATTCCCCTACACCACCACCACTACATGCTGTGGACACTACACTGTTCTGTTCCCCTACACCACCACTACATGCTGTGGACACTACACTGTTCTGTTCCCCTACACCACCACTACATGCTGTGGTCACTACACTGTTCTGTTCCCCTACACCACCACCACATGCTGTGGTCACTACACTGTTCTGTTCCCCTACACCACCACTACATGCTGTGGACACTACACTGTTCTGTTACCCTACACCACCACTACATGCTGTGGTCACTACACTGTTCTGTTACCCTACACCACCACTACATGCTGTGGTCACTACACTGTTCTGTTCCCCTACACCACCACTACATGCTGTGGTCACTACACTGTTCTGTTCCCCTACACCACCACATGCTGTGATCTCTACACTGTTCTACATTAATTTCAGTCAGTTAATGAGGATGATGTAATAGAGGTATAGAAGAGATGTTAGAGGGTTAATTCACCACTTTTAAAGTTGATTATCTCTCCAGCACCATTCAATGTTACCAGTGACTATAGCAAATCAATCAAATGCATTTTATAAAGACCTTTTCTAATCAGCAGCTGTGACAAAGTGCTCATACAGAAGCCCAGCCTAAAACCCCAAGCAGCAAGCAATGCAGATGTTGAAGCATGGTAGCAAGAAAGAAACTCTCTAGAAAGGCAGGAACCTAGGAAAAAAACAGTGGAGGCTGCTGAGGGGAGGACGGCTCATAGTAAAGCCTTGAATAAAGTCAGTAGAATGGAGATCCTCCAGGTGTAATTCACATTCTGTATTAGTCTCTACCGGTAAAGAAGATCGTGGACTTCAGGAAACAGCAGAGGGAGCACCCCCCCCCCCCCCCCCCCCCCTATCCACATCGAGCAGTGGAGAAGGTGGAAAGTTTAAAGTTCCTCGGCGTACACATCACGGACAAGCTGAAATGGTCCACCCACACAGGCAGCGTGGTGAAAAAGGCGCAACAGTGCTTCTTCAACCTCAAGAGGCTAAAGAAATCTGTCTCGTCACCTAAAACACTCACAAACTTTTACAGATGCACAATTGGGGCGGCAGGGTAGCCTAGTGGTTAGAGGCAGGGTAGCCTAGTGGTTAGAGGCAGGGTAGCCTAGTGGTTAGAGGCAGGGTAGCCTAGTGGTTAGAGGCAGGGTAGCCTAGTGGTTAGAGGCAGGGTAGCCTAGTGGTTAGAGGCAAGGTAGCCTAGTGGTTAGAGGCAGGGTAGCCTAGTGGTTAGAGGCAGGGTAGCCTAGTGGTTAGAGGCAGGGTAGCCTAGTGGTTAGAGGCAGGGTAGCCTAGTGGTTAGAGGCAGGGTAGCCTAGTGGTTAGAGTGTTGGACTAGTAACCAAAACGTTGCAAGTTCAAATCCCCCAGCTGACAAGGTACAAATCTGTCGTTCTGCCCCTGAACAGGCAGTTAACCCACTGTTCCTAGGCCGTCATTGAAAATAAGAACTGCTTCTAAACTGACTTGCCTAGTTAAAAAAAGGTTTAAAAAAAATCAAATTGAGAGCATCCTGGCCGGCTGTATCACCACCTTTAACGTCAATTCCACCACCCTCAACCGCAGGGCTCTCCAGAGGGTGGTGCGGTCCGCACAACGCATCACCGGGGGCAAACTACCCGCCCTCCATGACACCTACAGCACCTGATGTCACAGGAAGGCCATAAAGATCATCAAGGACAACAACCACCCGAGCCACTGCCTGTTCACCCCGCTATCATCCAGAAGGTGAGGTCAGTACAGGTGCATCAAAGCTGGGACCGAGAGACTGAAAAACAGATTCCATCTCAAGGTCATCAGACTGTTTAACAGCCACCACTAACACAGAGAGGCTGCTGCCTACATACAGACTCGAAATCATTGGCCACTTTAATAAATAGATCACTTGTCACTTTAATAATGTTTACAGATCTTGCATTACTCATCTCATATGTATTTTATACCATCTACTGCATCTTGCCTATGCCACTCGGTCATCGCTCATCCATATATTTATATATTTTTCTTCCATCCCTACTTAGATTTTTGTGTATTAAGTAGTTGTTGTGGAATTGTTAGATATTACTGCACTGTTGGGAACTAGAAGCACAAGCATTTTGCTACACTCACAATAACATCTGCTAAACATGTGTATGTGACCAATAACATCTGCTAACCATGTGTATGTGACCAATAACATCTGCTAACCATGTGTATGTGACCAATAACATCTGCTAACCATGTGTATGTGACCAATAACATCTGCTAAACATGTGTACGTGACCAATAACATCTGCTAACCATGTGTATGTGACCAATAACATCTGCTAACCATGTGACCAATAACATCTGCTAACCATGTGACCAATAACATCTGCTAACCATGTGCATGTGACCAATAACATCTGCTAAACGTGTATGTGACCAATAACATCTGCTAACCATGTGTATGTGACCAATAACATCTGCTAAACATGTATGTGACCAATAACATCTGCTAACCATGTGTATGTGACCAATAACATCTGCTAACCATGTGTATGTGACCAATAACATCTGCTAAACATGTATGTGACCAATAACATCTGCTAACCATGTGTATGTGACCAATAACATCTGCTAAACGTGTATGTGACCAATAACATCTGCTAAACGTGTATGTGACCAATAACATCTGCTAACCATGTGTATGTGACCAATAACATCTGCTAAACGTGTATGTGACCAATAACATCTGCTAAACGTGTATGTGACCAATAACATCTGCTAAACGTGTATGTGACCAATAACATCTGCTAACCATGTGTATGTGACCAATAACATCTGCTAAACGTGTATGTGACCAATAACATCTGCTAACCATGTGTATGTGACCAATAACATCTGCTAAACGTGTATGTGACCAATAACATCTGCTAAACGTGTATGTGACCAATAACATCTGCTAAACGTGTATGTGACCAATAACATCTGCTAACCATGTGTATGTGACCAATACATTTGATTTGAAGTGGATCTATGTCATATTTAAAGCAGCTCAGCTGATGCAGAAATCCAGCACTACTGAGTGGACAGAACCAAATTCTATAGAATTCTACAGTGGACAGAACCAAATTCTATAGAATTCTACAGTGGACAGAACCGAATTCTATAGAATTCTACAGTGGACAGAACCGAATTCTATAGAATTCTACAGTGGACAGAACCGAATTCTATAGAATTCTACAGTGGACAGAACTAAATTATATAGAATTCTACAGTGGACAGAACCAAATTCTATAGAATTCTACAGTGGACAGAACCGAATTCTATAGAATTCTACAGTGGACAGAACCGAATTCTATAGAATTCTACAGTGGACAGAACCAAATTCTATAGAATTCTACAGTGGACAGAACTAAATTCTATAGAATTCTACAGTGGACAGAACCGAATTCTATAGAATTCTACAGTGGACAGAACCGAATTCTATAGAATTCTACAGTGGACAGAACCAAATTCTATAGAATTCTACAGTGGACAGAACCGAGTTCTATAGAATTCTACAGTGGACAGAACCGAATTCTATAGAATTCTACAGTGGACAGAACCGAATTCTATAGAATTCTACAGTGGACAGAACCAAATTCTATAGAATTCTACAGTGGACAGAACCTAATTCTATAGAATTCTACAGTGGACAGAACCGAATTCTATAGAATTCTACAGTGGACAGAACCAAATTCTATAGAATTCTACAGTGGACAGAACTAAATTCTATAGAATTCTACAGTGGACAGAACTAAATTATATAGAATTCTACAGTGGACATAACTAAATTCTATAGAATTCTACAGTGGACAGAACCAAATTATATAGAATTCTACAGTGGACAGAACCGAATTCTATAGAATTCTACAGTGGACAGAACCAAATTCTATAGAATTCTACAGTGGACAGAACCGAATTATATAGAATTCTACAGTGGACAGAACTAAATTATATAGAATTCTACAGTGGACAGAACCAAATTCTATAGAATTCTACAGTGGACAGAACCGAATTCTATAGAATTCTACAGTGGACAGAACCGAATTCTATAGAATTCTACAGTGGACAGAACCAAATTCTATAGAATTCTACAGTGGACAGAACTAAATTCTATAGAATTCTACAGTGGACAGAACCGAATTCTATAGAATTCTACAGTGGACAGAACCGAATTCTATAGAATTCTACAGTGGACAGAACCAAATTCTATAGAATTCTACAGTGGACAGAACCGAGTTCTATAGAATTCTACAGTGGACAGAACCGAATTCTATAGAATTCTACAGTGGACAGAACCGAATTCTATAGAATTCTACAGTGGACAAAACCTAATTCTATAGAATTCTACAGTGGACAGAACCGAATTCTATAGAATTCTACAGTGGACAGAACCAAATTCTATAGAATTCTACAGTGGACAGAACTAAATTCTATAGAATTCTACAGTGGACAGAACCAAATTATATAGAATTCTACAGTGGACAGAACTAAATTATATAGAATTCTACAGTGGACAGAACTAAATTCTATAGAATTCTACAGTGGACAGAACCAAATTATATAGAATTCTACAGTGGACAGAACTAAATTATATAGAATTCTACAGTGGACAGAACCAAATTATATAGAATTCTACAGTGGACAGAACTAAATTCTATAGAATTCTACAGTGGACAGAACCAAATTATATAGAATTCTACAGTGGACAGAACCGAATTCTATAGAATTCTACAGTGGACAGAACCAAATTCTATAGAATTCTACAGTGGACAGAACCGAATTCTATAGAATTCTACAGTGGACAGAACTAAATTCTATAGAATTCTACAGTGGACAGAACCGAATTCTATAGAATTCTACAGTGGACAGAACCGAATTCTATAGAATTCTACAGTGGACAGAACCAAATTCTATAGAATTCTACAGTGGACAGAACCGAGTTCTATAGAATTCTACAGTGGACAGAACCGAATTCTATAGAATTCTACAGTGGACAGAACCGAATTCTATAGAATTCTACAGTGGACAGAACCAAATTCTATAGAATTCTACAGTGGACAGAACCAAATTCTATAGAATTCTACAGTGGACAGAACTGAATTCTATAGAATTCTACAGTGGACAGAACCAAATTCTATAGAATTCTACAGTGGACAGAACTATATTCTATAGAATTCTACAGTGGACAGAACCAAATTATATAGAATTCTACAGTGGACAGAACTAAATTATATAGAATTCTACAGTGGACAGAACTAAATTCTATAGAATTCTACAGTGGACAGAACCAAATTATATAGAATTCTACAGTGGACAGAACTAAATTATATAGAATTCTACAGTGGACAGAACCAAATTATATAGAATTCTACAGTGGACAGAACTAAATTATATAGAATTCTACAGTGGACAGAACCAAATTCTATAGAACTCTACAGTGGACAGAACCGAATTATATAGAATTCTACAGTGGACAGAACCAAATTCTATAGAATTCTACAGTGGACAGAACCGAATTCTATAGAATTCTACAGTGGACAGAACTAAATTCTATAGAATTCTACAGTGGACAGAACCGAATTCTATAGAATTCTACAGTGGACAGAACTAAATTCTATAGAAGTCTACAGTGGACAGAACTAAATTCTATAGAATTCTACAGTGGACAGAACCGAATTCTATAGAATTCTACAGTGGACAGAACCGAATTCTATAGAATTCTACAGTGGACAGAACCGAATTCTATAGAATTCTACAGTGGACAGAACTAAATTCTATAGAATTCTACAGTGGACAGAACTAAATTCTATAGAATTCTACAGTGGACAGAACCAAATTCTATAGAATTCTACAGTGGACAGAACCAAATTCTATAGAATTCTACAGTGGACAGAACCGAATTCTATAGAATTCTACAGTGGACAGAACCAAATTCTATAGAATTCTACAGTGGACAGAACTAAATTCTATAGAATTCTACAGTGGACAGAACCAAATTCTATAGAATTCTACAGTGGACAGAACTAAATTCTATAGAATTCTACAGTGGACAGAACCAAATTATATAGAATTCTACAGTGGACAGAACTAAATTCTATAGAATTCTACAGTGGACAGAACCAAATTCTATAGAATTCTACAGTGGACAGAACCGAATTCTATAGAATTCTACAGTGGGCAGAACCAAATTCTATAGAATTCTACAGTGGACAGAACTAAATTCTATAGAATTCTACACTGGACAGAACTAAATTCTATAGAATTCTACAGTATACCATTCATGGACAGGGAGACGGTCCACTCACAGCCTTATTTATTTTCTAATGGTCAAAGTTTGAGTCCGTTTTTATTTAAATGTTCTCTTGTTGCCTTTTCTACATAGAGTAGAAAAGTTTGAGTTTTGTTGCATTTGAGGGAGTTAATGTCTTATTAATGCCCCCCCCCCCCCCCCCCCCCCCTTGGACTAGTATACTCTATGTTCACTGTGAGAGGTGTCCCTGACTGTACCAGGTAGATCATATACTATATGTCCACTCATATCCACTCTGAGAGGTGTCCCTGACTGTACCAGGTAGATAATATACTCTATGTCCACTCATATCCACTCTGAGAGGTGACCCTGACTGTACCAGGTAGATAATATACTATATGTCCACTCATATCCACTCTGAGAGGTGTCCCTGACTGTACCAGGTAGATAATAGATAATATACTATATGTCCACTCATATCCACTCTGAGAGGTGTCCCTGACTGTACCAGGTAGATAATAGATAATATACTCTATGTTCACTCATATCCACTCTGAGAGGTGACCCTGACTGTACCAGGTAGATAATATACTATATGTCCACTCATATCCACTCTGAGAGGTGTCCCTGACTGTACCAGGTAGATAATAGATAATATACTATATGTCCACTCATATCCACTCTGAGAGGTGTCCCTGACTGTACCAGGTAGAGAATAGATAATATACTCTATGTCCACTCATATCCACTCTGAGGGGTGTCCCTGACTGTACCAGGTAGATAATATACTATATGTCCACTCTGAGAGGTGACCCTGGCTGTACCAGGTAGATAATATACTATATGTCCACTCATATCCACTCTGAGAGGTGTCCCTGACTGTACCAGGTAGATAATATACTCTATGTCCACTCATATCCACTCTGAGAGGTGACCCTGGCTGTACCAGGTAGATAATATACTATATGTCCACTCATATCCACTCTGAGAGGTGTCCCTGACTGTACCAGGTAGAGAATATACTCTATGTCCACTCATATCCACTCTGAGAGGTGTCCCTGACTGTACCAGGTAGATAATAGATAATATACTCTATGTCCACTCATATCCACTCTGAGAGGTGTCCCTGACTGTACCAGGTAGATAATAGATAATATACTCTATGTCCACTCATATCCACTCTGAGAGGTGTCCCTGGCTGTACCAGGTAGAGAATATACTCTATGTCCACTCATATCCACTCTGAGAGGTGACCCTGGCTGTACCAGGTAGAGAATATACTCTATGTCCACTCATATCCACTCTGAGAGGTGTCCCTGACTGTACCAGGTAGATAATATACTATATGTCCACTCATATCCACTCTGAGAGGTGTCCCTGGCTGTACCAGGTAGATAATATACTCTATGTCCACTCATATCCACTCTGAGGGGTGTCCCTGGCTGTACCAGGTAGATAATATACTCTATGTCCACTCATATCCACTCTGAGAGGTGTCCCTGGCTGTACCAGGTAGAGAATATACTCTATGTCCACTCATATCCACTCTGAGAGGTGACCCTGACTGTACCAGGTAGATAATAGATAATATACTCTATGTCCACTCATATCCACTCTGAGAGGTGTCCCTGACTGTACCAGGTAGATAATATACTCTATGTCCACTCATATCCACTCTGAGGGGTGTCCCTGACTGTACCAGGTAGATAATAGACTCTATGTCCACTCTGAGAGGTGTCCCTGGCTGTACCAGGTAGATAATAGATAATATACTATATGTCCACTCATATCCACTCTGAGAGGTGTCCCTGACTGTACCAGGTAGATAATATACTCTATGTCCACTCATATCCACTCTGAGAGGTGACCCTGGCTGTACCAGGTAGATAATATACTCTATGTCCACTCTGAGAGGTGACCCTGGCTGTACCAGGTAGATAATATACTCTATGTCCACTCTGAGAGGTGTCCCTGGCTGTACCAGGTAGATAATATACTATATGTCCACTCATATCCACTCTGAGAGGTGTCCCTGACTGTACCAGGTAGAGAATATACTCTATGTCCACTCATATCCACTCTGAGAGGTGTCCCTGACTGTACCAGGTAGATAATATACTATATGTCCACTCATATCCACTCTGAGAGGTGTCCCTGACTGTACCAGGTAGAGAATATACTCTATGTCCACTCATATCCACTCTGAGAGGTGTCCCTGACTGTACCAGGTAGATAATATACTATATGTCCACTCATATCCACTCTGAGAGGTGTCCCTGACTGTACCAGGTAGATAATAGATAATATACTCTATGTCCACTCATATCCACTCTGAGAGGTGACCCTGGCTGTACCAGGTAGAGAATAGATAATATACTCTATGTCCACTCATATCCACTCCGAGAGGTGTCCCTGACTGTACCAGGTAGATAATATACTCTATGTCCACTCATATCCACTCCGAGAGGTGTCCCTGACTGTACCAGGTAGAGAATAGATAATATACTCTATGTCCACTCATATCCACTCTGAGGGGTGTCCCTGGCTGTACCAGGTAGATAATATACTATATGTCCACTCATATCCACTCTGAGGGGTGTCCCTGGCTGTACCAGGTAGATAATATACTATATGTCCACTCATATCCACTCTGAGGGGTGTCCCTGGCTGTACCAGGTAGATAATATACTCTATGTCCACTCATATCCACTCTGAGGGGTGTCCCTGACTGTACCAGGTAGATAATATCCTCTATGTCCACTCATATCCACTCTGAGAGGTGTCCCTGACTGTACCAGGTAGATAATATCCTCTATGTCCACTCATATCCACTCTGAGAGGTGTCCCTGACTGTACCAGGTAGATAGTATACTATATGTCCACTCATATCCACTCTGAGGGGTGTCCCTGGCTGTACCAGGTAGATCATATACTCTATGTCCACTCATATCCACTCTGAGAGGTGTCCCTGACTGTACCAGGTAGATAATAGATAATATACTCTATGTCCACTCATATCCACTCTGAGGGGTGACCCTGACTGTACCAGGTAGATAATAGATCATATACTCTATGTCCACTCATATCCACTCTGAGGGGTGTCCCTGGCTGTACCAGGTAGATAATATACTCTATGTCCACTCTGAGAGGTGTCCCTGAATGTACCAGGTAGATAATAGATAATATACTCTATGTCCACTCATATCCACTCTGAGGGGTGTCCCTGACTGTACCAGGTAGATAATATACTATATGTTCACTCATATCCACTCTGAGAGGTGTCCCTGGCTGTACCAGGTAGATAATAGATAATATACCAGGTAGATAATAGATAATATACTCTATGTCCACTCATATCCACTCTGAGAGGTGTCCCTGACTGTACCAGGTAGATAATATACTCTATGTCCACTCATATCCACTCTGAGAGGTGTCCCTGGCTGTACCAGGTAGATAATATACTCTATGTCCACTCATATCCACTCTGAGGGGTGTCCCTGGCTGTACCAGGTAGATAATATACTCTATGTCCACTCATATCCACTCTGAGGGGTGTCCCTGACTGTACCAGGTAGATAATATACTATATGTCCACTCATATCCACTCTGAGAGGTGTCCCTGACTGTACCAGGTAGATAATATACTCTATGTCCACTCATATCCACTCTGAGGGGTGTCCCTGACTGTACCAGGTAGATAATACACTATATGTTCACTCATATCCACTCTGAGGGGTGTCCCTGGCTGTACCAGGTAGATAATATACTCTATGTTCACTCATATCCACTCTGAGAGGTGTCCCTGACTGTACCAGGTAGATAATATATAATATACTCTATGTCCACTCATATCCACTCTGAGGGGTGTCCCTGACTGTACCAGGTAGATAATATACTCTATGTCCACTCATATCCACTCTGAGAGGTGTCCCTGACTGTACCAGGTAGAGAATATACTCTATGTCCACTCATATCCACTCTGAGAGGTGACCCTGACTGTACCAGGTAGAGAATATACTCTATGTCCACTCATATCCACTCTGAGAGGTGTCCCTGACTGTACCAGGTAGATAATATACTCTATGTCCACTCATATCCACTCTGAGGGGTGTCCCTGACTGTACCAGGTAGATAATATACTCTATGTCCACTCACATCCACTCTGAGGGGTGTCCCTGACTGTACCAGGTAGATAATAGACTCTATGTCCACTCATATCCACTCTGAGAGGTGTCCCTGGCTGTACCAGGTAGATAATATACTCTATGTCCACTCATATCCACTCTGAGGGGTGACCCTGACTGTACCAGGTAGATAATATACTATATGTCCACTCATATCCACTCTGAGGGGTGTCCCTGACTGTACCAGGTAGATAATATACTCTATGTCCACTCACATCCACTCTGAGGGGTGTCCCTGACTGTACCAGGTAGATAATAGATAATATACTCTATGTCCACTCATATCCACTCTGAGGGGTGTCCCTGACTGTACCAGGTAGATAATATACTATATGTCCACTCATATCCACTCTGAGAGGTGTCCCTGGCTGTACCAGGTAGATAATAGATAATATACTATATGTCCACTCATATCCACTCTGAGAGGTGTCCCTGACTGTACCAGGTAGATAATAGATAATATACTCTATGTCCACTCATATCCACTCTGAGGGGTGTCCCTGACTGTACCAGGTAGATAATAGATAATATACTCTATGTCCACTCATATCCACTCTGAGAGGTGTCCCTGACTGTACCAGGTAGATAATATACTCTATGTCCACTCATATCCACTCTGAGGGGTGTCCCTGGCTGTACCAGGTAGATAATATACTCTATGTTCACTCATATCCACTCTGAGAGGTGTCCCTGACTGTACCAGGTAGATAATAGATAATATACTCTATGTCCACTCTGAGAGGTGACCCTGGCTGTACCAGGTAGATAATAGATAATATACTCTATGTCCACTCATATCCACTCTGAGGGGTGTCCCTGACTGTACCAAGTAGATAATAGACTCTATGTCCACTCATATCCACTCTGAGGGGTGTCCCTGACTGTACCAGGTAGATAATAGATAATATACTCTATGTCCACTCATATCCACTCTGAGAGGTGTCCCTGGCTGTACCAGGTAGATAATATACTCTATGTCCACTCATATCCACTCTGAGGGGTGTCCCTGACTGTACCAAGTAGATAATAGACTCTATGTCCACTCTGAGAGGTGACCCTGGCTGTACCAGGTAGATAATAGATAATATACTCTATGTCCACTCATATCCACTCTGAGGGGTGTCCCTGACTGTACCAAGTAGATAATAGACTCTATGTCCACTCTGAGAGGTGTCCCTGACTGTACCAGGTAGATAATATATAATATACTCTATGTCCACTCATATCCACTCTGAGAGGTGTCCCTGACTGTACCAGGTAGATAATAGACTCTATGTCCACTCATATCCACTCTGAGAGGTGTCCCTGGCTGTACCAGGTAGATAATAGACTCTATGTCCACTCATATCCACTCTGAGAGGTGTCCCTGACTGTACCAGGTAGATAATATACTATATGTCCACTCACATCCACTCTGAGGGGTGTCCCTGACTGTACCAGGTAGATAATATACTATATGTCCACTCATATCCACTCTGAGAGGTGTCCCTGACTGTACCAGGTAGATAATAGATAATATACTCTATGTCCACTCATATCCACTCTGAGAGGTGTCCCTGACTGTACCAGGTAGATAATATACTATATGTCCACTCATATCCACTCTGAGAGGTGTCCCTGACTGTACCAGGTAGATAATATACTCTATGTTCACTCACATTCCAGAAGAGGTGCTGGGGAGTTCGCTGGACAGCTCTTCACTCTCCTCCCCTGCTGGTGTCCTTTCCTTCTCAGAGGCAGCTACCTCCTACACACACACACACACACACAGTGTCTGCAGTCTTTTCTATTGATTACCACATTGGAAAGCCACCGCATCCACACACATGGCACTGTAACTGCTTGATATCAAACTAGGTTAGGGTCTAGCCGTGTAATGGAACTTAATGGATGAGACAGTCATTGTTGAGATCACTATGTCTCTTGACAACGTCTCTTGATTGAGATGGTATGTGATTGAAATCGCAAAAGTTTACAATGTAGATCATAAATTATTTCAGATTTCTTCACTCCTTCGAATGACGTGAAAGTACTACCTATAAATTAATCGGATATTACTGCGTTATGAACATAGCTAGATTATAACCTAGACATTTTAATGTAGACCTATTAACTATTACATCACATGTTGTTCCGTCGTGTAAAGTACTTTTCCCCTGTTACTTTGATCGAGTCAATCTAAAACATCCCGTGTTGCTGTAAGAGAAATATGGATACAATGTAGCCTACTTTACTGTATCGCCAACCTTTACCAGTGACGTTTACCACTAATATTTATCCACGAAATAACAGCACACTCAGTTTTACTTCAAACTATTGTCTTACCTTAGATGGGTCCATTTCCTGCCACTCCAGACGCAGCCAGACGACTGGAAAATAATGAAACCTGATCGTAGAGCCCACACTTTAGTTTTCAGCAGTCCAGCCCATCACAACCACCCTATAGTTCATTCTCTTGTAGTGCGTCGCCCTCTTGTGGACAAACCGACACCAAACCAAAATAGATGTGAGAACCATCCTTATCTAGCGATGAAGTCGATTCAACATCTGATAATATTTAGTTATTTATGTTTCCAGTTGAATCACAGGTTGTAATTGTAATTAAATAATATTCTGATTCCTTTTGTGGCTTTGTGGGATTTATTTGAGATAAGAAGAAAACATGTTAATAATTGTCTGCCTGCCTGTCTGGATGTAGGAGTAGGGTTGCAAAATTCTGTGAAATGTCAATAAATTCCCTGGTTCTCCAGAGGATTCCGGATTTCCTGCGTATTCTCTCCTGATACTGGGAATACTCCAATAGGGATTACGAGAAAACCAGGGAATTTATTAAAAACTTATTCGGGATTGGAGTCCCTTCCACGGGACGGAAACACTGTGTACCTGGCAACCTTGGTTAGCGCACACTGCGCCCGGCCCGCCACAGGAGTCGCTGGTGCGCGATGAGACAAGGACATCCCTACCGACCAAGCCCTCCCTAACCCGGACGACGCTAGGCCAATTGTGCGTCGCCCCACGGACCTCCTGGTCGCGGCCGGTTACGACAGAGCCTGGGCGCGAACCCAGAGTCTCTGATGGCACAGCTAAAGAACTGCATCGGGTTCCTAGAATGTTAATTAAGGATTCGCCCCTTTTTTAAAAATGTTTGCCTAAAATGACATCCCCAAATCTAACTGCCAGTAGCTCAGGCCCTGAAGCAAGGATATGCATATTCTTGGTACCATTTGAAAGAAAACACTTATCCTTGTCTCTAGTGCCCCCTGGTGGTTCAGCAAGACATTACATTGTAATGTGTGATGATGGGGAAGAGGTGGAGGAGGAGGGCATGTGACGCTGTAAGGGAGGAATGACAGAGCGAGAGAGAAAGAGAGGAAGAAAGAGAAAGAGAGTCAGCCTAAAATAATTGAACGAATATTAGATGTAAATGAATACAGTAGAGTAAAGTCATGATGTAATTAATTATATTATAATCAGACAGGTCAATTCAAGTTTGGAGATGACGCAACAGTAGTAGGCTTGATTACCGACAACGATGAGACAGCCTACAGGGAGGAGGTAAGGGCTCTGGGAGTGTGGTGCCAGGAAAATAACCTCTCACTCAATGTCAACAAAACTAAGGAAATGATCGTGGGCTTCAGGAAACAGCAGAGGGAGCAGCCCTCTATCCACATCGACAGGACAGCGGTGGAGGAGGTGGAAAGTTTTAAGCTCCTTGGCGTACACCTTACTGACAAACTGAAATGGTCCACCCACACAGACAGCATGGTGAAGAAGGCGCAACACCGCCTCTTCAACCTCAGGAGGCTAAAGAAATTTGGCATAACACCTAAAACCCTTACAAACTTTTAGAGATGCACAATTGAGAGCATCCTGTCGAGCTGTATCACCGCCTGGTATGGCAACTGCACCGCCCACAACCGCAAAGCTCTCCAGAGGGTGGTGCGGTCTGCCCGACGCATGACCGGGGGCAAACTTCCCGCCTTCCTGGACACCTACAGCACCCGATGCCATAGGAAGGACAAAGATATCTTTAAGGGCATCAACCACCCGAGCCACTGCCTGTTCACCCCGCTATCATCCAGAAGGTGAGATCAGTACAGGTGCATCAAAGCTGTGACCGAGAGACTCAAAAAAACAGCTTCTATCTCAATGCCATCAGACTGCTAAACAGCCATCACTAGCACATAGATTAGAAATCACTGGCCACTTTTAGAAATGCCACGCTAGCCACTTTAATAATGTTTCCATATCTTATCATCTCATATGTATAAACTACACTCTACATTATTCTACGGTATCTTAGTACATTTTTATTGTGTTTACATATTGCATCACCCATCTCATATGTATATACTGTATTGTATTCTATACTATGCCACTGACTGTTAAACAGCCAACTCCAGCTGCTGCCTGTAGACATAGATTAGAAATCACTGGCCACTTCAAGGAAATGAAACACTAGCCACTTTAATAATGTTTCCGTATCTTGCATTACTCATCTCATAAACTCAGCAAAAAAATAAATGTCCAACTTTTTTATAGATTTTTTATAGATTTTTTACTTGGTTATGAGAAATGTACCCCATCAGCAATATACTTCCTCATGCTCATTCTGCAGTTGTAGGGGACACAGATATATTAAAAAAAAACAAATGCTCCTAAAACACCCAAATATGTTGTTTTTGAAGTGGCAACACTGCGCGGGCTACACAGGGAAGTATGCGGGCTACACGGGGAAGTATCGCTCAAGTCAAGTACAACATGGAATAGAACCTTGTAGATAAAGTTAAGAATGACACAATTTCATGTATAGGCCTACAGCACCTAAAGACCCCCAGCACTATACCGAGAGCATTGCCATTTCTAAAAATGACATATTTGGGTGATGAAAAGGTGAACTTGTCCTTTAAAAAGGGGAAATTCACTCCTTTTAAAATGTATTATTATCTATCCAGCACCGGACCATTAGACATATATTCAATCTCACCAGTGACTACATTGTTTTTTTATACTCAATTTCCACTCACATAAGAATTCGCTTCTGTTTCCTGTCAGAAGCAACTCATAACGTTTTATTACAGGCTTAGACACCGATATGTAAGCAGTGACAAATGTGTGTGGGCTAAGTGCTAGCAGCTATAGCTATTACAACGTTATGGATGAGTTATGAGTGAAGTGCTAGCAGCTATAGCTATTACAACGTTATGGATGAGTTATGAGTGAAGTGCTAGCAGCTATAGCTATTACAACGTTATGGATGAGTTATGAGTTAAGTGCTAGCAGCTATAGCTATTACAACGTTATGGATGAGTTAGGAGTTAAGTGCTAGCAGCTATAGCTATTACAACGTTATGGATGAGTTATGAGTTAAGTGCTAGCAGCTATAGCCATTACAACGTTATGGATGAGTTATGAGTTAAGTGCTAGCAGCTATAGCTATTACAACGTTATGGATGAGTTATGAGTGAAGTGCTAGCAGCTATAGCTATTACAACGTTATGGATGAGTTATGAGTGAAGTGCTAGCAGCTATAGCTATTACAACGTTATGGATGAGTTATGAGTTAAGTGCTAGCAGCTATTACAACGTTATGAATTCATAGCAAGATTATAACCTAGACATGTAGGCTTATAAACACAAACGTGACATGTTGCATCATTTCATCATGCATGTTATCATAAAGACGTTCCGTTACTTGGATAGAGTCAATCTCCCACTTCCCTTTGTTGGAATATGAACATAGGAGGGGCCCTGTGTTTTAGTTAATCATGTCACATGACCTAGATTTGTACTTTTATTTCAAGCTTTTCATCAAACTGTCCCCTTTTCTTTTTTTTATGTCAGATGGTCCAGACCCATCCTCAGACAATATGGTCTAATTCACATTTCTGGAAAAAGCTCAAAATAAAAAAGGTTAAAATACAGGTCAACCAAAACACCACAGGCCCTATAATTTACCCACGAAGTAACAACCAAAACACCACAGGCCCTATAATTTACCCACGAAGTAACAACCAAAACACCACAGGCCCTATAATTTACCCACGAAGTAACAACCAAAACACCACAGGCCCTATAATTTACCCACGAAGTAACAACCAAAACACCACAGGCCCTATAATTTACCCACGAAGTAACAAACAAAACACCACAGGCCCTATAATTTACCCACGAAATAACAGCCAAAACACCACAGGCCCTATAATTTACCCACGAAGTAACAACCAAAACACCACAGGCCCTATAATTTACCCACGAAGTAACAACCAAAACACCACAGGCCCTATAATTTACCCACGAAGTAACAAACAAAACACCACAGGCCCTATAATTTACCCACGAAATAACAGCCAAAACACCACAGGCCCTATAATTTACCCACGAAGTAACAACCAAAACACCACAGGCCCTATAATTTACCCACGAAGTAACAACCAAAACACCACAGGCCCTATAATTTACCCACGAAGTAACAACCAAAACACCACAGGCCCTATAATTTACCCACGAAGTAACAACCAAAACACCACAGGCCCTATAATTTACCCACGAAGTAACAACCAAAACACCACAGGCCCTATAATTTACCCACGAAGTAACAACCAAAACACCACAGGCCCTATAATTTACCCACGAAGTAACAACCAAAACACCACAGGCCCTATAATTTACCCACGAAGTAACAACCAAAACACCACAGGCCCTATAATTTACCCACGAAGTAACAACCAAAACACCACAGGTCCTATAATTTACCACAAAGTAACAACCAAAACACCACAGGCCCTATAATTTACCCACAAAGTAACAACCAAAACACCACAGGCCCTATAATTTACCCACGAAGTAACAACCAAAACACCACAGGCCCTATAATTTACCACGAAGTAACAACCAAAACACCACAGGCCCTATAATTTACCCACGAAGTAACAGCCAAAACACCACAGGCCCTATAATTTACCCACGAAGTAACAACCAAAACACCACAGGCCCTATAATTTACCCACGAAGTAACAAACAAAACACCACAGGCCCTATAATTTACCCACGAAATAACAGCCAAAACACCACAGGCCCTATAATTTACCCACGAAGTAACAACCAAAACACCACAGGCCCTATAATTTACCCACGAAGTAACAACCAAAACACCACAGGCCCTATAATTTACCCACGAAGTAACAACCAAAACACCACAGGCCCTATAATTTACCCTTGAAGTAACAACCAAAACACCACAGGCCCTATAATTTACCCACGAAGTAACAACCAAAACACCACAGGCCCTATAATTTACCCACGAAGTAACAACCAAAACACCACAGGCCCTATAATTTACCCACGAAGTAACAACCAAAACACCACAGGCCCTATAATTTACCACAAAGTAACAACCAAAACACCACAGGCCCTATAATTTACCCACAAAGTAACAACCAAAACACCACAGGCCCTATAATTTACCCACGAAGTAACAACCAAAACACCACAGGCCCTATAATTTACCACGAAGTAACAACCAAAACACCACAGGCCCTATAATTTACCCACGAAGTAACAACCAAAACACCACAGGCCCTATAATTTACCCACGAAGTAACAACCAAAACACCCACAGGCCCTATAATTTACCCACGAAGTAACAACCAAAACACCACAGGCCCTATAATTTACCACGAAGTAACAACCAAAACACCACAGGCCCTATAATTTACCCACAAAGTAACAACCAAAACACCACAGGCCCTATAATTTACCCACTAAGTAACAACCAAAACACCCCCAGGCCCTATAATTTACCCACAAAGTAACAACCAAAACACCACAGGCCCTATAATTTACCCACGAAGTAACAACCAAAACACCACAGGCCCTATAATTTACCACGAAGTAACAACCAAAACACCACAGGCCCTATAATTTACCCACGAAGTAACAACCAAAACACCACAGGCCCTATAATTTACCCACGAAGTAACAACCAAAACACCCACAGGCCCTATAATTTACCCACGAAGTAACAACCAAAACACCACAGGCCCTATAATTTACCACGAAGTAACAACCAAAACACCACAGGCCCTATAATTTACCCACGAAGTAACAACCAAAACTCCACAGGCCCTATAATTTACCCACGAAGTAACAACCAAAACACCACAGGCCCTATAATTTACCCACTAAGTAACAACCAAAACACCCCCAGGCCCTATAATTTACCCACGAAGTAACAACCAAAACACCACAGGCCCTATAATTTACCCACGAAGTAACAACCAAAACACCACAGGCCCTATAATTTACCACGAAGTAACAACCAAAACTCCACAGGCCCTATAATTTACCCACAAAGTAACAACCAAAACACCACAGGCCCTATAATTTACCCACTAAGTAACAACCAAAACACCCACAGGCCCTATAATTTACCACGAAGTAACAACCAAAACACCACAGGCCCTATAATTTACCACGAAGTAACAACCAAAACACCACAGGCCCTATAATTTACCCACGAAATAACAACCAAAACACCACAGGCCCTATAATTTACCACGAAGTAACAACCAAAACACCACAGGCCCTATAATTTACCCACGAAGTAACAACCAAAACACCACAAGCCCTATAATTTACCACGAAGTAACAGCTAAAACACCACAGGCCCTATAATTTACCACGAAGTAACAGCCAAAACACCACAGGCCCTATAATTTACCACGAAGTAACAGCCAAAACACCACAGGCCCTATAATTTACCACGAAGTAACAACCAAAACACCACAGGCCCTATAATTTACCCACGAAGTAACAACCAAAACACCCACAGGCCCTATAATTTACCCACGAAGTAACAACCAAAACACCCACAGGCCCTATAATTTACCACGAAGTAACAGCCAAAACACCACAGGCCCTATAATTTACCATGAAGTAACAACCAAAACACCACAGGCCCTATAATTTACCCACGAAGTAACAGCATGCTCAGTTTTCCTTTAAAAGGGTTCTTACCATCGAAGGGTACATTTTTGGACACCAGGAATCTATGTGCAGCCAGCCGACTGGAATATAATGAAGCCTGCTAGCACAGCGCTTCAGTTATCAGCATCCCATCCCATCTCATCTCACCCCATCCCATCCCATCTCATCCCATCCCATCCCATCTCATCTCATCTCATCCCATCTCATCTCACCCCATCTCATCTCATCTCATCCCATCCCATCTCATCCCAGAACGTATTCTCCCTTGTTCTCTGATAGTGAATCACCCTCATGTGGACAAACTGACACCAAACCAAAATAGAAGTGAATGTCTAGAGTAGTGTTTCCCAGTCCTGGGGACCCAAGGGGAGCACCTTTTGGTTTTTCCCCCAGCACAACACAGCTGATTCAAACAATCAACTTAACATTAAGCTGTATTTTAAATCAGCTGTGTAGTGCTCGGGCAAAAACCAAAACGTGCATCCCTTGGGATGCCCAGGACCGAGTTTGGTTAACACGACTCTAGAGCAGTGAGTGTTTCCTAATCCAGGTCCTCCTGGGGAACGTGTCCTGGCACATTAAGCCTTTGATTATTTGAATCAGGTTTGTTAATGTTGAGTTGATTAGATGAAGCAGTTGTGTAGTGATAGTAGAGGCAAAAACAGAAATGTGGACCTTCTGCTTCCCCAGGACCAGGATGAACAAACACTGGTCTAGAGATCATGGTCTGACATTCTAGCCATGAAGTCGATACAACATCTCTGATATGGTCTTGTTCTTTATGTTTCCAGTTGTATCACAGGTTGTATTTGTAATGAAACAATATTCTGACTCCTTGATTGGGTTTGTAGGATTTATTTAAATATTTACACTACCGGTCAAAAGTTTGGGGTCACTTAGAAATGTCCTTGTTTTTGAAAGAAAGGCAAAACATTTTTTGTCCATTTAAAATAACATCAAATTGATCAGAAATACAGTGTAGACATTGTTAATGTTGTAAATGACTGAAAACAGATGATTTTTAATTGAATATCTACATAGGTGTGAGCAACTATCACTCCTGTGTTCCAATGGCACATTGTGTTAGGTAATCCATCTTTATAATTTTAAAAGGCTAATTGATCATTAGAAAAACCCTTTTGCAATTATGTTAGCACAGCTGAAAACGGTTGTTCTGATTAAAGAAGCAATTAAACTGGCCTTCTTTAGGCTAGTTGAGTATCTGGAGCATCAGCATTTGTGGGTTCGATTACAGGCTCAAAATGGCCAGAAACAAAGAACTTTCTTCTGAAACTCGTCAGTCTATTCTTGTTCTGAGAAATGAAGGCTATTCCATGTGAGAAATTGCCAAGAAACTGAAGATCTCGTACAATGCTGTGTACTACTCTCTTCACAGAACAGAGCAAACTGGGGCTAACCAGAATAGAAAGAGGAGTGGGAGGCACCGGTGCACAACTGAGCAAGAGGACAAGTACATTAGAATGTCTAGTTTGAGAAACAGACGCCTCACAAGTCCTCAACTGGCAGCTTCATTAAATAGTACCCGCAAAACACCCGTCTCAACGTCAACAGTGAAGAGGTGATTCCGGGGTGCTGGCCTTCTTAGCAGTAAACTATCAGAGTATATCCTAGAATCCAGTAGAATCATGTAACCTATCAGAGTATATCCTAGAATCATAATGTATCAGATTATATCCTAGAATCTAGTAGAATAGTAATAATGTAAACTATCAGAGTATTTACTAGAATACAGCACACTGTAATCATAATGTAACCTGTCAGAGTATTTCCTAGTGTCTACAGAATAAAGTATACCCTACCATACAACATATCATTGTATACTTATAGAATGACTGGGGCAAGGCAAGGGTAGCCTATAATATAGGGTCGATTGGCAACAGTGATGGTCTAGTCCATCATTAGCCCAATGGGTGGGCCTGTCTGAATGTTTTTGTTGTGCAGAATGGCCATTATTTGGCTAATAATGGGGGAAAAAAGTAAACGATGTGGAAGCCTCGAGGACAAATATGGGCTTTTGTGCAGGGTTGAGGTCAATTCCAGTCAATTCAGAAAGTAAACTATTCCAATTCCACATTTCCCTCATTGAAAAGTATTGAAGAGAATTGACATTTCAGTGTACTGAATTGACTGGAATTTAAATGAAGTAAATACCTACTTCAATTCCAACCACAAAACCTCCGTTTAGATTTTGAAACCTAAAAATAACTTGCCTAGCTAACAGCTAAATGTTGTTTTTACTTTGTATTCTAATTGAGGCTCCACATGTTGTCATGGAAAATATGAATGTTATTTCCAACAGCCAAGGAGCAACTCCGCCATAAATCCAGTGCATATTGAACAATATTGATGCAATAATGTTCATGGTATTTTGGAAATGTTCTATCAGCTGATGCTGGGTTGCCATGGTAATGTAAAATGCTCATTCAAATGATACTAACTGATGTGGCTCATGCAATGGAATGTATATATTTTTTTAAACATCAGTTTAGTTCACTCAACAAATCACAGCACAGATTAAAGGGTACACTTCCTGCTTTTACTTCCTGGCATGGATACACTCAAAATGGCTGCCAGTCCACCCATTATGCCATCATTGACTTGAATGTTGACACCTTTCTATTCATATTTCTATGGCTGAAAGGCCAGTCTCTTTGGGAGTGACGAGGAGTGACGAGGAGTGGGATGTTAGCTGGAGAGACCGTTACCTAGACTACAGATAATGGGTTTCATTGCAGGACTTTTTGGGGACCAACAATTGATTCCCATTCAAAATCCTATTTTTCCTAACCCCTAAACCCTAACTGTGAACCTAACCCCTAAGCCTAAAATAACCTTTTTACAAGTGAAGACTGAAAAAAAAAGTCCTTCTCTGGATTTTAGTTAGTTTACTATTCATGAGGACTTCTGGTACTCACAAGTATAGTAAAACGTGTACTCACACACACACACACACACACACACACATACAAAACACCAGCCTATTAAATGTACCATTAAAATAGTTATGTCAGACGTATAAAGAGCATTGTTCAGTGTTGATTAAAATGGGACGAGGCGTAGACCAGAGGGCTAAACTACAAAGACCATTCAATGAGTCAGCCTGTCTAAATACTCTGATATGACCTTTTCTTGTTTTTAGAAAGAGAAGCTTGGAATTGGCATTGTATAGCTGACTCAACCAACAACGCATATCTCATTTTGAATGCATTAATTAGTCAGAAAAATCAATAGATATTTCTGGTTGCTTATCAAAGTTAGCTGGATAACTAATTGATCCTGCTTTGTAGTACACCTCCTCTATACACATGTCATTTTAATACTCACAAGCAGATCCCTACTGCAAGCTATTAAAGTTAATTAAATTATTTGTGTTGGTTCTGGGTTGCTGACATTAATAATAACAGTCATTTAGTAGATGCTTTTATCCAAAGTCAGTCATGCATGCACACATTCACGTATGGGTGGTCCCAGGAATTGAACCCACAATCCTAGTATTAATATTAGTAGTATTAACTATTAGTAGTATTAATATTAGTAGTATTAATATTAGTCGTATTCATATTAGTAGTATTAATAGTAGTAGTACAACACTACAGTTGCTGCTCTTTCAAAGCACACAGAGACGTCTTCCTTATGTGTATCCAGCGTGTGTCCGGCATGTGTTAGTCCGTTGTGTGTGTTAGTCCGTTGTGTGTGTTAGTCCGGTGTGTGTCTTAGTCCGGTGTGTGTGTGTGTGTGTGTGTGTGTGTGTCTTCTGGTGTTTTCTGAGTCTCCAGACGTGCAGAAAGCGTTTGCCACAGACCAGACACTGGAAGGGCCTCTCTCCTGTGTGAATGAGCTGATGCTCTTTTAAACTAGAAGATGTGGAGAGACTGGCCCCGCAGTCGGCACAGTGGTGAAGTTTCTCCCCTGTGTGAGTCCGATGGTGTGCCCTCATGTTACCCCTCTGTGAGAAACCCTTCCCACACACGGGGCAGTGGAATGGTTTCTCTCCAGTGTGAATCCGCTGGTGAGATTTCAACTGCTGCAAGTCAATGAAGCTTTTCCCACAATCAGTGCAGAGGTGAGGTCTCTCCCCCGTGTGGATGAGAAGGTGCCTCTTCAGAGTCTCTGACCGGGAATAGGCCTTCCCACAGTCAGGGCAGCGGTGCGGTTTCTCTCCCGTGTGAGCGCGTTGGTGCCGTCGAAGCTCGGATGGTTTGGGGAAGCAGATCCCGCAGTCAGCGCAGCGGTGGGGTCTCTCCAGCTTCCCTTGGTGAGCCTGCTCGTGCACTTTCCGGTGACGGTCGTCGGCAAAGCTCTTCCCGCACTGGGAGCAAGGGAACGGTTTCTCTCCGGTGTGTCCTCGCTCGTGCCGAACCAGGCCGGATAACTTCTTGAAGGTCTTGCCACATTTAGGACACGGGTGGTCCATCCTCTTTCTCCTCTGGTGTACGGGCTGGTGCCTTAGATTAGAGCACTATTGTTATGGTCTACACAGTTAATTGTCCATGAATTTTTTACAGAACAGAAATGGCTCTTTGGTGTTCTGGCTTACCTTCTGAGGCGCGACAGCTTCTCAAACGTCTTGCCACACTGTTGACACTGGTGAGTCGGCTTCTCGGTGCTCTTGTGTGTTCCCCTGTGTTTCTTCAGGACTGAGAGGTTGCCAAAAGACTGGTTGCAGTCAGGGCACGGGTGCTTGCTCTTCCTCAAGTGTGATGGCTCGTGCCTCTTCAGACGCGACAGCCTCTCAAAGGTTTTACCGCAGTCGGGGCACTGGTGGAGTTTCTTTACTGTGTTCTTATTCTTTGGTGCTTTGGGTTCTCCCACCTTCACTACCACAGCGGGACTTGGTGTGTAGTCGGTGTCTGAACCTAGACAGACAAGGGAATAGATTTAGCCTGGTTAAAACATTGGTTAATGTCTGGATTAACCAGGCTAGATTTTTTTAGTTTAGAGTAAACAAAAAATGTGTGTGTGTGTGTGTGTGTGTGTGTGAGTGAGTGAGACAAGACACAGGTAGTTATTGGGCGGGCAGTCACTCAATGTCGGGCATATTACACAATGTACGTGACATATACTATTAAAGGCCCAATGCAGCCGTTTTTGACTGAATATCAAATAATTTCTCGGTAACAATTAAGACCTTACTGTAATAGTTTCCAATTAAAGTTGTCAAAAATAAACAAAAATAGCTTTGTAGCAACAACAAAAAAAATCTCATGCAAGAATCTTGCTAGTTCTGTCTGGGAGGGGCCGAATTGAAGGGAATTGTCACCTGAAAACGATCTGTTATTGGTAGAGAGGTTTGGGACTCTGTTATTGGTCTATTAACTCCACCCATACAAAATCTGCTGATTAGAAAATGTAGATCAGGGGGTGGGCAACTCCAGTCCTTGAGGGCCTGATTGGTGTCACACTTTTTCTCCATCCCTAGCAAACACAGCTGATTAATCAATCTGCATTCTAAACTGAAAATCATGATTAGGTGATTATTGGAGTCTGGTGTGTTAGCTGGGGCAAAACTGTGACACCAATCAGGCCCTCGAGGACTGGAATTGCCCATCCCCTGGTGTAGATGGCATTTTCAATCAGCAACTATCAAGAAATAACACTGGTCATATATATATTACACTTTTACAGTGTTATATTTATAGAACAGCTGATGAAACTGACACAAAACAAAGAAAGGCTGAATTTTGACCACAACTGGGCCTTTAACACAATGCTACGGACATTACTATGAAACTGATAATGTTCTCCCCAAACCCAACCTCGGTCAACCATGTCCTCCTCATCATCCTCATCATCCTCATCTTCCTCCTCCTCTTTGACAATCACATTGAATGTTGGTTTTCTTGCCTCACGGAGGCCTGGAAGGTCCTCTGGTTCCAACCCAGACTTATCAACAGCACCTGGGGAGGGAATAGAATTAGGTTCATTTCTAAATCCCCTTAATAGCAAAATCCCAGTTGGAAGAATCCCAAGATCAGGAGAGAAGCAGGAAATCGGTGAATTCTCCAATTAAGATTTCTGGAAAATCTGGGAATTTTTGGCGAGTTATGGGAATTGTGCCTAACTGGCCTTATTGTCAACACTAGCTAGGTTTGTTACAATATGGCATTTCCATGGTAATGGAATGACACGGACTCAGATTTTTCCACTTTAAAATGTATGCCTAACAAACACCATTGAAATCAAAGTTTAACAAACCATATCACTCTATTTTAACAATGTACACTGAAAATGTTACTATAAAACACATTTACTAGAAGAACTGTGCAGATCCAAAGTTTGGTAACAGAATTTCAGTAAAATCTCCCTCAGCTTTTTTATGGAACCAAGATAAAGTTTGATCATACAGTTACTGTTCCCCTTCCCCTCTTGAATTCATTATTAAGGGGCCATCACCATGACTTTAATACACCAATGGTAACATGATATTCTCTTACCCAATTAAAAAAATGGTGGAAGCCCTCAATGACAACATCCACGCTAAAACAGGTGATATACATCTAAAGTCCTCTGTGGTTTGAGCAGAAATCAAAACGTTGCTTATTTCTAATATTAAGGATATAAAATGGTTGGGGAAAGTATACAGTTGAAGTCGGACATTTACATACCCCTTAGCCAAATACATTAAAACTCAGTTTCACAATTCCTGACATTTAATCCTAGTAAAAATTCCCTGTTTTAGGTGAGTTAGGATCACCACTTCAGAATAATAGTAGAGAGAATGATTTATTTCAGCTTTTACTTCTTTCATCACATTCCCAGTGTGTCAGAAGTTTACATACACCCAATTAGTATTTGTTAGCATTGCCTTTAAATTGTTTAACTTGGGTCAAACGTTCTGGGTAGCCTTCCACAAGCTTCCCGCAATAAGTTGGGTGAATTTTGGCCCATTCCTCCTGACAGAGCTGGTGTAACTGAGTCAAGTTTATAGGCCTCCTTGCTCTGCCCACAAATGTTCTATGGGATTGAGGTCAGGGCTTTGTGATGGCCACTCCAATCCCTTGACTTTGTTGTCCTTAAACCATTTTGCCACAACTTTGGAAGTATGCTTGGGGTCATTGTCCATTTGGAAGACCCATTTGTGACCAAGCTTTAACTTCCTGACTGATGTCTTGAGCTGTTGCTTCGATATATCCACAATTTTCCTACCTCATGATGCCATCTATTTTGTGAAGTGCACCAGTCCCCCCTGCAGCAAAGCATCCCCACAACATGATGCTGCCACCCCCGTGCTTCACAATTGGGATGGTGTTCTTTGGCTTGCAAGCCTCAACCTTTTTCTGCAAACATAACGATGGTCTTTATGGCCATTTTTGTTTCATCAGACCAGAGGACATTTCTCCAAAAATTACAATCTTTGTCCCCATGTGCAGTTGCAAACCGTAGTCTGGCTTTTTTTATGGCAGTTTTGGAACAGTGGCTTCTTCCTTGCTGAGCGGCCTTTCAGGTTCTGTCGATATAGGACTCGTTTACTGTGGATATAGATATCTTTATACCGGTTTCCTCCAGCATCTTCCCAAGGTCCTTTGCTGTTGTTCTGGGATTGATTTGCACTTTTCGCACCAAAGTACGTTCATCTCTAAGAGACAGAACGCATCTCCTTCCTGAGCAGTGTGACGGCTGCATGGTCCTATGGTGTTTATACTTGTGTAATATTGTTTGTACAGATGAACGAGGTACCTTCAGGCGTTTGGAAATTGCTCCCAAGGATGAACCAGACTTGTGGAGGTCTACCATTTTTTCCCCTGCGGTCTTGGCTGATTTCTTTTGATTTTCCCATGATGTCAAGCAAAGAGGCACTGAGTTTGAAGGTAGGCCTTGAAATACATCCACATGTACACCTCAAATTGACTCAAATTATATAAATTAGCTTATCAGAAGCTTCTAAAGCCATGACATCATTTCCTGGAATTTTCCAAGCTGTTTAAAGGCACAGTCAACTTGGTGTATGTAAACATCTGACCCACTGGAATTGTGATACAGTGAATTATAAGTGAAATAATCTGTCTGTAAACAATTGTTGGAAAAATGACTTGTGTCATGCACAAGTAGATGTCCTAACCAACTTGCAAAAAACTACAGTTTGTTAACAAGACATTTGTGGAGTGATTGAAAAGTTTTAATGACTCCAACCTAAGTGTATGTAAACTTCTGACTTCAACTGTATATGCCTTAATTTCTCAAAAATATAGACTCAGCTTTCATTTGACACCAGATTTGACATTCTCCTATGACCTTTACATGTTGGTGCTCATGGGTCCTTTTACATGGAACTGGAACATGTGGTCTAGTGGTCTAAGCTGCTGGCTCCAGAACAAATATACCGTTGGTGGTGTTCCGTACCGACAGATGCGCAGGCGTTGCATAGCGTCAACCAATGGTTTCGCGCCACATCATCGACTAGTCAGTCTGGCATCAAATTGATACATCACATGATGTGGTTAGCTGGTATGTTAAACACCCATCCAGCCGTTGTGAGATCTGACATGATGGCATGTTTTCAGGCAGTAACCTCCCACCACCGTGTACGGCTGCGGTCCACTTCTATTTCAGAACGCTTTCCTCTCTACTCTATCCTACCCAATGAAACAGAACATATGAGAGGAGTGGCACTGCCTCACTTCTTAAAACACTTTTAAAGTAGGAAAAAACATGTTATATATATATCCTAGTTTACCTTCATGACTGTAGTCCATTTGTGAGGGCTGGACAGGGTTGCACCAGCTGTGTGTAACGTCATCATCACTAGTGGGTTCGTCTTTAACACTGATGTGAGGATCCATATACGGTGCTTTATCTGTAGGTGTGATGGCATGCACACACACACACACACACACACACACACACATAGAATGAAGTGAAATGTTAAGTTTTGGCGACAGTAGGCAGGTTTCCATTGACCCAGCAACGTCGCAAAAAATATCATTGCGACATGTGTAATGGAAACGGCAGATCTAGGATAACTTTTCTAAACATCAACAACATTTGTATCTGTTTCGACATGGGTAGATGTGTCTTTTGCCAAACTTTCTTTACTACAAGACATGATGATTGAAAGTGTTTTGTTTTTTTCAAAAGAAATTATAGCAGGATAATGTTGAAGGTACGCAGGGCCCGTGATGTTATCATGTAACTATATATAAAACTCCACATTTAATTGAAAATGCCTACTGCCTGCAAAATCTATTTTTTCAACTAAAAATTACATTTATTTTTAGGACTGATTTTCCTAACTTTCAAGAATACCTGAATTGCTTTGCCTCGCAAGTTTCGCCATCCAATTATTTAAGATCTACAGGAGAGCAAGTTACCCAATGATCTACCGTATATATTTTTACACACACACTAGATGACAGAGGGCGCTGTGTTGAAGCCACCGTGTTGCCATCTTGACACTCTCCCACCATTGTAAATAATATTTTGGAAGCTACAGAAAGGCTCCATTTGTTTTTGACACATGAATTCCATTACAGACATTTTAATGTATACTTTTAAATGATTTGACCTAAAATATAAAAATATAAAAACATGTTCCTTAAAGTAGATTACTAGTGTTATTGTCCTCACTAAAACAAAAATACACGTAATTGAAATACTGTAGAATGCCATTCATTCCTATGGAGAACTGCTCCTACTAGGGAGTGCCAATATGGATGACCAACAGCTTCAAAGCCTCTCAATGGCCCATACATATCATCAGCAATCCAGAGTTTATATACATCATTGCACTTACCCCATTCATAGACGCCAAATGTTTTTGCGCCTGTTTGTGATAGTATCTTCTGACGAGGGAGTTTTGTTAAGAGCCTAGCTTAAGGTACCGTTTTGGAAACATAAATAACTTATAAAACAACACCTTCATAAGGTTAGTGTTCCACGTGGCCATATTATATCCATGTTACAGCGTTTGTTTACAGAAAACAGAGGTGACCACCTGTGCTATTTTGCTATGTTTCGAACACACCTGCACAATGAAATGTTGCGTTTGCCTTGCAGCATCGTGTTGCGGAGGGCAGTTGCAGTGCGTTCGGTGTGGTGCATACGTTGAACGTATGCGTCAAACTAAGTGTAGACGGCTTGACAGAAATGGCAGCAGAAGGTGAATGTTGAACTTTGGTTGCATACATATCCAGATGATGCTGCATACTATTTTGCGCAATGTCACGGTCGGTGTGTTCGAAGCGTATCTAGCGTGCTTCAAACACTTGTACGCGTAACTCGGGAAGTGTAGTGTAAGTGTAGTTTCGTCAGATGGAGGCACCCATATCTGTATGAATCTGTGCAAAATATTTTTTATTTCAAGTATTGTTTTCTCGCTAATGAAAGGGCCATATGTTTCGAGAGCGATGATTACCAAATCGTATTAGTCACAAGCACCGAATATAACAGGCGAAATGCTTACTTACAAAGACCCCAACAAACAATGCACGCTTAAACCACTTCATTTTTATTCCACACTGTAGGTTTTAGCGAAAGTATTTTTTTTTTTTAGGTGTGAAGTCATTATGTCCAGCTGTTTTACCTGGACAAGATAGCTGAATGGAAACGCAACATAATAGGGAATTGTCGCATTTGCCTGGAAACCCAACATTGAATTGGTTAGAATTCTATGTCAGCAAGAAATTACCTTTTGAATAATGAACGTTTCCTCTCACGGCCCCTATTTTATTTAACTAGGCAAGTCAGTTAGGAACAAATCATTAGTTTCAATGACGACATAGGAACAGTGGGTAAACTGCCTTGTTCAGGGGCAGAACGATAGATGTTTACCTTGTCAGCTCGGGGATTCGATCTTGAAACCTTCCGGTTACTAGTAAAACGCTAGGCTACCTGCCGCCCCGCTATAGGCCAGAATGTTGAATACAATTACCGGTGTCTGTGCAAAAGTTGATGTTTTCCTATCGATATGACTCACATTCCTACCACCAAAGGGACCAACTGCACGGACCACCGGTAGGCCTACCTTAAAATAGATTCGTATTCAACATTCTCGCTTGTGGAGGTCGCGAGAGGAAACTTTCATGATTCAAACGCTCATTTCGGATGGACGTAGAATTCTAGGGAATTCAATGTCGGGTTTCCAGGCAACTGTCGCATCTATCTTCTATGCGAACTTTGTAAATGTCGACAAATCACTGGACATAACTAGTGACACAAAGGAGATAAGTCACTCACAACATAGAGCTGGTAGGCAGAGGCATAATGTTTAACGTTATTACAGATCTGATGTTTACAGACATAAAAGACCGAAGGCTACAATTAGCAATGACATGATGATGATAACGGCGGAAATATTACGGTTTATTTTTGTGAACATGTTGCCACTATTTCAGCACTCACCAATAAAGGCCAGCTTCTGACATTAACAGTACTGCAGCAAACAAAACAGCCACCCACCTATGCTAACGATGCTAGTACTTCTGTTAGCTTGCTCTCTCTGTTTCTGTCCTTTTCATAGAGTTCTAGCTATTTAGATGATCTCGCATTCTAGTAGGGGCAGTAATCCTTAAATCAGCAACGTATCAAGTCACGTCTCATATATAAATATATTTATTATAACTTGGAAAACGCGGAGTTGCTAGCCACCTACCTGATGGCAGCACAAATATTACGCCACTTCCGGTTTTAGTACGGAACGGAAGTTTACAGTCCTACTGGAGCTCAACCTTTTCTCCCCAAACGATTAATAGCAAAGACTTTTCAACGTTAAATGTGAGTTTGGGAGTTGACTAATGTGCGACTAAAGCTTGCATGGCGCACAGTAAACATGAGGGTTACTGCAGGTAGCTGCTAGCCAAAGGTAGCTTTTTTTTTGTTACTAGCTAACGTTAGCTAGCTGCACCAGTATCTTGGTAGAGGAGACGTTGGATTTGACGAATATCCTCTATTGTCCAATAATTTACAATTTATTGCCCCATTAGACAACTCTGCAACCGTTATAATGTCAAAATACGTTCGCTCCGATTTGGAAAATCGTTTTGAACAGCCATCCAAGTCGGATACTAGGGTATCTTTCTAGAGCTCCGACCTGAAGTTCACTAACGTCATTATTTAACCTCGTTTCCCCCCCAGTTGTCCTGAAAGCACCAGTACTTCCAAAAAAGGTCTACATTCGAGAAGGGGGTAGCTGCCGCTCAATATGGCGAGTGGATGTGTCGAAAGCGCTCTGGTTTTGATGGATTTGCGCTCCGGTTTTTTTTTCTTCCGTTTCTTACCACGCAATACTGTACATTGACCTAATATACAGCGAGAGTTTGTACTTCTGTTTTGAAGCCAAAGGATGAGTCCGAGTCGCATTTCACTGTTAGTTTTATACAAACCATGTTTTTTGTACTGATGATGAGGGAAAGGGTACCTAGTCAGTTGTTCAACTGAATGCATTTAATCCAACCCCTCTGCTTCACGCGCTGTAAGCATGTGCTGACTATCACCCTGAAACTAGGTAGCTACTACTCACGCCATTGCCGGACAGTAGTGTTGTTGCCATTCATGGCCTCCCCACTGAGTCGAATGTATGTACATGTATCAAGGTGACAACTAGATGGTTATCAATATTAACTATCTAGAAAGGCACTATAGGAGTGTCATGGCAAAAACTAACAGATTGGCCAATAGCTTCTACCCGCAGACCATTTGGGCTCTCGAGTGGCGCAGCATCTCAGTGCAAGAGGCGTCACTACAGTCCCTGGTTCGAATCCAGGCTGTATCACATCTGGCCGTGATTGAGAGTCCCATAGAACACCGGTGCACTAGTCTACGGCTTATTGACTCGTTGTGCAGCCCAATCAGCCATGTACAACCGTTTTGAGTGGCAAAAAATCTGCCCAATTAGCTGATTCGCTCTCCATACACCCACACCTTTCGACACACCCACACTCCGGTTGCCATATTGGGCTGCAGCTACCCATACTTTCTCAAATCTTTGTCTTCTTCAGCTTTGTCTTCTTTGGTGGGGTTTTAGGGTGGACTACAACCTGAAAAGTTGTATTCCTGCCCTCTGCTGGATTCAGAAAACAAAGGGTGGAAATCCAAAATAGAAAAGGGAAAAAAAGGAAAACAACTTAACCCCCTCAAACGTCTGAAAAACAACATACAAAACAAAAACGTAATCCTCAGTCATTCAAATTCCCCCAGAGCCCTACACAGATCTGGGGACCTGAGAGGATGGAACTACTCCAGCCAGTATTCCGTGCAGCTGTCAAGGTCCCCTGTCGCGCATCGCCACCTTGCTGTCAAAGGTCTGAAGAAAAATGTAGAAAACAACTATGTAAAGTAGCTTGAGCTACCACCACGGGGGGAAGGAAGGTGGTACGACGTCCCCGGCAAAATAAATAGTGGGGGTACGCCGTACTGGTAAAACATGAGCCTTTCACAATAATTAAAACATGAGCCTTTCATAATAATTAAAACATGAGCCTTTCACAATAATTAAAACAAAATGTCAAACTGTAGGCTAGTAGACCACTATTTATCACTACTGTCTGTCAGAGGCATGAACAACGAGCCAATGGCCTTAAACGGGTGGTGTAGCCTACGCTCCATAATGTCAGTGTTCTCGTCTAACCTAACACATTTAGCCAAGGCAGAGATGAGTTGACGACACGAGACTCACGCGGACAGCAGTGGATGCATATATTCTGGCATAATGACAATCTCCAAATGTCATCACACTTTCTGGTGTTTTGTGTATCAGATGTCTCTTTCCATTCACGACTGTAGCCTAATAAAGGAGACCTTTTGAGGTGATTGTTTGACAATGAGATGAAAACATTATTTCATGACTGGTTGTGTTTATGCCACAATAAAACATTTACATTTATAAAGTCAAATCACAAATCTTTATGACTCACAGAGATGCTATTAAAGGGATTCTTAATGTAATTATATTTCAATTGAACCGTTATTTAACTAGGCAAGTCAAACTCTTATTTTCAATGACTGCCTAGGAACAGGGGTAGAATGACAGATTTGTACCTTGTCAGCTCGGGGATTTGATCTTGCAACCTTTCGGTTACTAGTCCAACGCTCTAACCACTAGGCTACCTGCCTCGCCATAAATGAATATGATGTCGTGACGTGACTATAATTAATGTGATGACAGCTATTGATGAATAATTACCTACTACGTTTAATTGTTACTCAATTAAATTAATCATGTAACAATTAACTCATTGGGAATTTGGGGCACCACGGGAAAAGTTCTCCCGACTTAAACTATAAAGATCTATACATTTCTCTTACATTAATAACAGTCAATTATTCATTATTACCTCATCAGTCTCATTCTGAACGTCGCAATATTCCTGGATCCGCAAGAACCCTTAACCTAAGTGATGAATCAGCGATACATAAATTGGCTTAATTATTTATTTAGTAACTAAATAATCACACAGAATACACAAACACACGGTATAGGTTATTGATTACTAACATAATGCAATGGTCCCTAGTGGACCGTTTGGTTACACCATGCAAAGGGAGGGGTGATAAGGGATGAAGGAGACAAAAAAGAGTCAACTTATCGTACATGCATTTGGAAGCTACTCTCCTGGGAATATGAACATTTTGCACCCTAACAACCGCTCATTCGGATTAGAAATGCAACATATATTTACGCGTAGATGTCTTTATCTGTCATCTCTGTTGAAACCACTCGATCCGTCTAATGTGGACACAAACTCTGACCTCATTAGGGGCGTGGCTTAGTGAGTGTGCAACAGGCATGAAAAACCATTGTCTCATTAGAAGAATAAACTCACATTTCTATCTTTTTCAAACATAGTTTAATTTTTTTTATTTTACCTTTATTTAACTAGGCAAGTCAGTTAAGAACAAATTCTTATTTGCAATGACAGTGGGTTAACTGCCTGTTCAGGGGCAGAACGACAGACCTTGTCAGCTCAGGGGTTTGAGCTTGCAACCTTCTAACCACTAGGCTACCCTGCCGCCCCATTTCATCGTTCTTCATATTGTATGAACATCCTATAGGGTGGAAACTTTACAGCTTGAATGTGTCTTTCTGATCATTTTAATGACATCCCAAAATATACATACATTTTCCATATTCCATCCCTCATCATCCCCAACGTTTGGATGTTGAAATATATTGTCCCAGTGACTGTTGTTTGATGTTGAAGTTTTGGCGGCAAAGTCTCTCTGTGTAACAAAAATATTTTTAACTTCTCAATATTGCAGGGCAAGAGAAAGAGAGAGTTTATGACCGGCGTTAAGTCATAAAACCGGCCATACTCCCCCCCCTAACTCAGACGACGCTGGGCCAATTGTGCCAAAAGTTCTTCAAATTGAAACTGTGGGGGAAGCCCTATAAGTCCTTCAAATTGAAACGGTGGGGGAAGCCCTATAAGTTATTCAAATAACCTTTTTAAATAACCTTTTGGGGTAAAAATGTAACCCCCTCCCCCATAGTATTATTAATATGCATAACAATAACAACAATAATACAATATTTTAGTTGTCAGTGTTATGATTTTAGTGGCAAAGCAGAATAAAAACAATCTAAACATGAGGTAAACTCCCAGCAGAGGCCCAAGTCCAATGTGTATATCCTCTGGCCTGTTGATGTTAATGTGTTGATGTTCTCCGTATATAGCCAGAAGGATTTTGCAGTGCATGATGATTGAACAGGTTTCCTGTTATATTCAGAGGTGTAGGGATGGTGAAGTCTGTGAATCCAAAAAAATACAAAGGTATGTTAATTGGTATGTGTTATGCATATCAAATTTACCATCCTCCTTCCTTACCTTTGCCAATGGATATCCCATAGGACAATGTATGTTTATGAAAACCATTATCACATTTTTTTTTTTCATTCACACTATTCACAAAAACCAAGGTATGATGAATATAACAGGAAACCTCTGGCTATTCTGGCTATGGATACCGAGAACATCAACAATACTTGGCAGGGTAATTTGTATTTTTCTATCACAAAGTATAATTTATTTATTCTCCGGTCCAGTTGGTGGCGGTAATGCAACATTATACTGGATGCCACCCGCTGTTAAACCAAAGAAGGAGTTGCGCGAGCTAGAACAACAACAGCTGCCAGTTCAATGTCAAGCGTCAAGGTAAGATCTAGATTCCTAATATATTCTGAAACGATTCCATATGTAAACATTAGTAGGCGGATTATTTATCCACGTCCACCAAATTATGAGTAAACAATAGCCATTTTAGCAAACGTTAGCTAGCTTACTCACTGGTCATTAAAATGCCTACTCAACCTAACGAAGGTTTCTATCTATCTATCTATCGATCGATCATGCCAAGCAACTCTTAAAGATGCTGTTGTGAATGATACTGTTATTTGTTATTAAGACAGTAATGTGAATTGTGTGATGTGTGAATTGTCCATCTTCAAGATGGCAAAGATATATTGGCAACCCTTAGCTAATAAGTTAGCATGGCTAGTTAGCTAGTCTGTTTCTAAGGCTGGCTAGCTAGCAAGCTAGTTATTTTAATTTCAGTACCTAATCATTAGCTAATTGGTCATTTTAGAGATTACAAATCAAATGTTATTTTGGTTCGGCAATGTTTCAAATTAACTTCTTGCTGATCATTTGTTTATCGTTTTTTCCTAGTGAGAAAGTGACAGTAAAATTCGTCAGTAAGCTAATGCTAACCCAACTGGCTTAACGTTGCTAACGCTAGCTGTACAATCGCCAAAGCAATACTAGCTAGCTAAATGTATTAGTGAATATTTAGATATATTCCTTTATTAACTAAGATGTTCCAGTTGTGAAACTCACCTTACGTTTTCGTTTATGCCTCTTTTGAATCCTACTATAGCCTTCCATGTCTGAACCCAAGTCCCCGGGTTCTTACTGTGGTGTTCCAGCACAGAGAAGCTCACAGTGGGGTCCAGAGATGGTCTTAGTGAAGCTGGAGGACTGCAGTCAACCACTGGAACTCAATGTGATAGTCAAAGAGGAGGAGGAGGAGGAGAGAGGGATTAAAGAGGAGGGGGAGGAGAGAGCATTCAAAGAGGAGGCAGAGGAGAGAGCATTCAAAGAGGAGGAGGCAGAAGAGAGAGCATTCAAAGAGGAGGAGGCAGAGGAGCGCGCATTCAAAGAGGAGGCGGAGGAGAGAGCATTTACAAAGGAGCAGAGAGCAGTCACAGAGGAGGCGGAGGAGAGAGCATTCACAGCGGAGCAGAGAGCATTCAAAGAGGAGGCGGAGGAGAGAGCATACAAAGAGGAGGAGGAGGCGGAGAGAGCATTCAAAGAGGAGCAGAGAGCAGTCACAGAGGAGGCGGAGGAGAGAGCATTCAAAGAGGAGGAGGAGGCGGAGAGAGCATTCAAAGAGGAGCAGAGAGCATTCACAGAGGAGGCGGAGCAGAGAGCATTCATAGTGGAGCAGAGAGCAGTCACAGAGGAGGCGGAGGAGAGAGCATTCACAGCGGAGCAGAGAGCATTCACAGAGGAGGCGGTGCAGAGAGCATTCACAGCGGAGCAGAGAGCATTCAAAGAGGAGGCGGAGGAGAGAGCATACAAAGAGGAGGAGGAGGCGGAGAGAGCATTCAAAGAGGAGCAGAGAGCAGTCACAGAGGAGGCGGAGGAGAGAGCATTCAAAGAGGAGGAGGAGGCAGAGAGAGCATTCAAAGAGGAGAAGAGAGCAGTCACAGAGGAGGCGGAGGAGAGAGCATTCAAAGAGGAGGAGGAGGCGGAGAGAGCATTCAAAGAGGAGCAGAGAGCAGTCACAGAGGAGGCGGAGGAGAGAGCATTCAAAGAGGAGGAGGAGGCGGAGAGAGCATTCAAAGAGGAGCAGAGAGAAGTCACAGAGGAGGTGGAGGAGAGAGCATTCACAGCGGAGCAGAGAGCAGTCACAGAGAGGGCAGAGGAGAGAGCATTCACAGAAGTGGAGAACAGGGAAGAGGAGGAAGAAGTAGATGGGAACACTGACCCAGGTAAGTTCAGTAGTTTAGGATGGAGAGAGGCTGGTGCATTGACAACCACAGGGGATTCCAGAACTATTATTGTCTTTCCACCAATCTGGTAACTTTTTCTTTGAAGGGGTAAGTGGGGTAGGCTCTATCTGCCAATTAGGGCTGTGTATGTAAATATATTTTAATTTGTATCAACATGCCCAGAAGATCAGACTGAGCATTTCAAGGGCAAAAGGAGGCTCAGGGAAATCAATGATAACAAATATATTTAAAGTTATTTTCATGAAATAAAAACATGCAGTGATTTATTAAAAATACTGCATGGGGGCTTTAACATTATGGGCTCTTTTCAGCGGGCGATTAGGAGGCCGAAGTGTCAAACACACATTAGTTTGGAATTGTAAGAGCACCGAGTACTGGCTTTTTCCAGCCATAACGCCAGGTGCAACAATGTTACACAGATGTTAGACAGGTACATCAGCTCACTTGTGCTGAGGTGGGAGGGGTGGCAATATTGGAGGCGTGTCCTTAAAAACACTGACAGTTTCATGCAGCTCTAAAAGGAACGTTTCAGACCCACAAACAGCAGGTCTCCTTGGTAACACAGTTGGTTTAGAGAGTGGAACCACAACCTATCCAGCCATGACACACAGTGTCCATGGTAGAGAGATGTTCATTTTGTGCTGGTGAATCTCGTATTTACAAACAGCCTACCCTACTCCTAAATCCTGGCTGGTTTAACAGCATCACATAGGTGTCTTTTGATCCTGGCCATTAGCCCAGTAGCCTAATAATAAAGGGGTTTTAAATGGTCTACTGAGAGTGCCTTGAAATATTAGCCTTAATGTTTTTTCATTATTCACATACAGTGCCTTGCGAAAGTATTCGGCCCCCTTGAACTTTGCGACCTTTTGCCACATTTCAGGCTTCAAACATAAAGATATAAAACTGTATTTTTTTGTGAAGAATCAACAACAAGTGGGACACAATCATGAAGTGGAACGACATTTATTGGATATTTCAAACTTTTTTAACAAATCAAAAACTGAAAAATTGGGCGTGCAAAATTATTCAGCCCCTTTAAGTTAATACTTTGTAGCGCCACCTTTTGCTGCGATTACAGCTGTAAGTCGCTTGGGGTATGTCTCTATCAGTTTTGCACATCGAGAGACTGACATTTTTTCCCATTCCTCCTTGCAAAACAGCTCGAGCTCAGTGAGGTTGGATGGAGAGCATTTGTGAACAGCAGTTTTCAGTTCTTTCCACAGATTCTCGATTGGATTCAGGTCTGGACTTTGACTCGGCCATTCTAACACCTGGATATGTTTATTTTTGAACCATTCCATTGTAGATTTTGCTTTATGTTTTGGATCATTGTCTTGTTGGAAGATAAATCTCCGTCCCAGTCTCAGGTCTTTTGCAGACTCCATCAGGTTTTCTTCCAGAATGGTCCTGTATTTGGCTCCATCCATCTTCCCATCAATTTTAACCATCTTCCCTGTCCCTGCTGAAGAAAAGCAGGCCCAAACCATGATGCTGCCACCACCATGTTTGACAGTGGGGATGGTGTGTTCAGCTGTGTTGCTTTTACGCCAAACATAACGTTTTGCATTGTTGCCAAAAAGTTCAATTTTGGTTTAATCTGACCAGAGCACCTTCTTCCACGTTTGGTGTCTCCCCCAGGTGGCTTGTGGCAAACTTTAAACTACACTTTTTATGGATATCTTTAAGAAATGGCTTTCTTCTTGCCACTCTTCCATGAAGGCCAGATTTGCGCAATATACGACTGATTGTTGTCCTATGGACAGAGTCTCCCACCTCAGCTGTAGATCTCTGCAGTTCATCCAGAGTGATCATGGGCCTCTTGGCTGCATCTCTGATCAGTCTTCTCCTTGTATGAGCTGAAAGTTTAGAGGGACGGCCAGGTCTTGGTAGATTTGCAGTGGTCTGATACTCCTTCCATTTCAATATTATCGCTTGCACAGTGCTCCTTGGGATGTTTAAAGCTTGGGAAATCTTTTTGTATCCAAATCCGGCTTTAAACTTCTTCGCAACAGTATCTCGGACCTGCCTGGTGTGTTCCTTGTTCTTCATGATGCTCTCTGCGCTTTTAACAGACCTCTGAGACTATCACAGTGCAGGTGCATTTATACGGAGACTTGATTACACACAGGTGGATTGTATTTATCATCATTAGTCATTTAGGTCAACATTGGATCATTCAGAGATCCTCACTGAACTTCTGGAGAGAGTTTGCTGCACTGAAAGTAAAGGGGCTGAATAATTTTGCACGCCCAATTTTTCAGTTTTTGATTTGTTAAAAAAGTTTGAAATTTCCAATAAATGTCGTTCCACTTCATGATTGTGTCCCACTTGTTGTTGATTCTTCACAAAAAAATACAGTTTTATATCTTTATGTTTGAAGCCTGAAATGTGGCAAAAGGTCGCAAAGTTCAAGGGGGCCGAATACTTTCGCAAGGCACTGTACTGTTGTATTGTTATGTTTTATAAACATCCTTCATCCATCTAACGGGGGAAATGTCCACTCACCATTATACTGTTGTATTGTTATGTTTTATAAACATCCTTCATCCATCTAACAGGGGAAATGTCCACTCACCATTATACTGTTGTATTGTTATGTTTTATAAACATCCTTCATCCATCTAACGGGGGAAATGTCCACTCACCATTATACTGTTGTATTGTTATGTTTTATAAACATCCTTCATCCATCTAACGGGGGAAATGTCCACTCATCATTATACTGTTGTATTGTTATGTTTTATAAACATCCTTCATCCATCTAACGGGGGAAATGTCCACTCACCATTATACTGTTGTATTGTTATGTTTTATAAACATCCTTCATCCATCTAACAGGGGAAATGTCCACTCACCATTATACTGTTGTATTGTTATGTTTCATAAACATCCTTCATCCATCTAACGGGGGAAATGTCCACTCACCATTATACTGTTGTATTGTTATGTTTTATAAACATCCTTCATCCATCTAACGGGGGAAATGTCCACTCACCATTATACTGTTGTATTGTTATGTTTTATAAACATCCTTCATCCATCTAACGGGGGAAATGTCCACTCACCATTATACTGTTGTATTGTTATGTTTTATAAACATCCTTCATCCATCTAACGGGGGAAATGTCCACTCACCATTATACTGTTGTATTGTTATGTTTTATAAACATCCTTCATCCATCTAACAGGGGAAATGTCCACTCACCATTATACTGTTGTATTGTTATGTTTTATAAACATCCTTCATCCATCTAACGGGGGAAATGTCCACTCACCATTATACTGTTGTATTGTTATGTTTTATAAACATCCTTCATCCATCTAACGGGGGAAATGTCCACTCACCATTATACTGTTGTATTATGTTTTATAAACATCCTTCATCCATCTAACGGGGGAAATGTCCACTCACCATTATACTGTTGTATTGTTATGTTTTATAAACATCCTTCATCCATCTAACGGGGGAAATGTCCACTCACCATTATACTGTTGTATTATGTTTTATAAACATCCTTCATCCATCTAACGGGGGAAATGTCCACTCACCATTATACTGTTGTATTGTTATGTTTTATAAACATCCTTCATCCATCTAACGGGGGAAATGTCCACTCACCATTATACTGTTGTATTATGTTTTATAAACATCCTTCATCCATCTAACGGGGGAAATGTCCACTCACCATTATACTGTTGTATTGTTATGTTTTATAAACATCCTTCATCCATCTAACGGGGGAAATGTCCACTCACCATTATACTGTTGTATTGTTATGTTTCATAAACATCCTTCATCCATCTAACAGGGGAAATGTCCACTCACCATTATACTGTTGTATTGTTATGTTTCATAAACATCCTTCATCCATCTAACGGGGGAAATGTCCACTCACCATTATACTGTTGTATTGTTATGTTTTATAAACATCCTTCATCCATCTAACGGGGGAAATGTCCACTCACCATTATACTGTTGTATTGTTATGTTTCATAAACATCCTTCATCCATCTAACGGGGGAACTGTCCACTCACCATTATACTGTTGTATTATGTTTTATAAACATCCTTCATCCATCTAACGGGGGAAATGTCCACTCACCATTATACTGTTGTATTGTTATGTTTTATAAACATCCTTCATCCATCTAACGGGGGAAATGTCCACTCATCATTATACTGTTGTATTATGTTTTATAAACATCCTTCATCCATCTAACGGGGGAAATGTCCACTCACCATTATACTGTTGTATTGTTATGTTTTATAAACATCCTTCATCCATCTAACGGGGGAAATGTCCACTCATCATTATACTGTTGTATTATGTTTTATAAACATCCTTCATCCATCTAACGGGGGAAATGTCCACTCATCATTATACTGTTGTATTGTTATGTTTTATAAACATCCTTCATCCATCTAACGGGGGAAATGTCCACTCATCATTATACTGTTGTATTATGTTTTATAAACATCCTTCATCCATCTAACGGGGGAAATGTCCACTCATCATTATACTGTTGTATTGTTATGTTTTATAAACATCCTTCATCCATCTAACGGGGGAAATTGGCACTTTTCCATAAATAGAAGGAGAAATTGCATTGAAGCCATGTCCCTTCTCACCATGAAACCACGGATGCTGAATCTTTCTAATACCTTTGTTTTTCGTTTAATTTGATTAAAACCCAAATCTATTTGTTAAACCAACAACAATATTTCTAAATAGGATTTGGGTCAGAAACATCAACTCATAAAATCGCTTCTCTGTGCACACGCCTAAATGTCTTCACACATAACATTTGCAAGTGTATACAAAATACTAGGCTCCTATCAATAGTTGATGGCATTATAGGAGGATGGAATAGTTTGGAGCTGGAGTTGGGGCTGGATAGCTTACTCAAAACGAGGAGAATGAAGTATGCTGGTACAGTGCCTTGCGAAAGTATTCGGCCCCCTTGAACTTTGCGACCTTTTGCCACATTTCAGGCTTCAAACATAAAGATATAAAACTGTATTTTTTTGTGAAGAATCAACAACAAGTGGGACACAATCATGAAGTGGAACGACATTTATTGGATAATGCAAACTTTTTTAACAAATCAAAAACTGAAATTGGGCGTGCAAAATTATTCAGCCCCCTTAAGTTAATACTTTGTAGCGCCACCTTTTGCTGCGATTACAGCTGTAAGTCGCTTGGGGTATGTCTCTATCAGTTTTGCACATTGAGAGACTGAATTTTTTTCAACAAACACAATATGGATGTTCCAGGAAAAAAACAACGTCTCTTCTGCATCGCTTTGATATTTTAAGAAGAAATTGTGCACCAATAATGACTTTTAAAAGCCTGTTATATTAAATGACCACAGAGAAGTGCAGATATGTAGCATTTTGACAAGTCCCTCCTGTGCACCTCAGTGGACGTCTTGGACGATTGTAACCCATTGGTCATTTAATATAACAGGCTTTTAAAAGTCATTATTGGTGCACAATTTCTTCTTAAAATATCAAAGCGATGCAGAAGAGACGTTTTTTTTCCCTGGAACATCCATATTGTGTTTGTTTAAAGGGGCGGCCGGCAGCCTAACGGTTAGAGAGGTGAGCCAGCGACCAAGGATTGCCAGTTTGAATTCCGGGTCCTGCAGAGAAGTTGGTGCGTTGGCAGCCCCAGGAGGTTCCAAAACTCTGTCGGAAGGTGAGCTGTGCAACTGGAAGGTTGCTGCTATCTGATATCAAAATCCCAGACGTCATCACCCGCTGTTGTGCACTTAACCCTCCACAACAACTGCTCCACGGGAGCCAGAGCATGGAAGTCCCCTGCTCCAACCTCTCCAACCTGTGTGTGTGTCTTTCAGGGACAAAGCAGAAGTAAACATTTTCATTGGACCTTGTGTACAATGGGGAACATTCTTAAATCTAGAATCCTTTGCTGCTACATCCATTTTTTGACTTTGAAAAAAATGATATTTACCCATTGATTCTTGATGAATGTAACTTAGAAATGGCTCGTAGTTCATTGGTCGTTCCCCATCAGAACCAAACATACAAGCTTGTTTTACTCCAATATTTGTAAACAATGTTAAATGTAACCAAACACTGTATCGCCTCTAAACATGTTTAAAACTATAATGTTGATATCATGCATGGTCAGTCCTTGTATCTTCAGATCTGTCTATTTCATTTGACAGTGGTTACATTTCCCTCAGAGTTTTACCACAACAGAGATGTGGTGTTTTCTTTGTTATTGGTTTAAATAAGGAATCTAGATTTTAAAGTCCAAGTGCACTCAAAATGCAGTTTTTCCTGTGTTTTACATCATTTTGTACGACAGCTCATGAAACTAACACTAAAAGTGTGATTTAAAAAAAAATCCTGTTAGTTGCTGTTTTACGCAGGACCTTGTAATCAGCATACTTGTGTGGCCGGGAGTTGAGGCTTCCATGGTGATGTCACCATGTGGTAAATTGTGCAAAGTTCTTGCTGGAGAAAGTTTTTTTTTTGTTGTTGCTAAAAAGCTTATTTTTTTCCCTTCCCAATTTCGATGGAAATCTACACTGAACAAAAATATAAACGCAACCTGTAAAATATTGGTCCAATATTTCATGAGCTGAAAGAAAACATCCCAGAAATGTGCATGCACAAAAAGTTTATTTAAATTTGGGGCACAAATTGTGTGCTCTTCACGGATGAATCCCGGTTTCAACTGTTAGTGAGCATTTCTCCTTCGCAAAGAGAATCCATCCACCTGACAGGTGTGGCATATCAAGAAACTGATTAAACAGCATGATCAACTGGAACTGGGGACAATAAAAGACCAATCTAAAATGTGCAGTTTTGTCACGCAACACAAGGCCAAAGATATTTCAAGTTTTTAGGGAGCAGTAGCTGTTGCTAGATAATTTAATGTTCAATTCTCTACCATAAGCACGCTGGAGAAGTGTGCTCTTCACGGATGAATCCCGGTTTCAACTGTACCGGTCAGATGACAGAAAGCGTGTATGGTGTCGTGTGGGCGAGTGATTTGCTGATAACGTTGTGAACAGAGTGGTAATGATGTATGGTATGGGCAGGCATAAGCTACTGTGTTCCTTGTCAGCTCGGGATTTGAACTTGCAACTTGTTACTAGTCCAACGCTCTAACCACTAGGCTACCCTGCCGCCCCGTATCTATGACCAACCGATGCATATCTGTATTCCCAGTCATGTGAAATCCATAGAATGTTTTTCAATTCACTGATTTCCTTTTATGAGTATAATTTTTGAAATTGTTGCTTCTTGCATTTATATTTTTGTTCAGTGTATTAAAGTGAAGTACTCAGTTGTTACCCAATAAATGGTTTGATATTGATATAAAAACGACTGTTAAAGACCATTTCAATGCTGTTCCTGATTCTAATCCCATATCTGTTCATATTCCCACAGGAGAGATCTCCAACCCAGGTTCAGACAGTGAGCCCAGTTCCACAGCATCAGGAAACCATAAACAACACAGACGGAGGAACTCAAGACAGAAACATCACCACTGCATGGACTGCTTCACTAGTTTCTATGATCCAGAGGAGTTGAGAAGACACACTTGTAGGCCCCGACCCTGCTCAGATTGCAGAGGCAGTGTTATTTGTCCAACTCACCTCAAATCAAAACAGACTCAAAAAACGATGGCGACATACCCGTGTGGTCAATGTGGGATGAGATGTGAAACACCAAGCAAACTCAAGACGCACCAGAGAACTCACACAGGAGAGAAGCCATACCACTGCACTGTTTGTGGAAAGGGTTGCAGTCATTCGGACCATCTAAAGACGCACCAGAGAACCCACACAGGAGAGAAGCCTTACCACTGCTCCCAATGTGGAAAGAGTTTCAGTCAGTTAACAACTTTGAGAAACCACCACCTAACTCACACAGGACAGAAGTCTTACCTCTGCTCTCATTGTGGGAAGAGTTTCAGTCAGTTAGCCAACCGAAATACACACCAGTTAATTCACACAGGAGAGAAGCCATACAACTGCTCTCAGTGTGGGAAGGATTTCAGATCTCCAAGAGAATTAAAGTCACACACGAGAACGCACACAGGAGAGAAGCCTTTCCACTGCTCCCAATGTGGAAAGAGTTTCAGTCAGTTATCAAGTCTGAAAAGACACCAACTAACTCACACAGGAGAGAAGCCTTACCTTTGTTCTCAATGTGGGAAGAGTTTCACCACGTTATCTGAACTGAAGCCACACCAGATAACTCACACAGGAGAGAAGCCTTACCTCTGCTCTCAATGTGGGGATAGTTTCACCAGTTTATATTTCCTAAAGAAACACCACCTAACTCATACTGGAGAAAAGCCTTACCTCTGCTCTCATTGTGGGAAGAGTTTCAGTCAGTTAGCCAACCTAAATACACACCAGTTAATTCACACAGGAGAGAAGCCTTACCACTGCTCTCAATGTGGGGATAGTTTCACCAGTTTATATTTTCTAAAGAAACACCAGCTGATTCACACGGGTGGAAAGCTGTTCCAATGCTCCCAGTGTGGTAAGAGTTTCAGTCATTCATCAACTCTGAAGAAACATCAGATAACTCACACAGGGGAGAAACCTTACCACTGTTCTCAGTGTGGAAAGCGTTTCAGTCTGGTAGGAAACCTAAAGAGACACCAACTAACCCACACCGTAGAGAAGCCTTAACAATGCTCTCATTGTGGGAAGTGTGTCAGTCATTTACACCACCTAACGTCCACCTAACGTAACGTAATTCACACAGGAGAGAAACAACACCGCCGCTCAATACCGCAACGTGTGGGAAGCGTTTCAGTCAATCAGCAAATTTGAAGAAGCATCAGGGAATTCATACAGGAGAAAAGCTGTGTTGTTAGATCTGAAGACACCCGTTTGTTCACATAGGGGAGAAGCCTTAACTCTGCTATCAATGTGGGGATAGTTTCACCAGTTTATTTCCAAAATAACACCAGCTAATTATGACTAATAATAACTTACCTGGTTAGATAAAGGGGGTAAAAAATGACTTGCAAAGGATTGTGGCAGCTGCTCCCTGTGTGGAAAGCTTCAGTCAGTGAACAAATTTGAAGACCCACCATTTCACTGGCACAGTGTGAGGAAAAGATTCAGTCCCCTAGGAGACCTAAAGAAACACAAGCTAACTCACCCTGGAGAGATTCCTTACCATGTTCTTAAAATAAAGCTGGTATGAGAAGGCTTTATTGTGAACATATCCCTATTTCAGGAATCACCAAAAAGGCAGCACGGCAGAGAAAACTGAGTGAAGTTGACATTGTGGAATCCATAGAGAATCCTGAGTAATCACAGACATCATATATTCTAGTTGGATTTCTACATCACTTTTTTTTTTAAAAGAAGAAAAAATATATAATTTAGTCACGGAAAATGTAAACAACAAAAACTTCTAAATGGCAGAAAATAAACACAACTATTGTAAGTATCCTGTCTCTCTTTATTATGGAGGGTTGAAGAGTCATTATATCTGGTGTTTTACAGGTAGGCTATACTGTAAGTAAAGCTGTGGCGGTCGGTGCCGTTTTAAGATGAGAAGGAATATATATTTTTTAAATGTATGAGCCTTATTTCTATTACAGCAGACTGGATGCCTGTCATTCATATTCCATTCATCCAGATCAATGGAACATCGATAGGTTTAGGCTACTACACGATACTCATTTTCCCTCTACCCATCACGAGGATGCTACAACCTGGCCTATGAATTCAAGTTTAAAACATAGGTGCACAGGTCCAGATAATTTAGAGGAATCAAGGTGACAGACGCGTTCAATACTGCCTTGCACACTTGCCTGCATCTAGCTGATCTAGGGTTTAATCATTAGTCATTAGTCCAACAGTTGCACATTAGAGTTTCTGTTGGACAAAGGTAAGTTTATCCCTGTTTCGTTCCATTTGCTTCCGTTTAAGAAAAGTTCCTCACAAAGACAAAGACATGGCGGTTGGAACCAGAAGTCTTAAATTTGGGCTCATCAGACCAAAGGACATATTTCCACCGGTCTAATGCCCACTGCTCGTCTTTCTTGGCCCAAGCAAGGCTCTTCTTCTTATTGGTGTTCTTTAGTAGTGGTTTCTTTGCAGCAATTAGACCACAAAGGCCTGATTTACACAGTCTCCTCTGAACAGTTGATGTTATGTGTCTGTTACTTAAACTATGTGAAGCATTTATTTTGGCTGCAATCTGAGGTGCAGTTAACTCTAATGAACTTATCCTCTGTAGCACAGGTAAGTCTGGGTCTTTCCTTCCTTTGGCGGTCCTCATGAGAGCCAGTTTCATCATAGCACTTGATGGTTTTTGCGACTGCACTTGAAGAAACTTTCAAAGTTCTTATATTTCCAGATTGACTGACCATGTCATTTGAGCTGTTCTTGTCATAATATGGACTTGGGTCTTTTACCAAATAGGGCTCTTCTGTATACCACCCCCTACCTTGTCACAACACAACTGATTGGCTCAAACGTGTTAAGAAGGAAAGAAATTCCACAAATGAATTAAGAAGGCACAGCTGTTAATTGAATTCATTCCAGGTGACTACCTCATGAAGCTCGTTGAGAGAATTCCAAGAGTGCGCAAAGCTGTCATCAAGGCAAAAGGTGGCTACTTTGAAGAATCTCAAATAAAATATATTTTGATGTATTAATCCCTTTTATGTTACTACATGATTCTGTACAGTATGTGTTATTTCATAGTTTTGATGTCTTCACTATTATTCTACAATGTAGAAAATCGTCAAAATAAAGAAAAACCCTGGAATAGTAGGTTTGTCCAAACTTTTGACTGACACTAAATATCTACTTTTTTTCTGAGTGTAGTGTTAGATGGCAGAGTATCTGTTTTATTATTTTTTTCAAGCAAAGTATAATGGAGATATTCTCCATTCTAGTAGGTGGCTGTAATGCAATAATTATTGGATGCCAACCTCTGTTAAACCTCATCGAATAAGTTAAACCCTGGTATGACACTAGGGATGATGGCGGAGGCAGAAGTGTCGTGCTGAAAGCACGTCGAGGACCGTTAGCGAGAAGGATGAGTGGACAACAGTGAAGTCCAAGAATGGAACAAAAAGGGAGAAATTGTTGTGCAAATGAGTCTGATGAATCGTTGCTTGTTGGAGAACGTTTTTTGGATAATGATGTTTATTTGGGAAACTCTTTTGAAGTCACGAGGACGGTGAAGAAGGCTTCAGGAAAAGTGAATGTAGTCATAGTAACCAGGAGTGTTATGGTGTTGACATTGTGTAGTCATAGTAACCAGGAGTGGTATGGTGTTGACATTGTGTAGTCATAGTAACCAGAAGTGGTGTTGATGTACAGGGGTACCGGTACAGAGTCAATGTGCGGGGGCACCGGTTAGTCGAGGTAATTGAGGTAATATGTAGGTGGAGTGACCATGCATAGATAATAAATAGAGAGTAGCAGCAGCATAAAAGAGGGTTGAGAGGGGGCAATGCAAATTGTCTTGGTAGCCATTTGATTACCTGTTCAGGAGTCTTATGGCTTGGGTGTAGAAGCTGTTAAGAAGCCTTTTGGATCTAGACTTGGCTCTCTGGTAACGCTTGCCTTGCGGTAGCTGAGAGAACAGTCTAGTGTGGCTGGAGTCTTTGACAATTCTTAGGGCCTTCCTCTGACACCGCCTGGTATAGAGGTCCTGGGTGGAAGGAAACTTGGCCCCAGTGATGTCCTGGGCAGTACACACTACCCTCTGTAGTGCCTTGCGATCGGAGGCCGAGCAGTTACCATACCAGACAGTGATGCAACCAGTCAGGATGCTCTCGATGGTGCAGCTGTAGAACTTTTTGAGGATCTGAGGACCCATGCCAAATCTTTTCTGTCTCCTGAGGGGGTAAAGGTGTTGTCGTGCCCTCTTCACGACTGTCTTGGTGTGTTTGGACCATGATAGTTTGTTGGTGATGTGGACACCAAGGAACTTGAAGCTGCTCCACGACAGCCTTCGATGAGAATGGAGCAGACGGAAAGGCTGTTATCCTGTAACCACACGGCCAGGTCTGTGAACTCCTCCCTATAGGCTGTCTTATCGTTGTCGGTTGTGTCATCGGCAAACTTAATAAAGGTGTCAGAGAAGTTTTTGGGCCTCCAAGACTTAACGGCAGAAACACTGCATGGACTACTGTTGCCAGGAAAAGTCCCGCCATCACAGGATCCTTATGAATCTGTGTAGGAACCTGATTAAACAGAAAAGCAGGCTGATTTAGTTTAATTAACATTTCGTTGCTCAGTTTTGTATAGGTTTTATTTTTTACCATGCATTTTTTTCTCCCTTTGTGGGTCCTTATTATCCACCTGGACAGTAGGTGGCGGAACGCACATATAATTGTTGCGGACGCCATTATACCAAAGAAGAAGTTAATCCTCACCGAAAAAGTTACGCCAGATAGCTAGAACAACAAGAGCTGCCAATTCCAGTTTCAATGTAAGATCAAGATTTCTAACATATTCTGTAATTTTTCCTTAGGTTAACATTAGTAGTGGGATTATTTGTCCACGTCCAACAGATCGCGTGTAAACAAATCCATTTGTGCTAACATTAGCTAGCTTGCTTCCTAAATTACCCATTTAAACGGCTAGCCAAGCTAACTGGCTTTCTGTCATACCGACAAAGTGAGTTTATCTTCAAGATTTTGTTGTGAATGATAACGTTATTTGTTATTAAGACAGACATGTTAACTATGTGATATGTGCATTGTCCATCTTTAAAATGGCATAAATCTATTGGCAACCCTTATCTAGTAAGTTAGCATGGCTAGTTAGCAAGCCGTTAGCTATTTAGCCAGCTTTAGATAAATCAAACTCAATAAAAGTAGCTAACCTTAATCATTAGCTAACTGTTAATTTAGAGATTACAAATGAAATTACATCTTGGTTCGCGATTGCGTCAATCTAACTTGCTGGTAAAATGTCTATCTAGCTAGATCGTTTCATCCTAGTGAGAAAGGTGACATTTGAATTGGTCTGTAAGTTCAAGCTAAACCAACTACCTCGACACTGTCAACGCTAGCTGTACCTTTGCCACAGCAATGCCAGCTAGCAAAATGTATTAGTATACATGGAATATGTCTTTGTATTAGTATGGATGGAATATGTCTTTGTTAGCTAAGCTGTTCCAGTATTTTGTGAAACTCACCCTGTTTGTGAAACTCATCTTACATTTTGTTTGTGCCTCTTTTGAATCCTACTATAGCCTTCCATGTCTGAACCCAAGTCCTCGGGTTCTTACTGTGGTGTTCCAGCACAGAGAAGCTCACAGTGGGGTCCAGAGATGGTCTTAGTGAAGCTGGAGGACTGCAGTCAACCACTGGAACTCAATGTGATTGTCAAAGAGGAAGAGGAGGAGAGAGAAGTCAAAGAAGAGGTAGAGATCAAAGAGGAGGCGGAGGACATGGCCCTCAAAGAGGAGGCGGAGGACATGGCCCTCAAAGAGGAGGCGGAGGAGATGGCCCTCAAAGAGGAGGCGGAGGACATGGCCCTCAAAGAGGAGGCGGAGGAGATGGCCCTCAAAGAGGAGGCGGAGGAGATGGCCCTCAAAGAGGAGGAGGAGGCGGCGGAGGAGATGGCCCTCAAAGAGGAGGCGGCGGAGGAGATGGCCCTCAAAGAGGAGGAGGAGGAGGCGGCGGAGGAGATGGCCCTCAAAGAGGAGGCGGCGGAGGAGATGGCCCTCAAAGAGGAGGAGGAGATGGCCCTCAAAGAGGAGGCGGAGGAGGAGATGGCCCTCAAAGAAGAGGAGGAGGAGGCGGCGGAGGAGATGGCCCTCAAAGAGGAGGAGGAGGCGGCGGAGGACATGGCCCTCAAAGAGGGGGAGGAGGAGGCGGCGGCGGAGGAGAGGGTGGTCACAGAAGTGGAGAACAGGGAAGAAGTAGATGGTAACACTGACCCAGGTAAGTTCAGTAGTTTAGTACGGAGAGCGGTTGGTGTATTGACAGCCACAGGAGATTCCAGAACTATTATTTACACCAATCTGGTGGCTCTTTCTGAAGAGTAACTTGGTTTCACCTCGTTTTAAAGGGGCAGTGCAGTTAAAAACGTGTTACTGTTTTGAAAATAATTCCTGGAATTTCAGCTTGTTCAGGTGGGATGGAGATTTTGGCCCAGATCATGACATCACAATCTGATCTGAATGACCAGTCATCTTTTATTTGCACTTGTATCCTCCTACTTTGAAGGGGTAAGCGGGGTAGGCTCTATCCACCAATCAGGGCTGTGTATGTAAATATATTTTAATTTGTATCAACATGCCCACAAAATCAGACTGAGAATTTTAATGGCAAAAGGAGGCTCAGGGAAATAAATCATAAAATAATATATTTGAAGTTATTTTCATGAAATAAACAGTGATTTATTAGACAGCCAGTGATGATTTAACCATTCTGCCATCAGTGGCCACCGATGCTCCTTATAGGACACATCACTGCACTTTATACTACTCTGCATACTGGTCATCTCTGTATACCTGTCGCATGATGCACTGGCTGATGCTTCTTTAGAAAACCCTCTTTTGCCTCTCCCCCCCCCCCCCCCCCCCCCTATCTGAGATACCTACTGCAGCCCTCATCCTCCTCATCCTCCACATACAACACCCGTTCTGCTAGTCACATTCTGTTAAAGGGCCCCAAAGCACACTCCTCTTTTCAGTTCGCTGCAGGTAGCGACTGGAATGAGCTGCAAAACAAAAAACTCCAACTGGACAGTTTTATCTCAATTTCTTCATTCAAACACTCAGTCATGGACACTCTTACTGACAGTTGCACTCTTACTGACAGGCTGCTTCGCGTGATATATTCTCTACCTTGCCCTCTGTGCTGTTGTCTGTGCCCAATAATGTTTGTACCATGTTTTTTGCTGTTGCCTTGTTGTGTTGCTACCATGTTGTCATGTTGTGTTGCTACCATGTTGTCATGTTGTGTTGCCACCATGTTGTCATGTTGTGTTGCTACCATGTTGTCATGTTGTGTTGCTACCATGCTATGTTGTGTTGCTACCATGTTGTCATGTTGTGTTGCTACCATGTTGTTGTGTTGCTACCATGCTATGTTGTGTTGCTACCATGTTGTCATGTTGTGTTGCTACCATGTTGTCATGTTGTGTTGCTACCATGTTGTCATGTTGTGTTGCCACCATGCTATGTTGTTGTCTTAGGTCTCTCTTTATGTGGTGTCTTGATGTGTGTTTTGTCCTATATTTTTTTTAAATCCCAGCCCCTTTCCCCACAGGAGGCCTTTTGCTTTCTGGTAGGCCGTCATTGTAAATAAGAACTGGTTCATTTTTAATTTTTTTATTTCACCTTTATTTAACCAGGTAGGCTAGTTGAGAACAAGTTCTCATTTACAACTGCGACCTGGCCAGGATAAAGCATAGCAGTGTGAACAGACAACAACACAGAGTTACACATGGAGTAAATAAACGAGTCAATAACACAGTAGAAAAAAAAAAGACTATTTTACTATGCACTGACTTGCATAGTAAAATAAAAACATTTAAAAAATGAAATATTTCATGGGGGCTTTAACATTCTGGGCCTGTTTTCAGCTGGCGATTAGAGACCCAAGTGTCAAACACACATTAGTTTGGAATTTCCACATGTAAGAACATGAGCGCTGGCATTTTCCAGCCCCAACGCCAGGTTCAGCTATGTACCTGTCTAACATCAGCTCACTTGTGCTGAGGTGGGAGGGGTGTCAATATTGGAGGCGTGTCCTGTCGCGGTAGGGTATTCTGCTATAGGACCGTTAAGGTAAGACCGTTAAGGTTCCCCCGTCGAGGGTGATACAAGTCGTCTCACTCAAGTTCTTATGTCACCCGGCTAACAGGTGACTCAAGGGCTAACAGGTGACTCACGGGCTAACAGGTGACTCACAGGCTAACAGGTGACTCACAGGCTAACAGGTGACTCACAGGCTAACAGGTGACTCACAGGTCCGCCGGACTGGCCTGGTTATGTATCCTGCCCTTTTATTCTGAGATTAGACTTATGTGATGCCGTTAGGCTTGTTTCAGGATCTTAGATAATATCAATCAGACTTAGAGTACCTCTTGTTTCAGGATCCTAGATAATATCAATCAGACTTAGAGTACCTCTTGTTTCAGGATCCTAGATAATATCAATCAGACTTAGAGTACCTCTTGTTTCAGGATCCTAGATAATATCAATCAGACTTAGAGTACCTCTTGTTTCAGGATCCTAGATAATATCAATCAGACTTAGAGTACCTCTTGTTTCAGGATCCTAGATAATATCAATCAGACTTAGAGTACCTCTTGTTTCAGGATCCTAGATAATATCAATCAGACTTAGAGTACCTCTTGTTTCAGGATCCTAGATAATATCAATCAGACTTAGAGTACCTCTTGTTTCAGGATCCTAGATAATATCAATCAGACTTAGAGTATCTCTTGTTTCAGGATCCTAGATAATATCAATCAGACTTAGAGTATCTCTTGTTTCAGGATCCTAGATAATATCAATCAGACTTAGAGTACCTCTTGTTTCAGGATCCTAGATAATATCAATCAGACTTAGAGTACCTCTTCTTTTACTTTCCCTTTGTATGCTCTTATATCTAGACTCACGCAAGCTATACCTTAGTTATGATTTACAGTCTATGTCCGTCGACTAATACTACCTGAATATTAATATAGAGGATACCTGTTACAATAAAATGATTATTATGTCCAAACCATCATATTGTCTTTAGTGTAGAAACTAGACTTGTTCCCCTAGATTGGGAGTGTCAGAGGCGTTCTCTCCCCGAGGGTTTTGGGTCTAGTTTCTACTTTTTATTCAATGTTTGCAGTTCACACAGTTGTACACGTTATTACAGTTTCTTCTTTGTCCTTGTTCTATAACATCAAACATCATCAAAACACTTACTACTATTAATGCCTTATATGTATTACAACAAGCAGTTAATTACCTTTAATGTAGGTTGACCTGGTTAGTCCCCAAAGAGTATGTTCTTCTACTCACAATTGCTCCAGAGGCTTATCCAATCACTCAGTATCTGTTTCTCCTACTAGAAGTTTGTACTATGATTTACTGAAGAGAACGGTTTGAGACAAATAAAACTTATAACACCACTGACTCTGTTTATCCACTCTGGTTAGGAGGTGGATGTATTCAGCACGAGGAGTGTGGAGGGTAGTTGTCTCAGTATGTCTCGTTCAGAAGTCAAGAGATACAATTGTTCCAGAGTATGAAAGTCAGATATGACCTTTTAGGTTGATGATAGTTGAAGTGTCACGACCTGTCTGTCGGTGATAAGTCAAGTAGCACTATCATGGTATCACTATCATGCCCTCTTAAGGAAGGCACTCTCCTTATATCCTCTTTTCGGGACCAGGTCAGCTTTAGCGCTGAGTCACATTCTAACCTTGTGGCGAGCTATTTCTGTAAAGGGTCAGTTTGACATGTTACTGTGAAACATTACTAATGACAGATGCTTCCTCGATCCCCAACTCCTGCATCAGTTTAACCCATTCGACTTCTAGTCTATCTCTTCCTCGTTCCGTCGATGACCCGCTCTCTCCCCCTTCTGGGGGCGGTGCCCGAATGCAAGGCATCTCCTCGGGCCAGCTCTCCGGCCCCCACTCAAGAGGTGGAGCCGGTGGTGACGGTGTGTGCTGATCCAGCGAAGGATGTGTCCTCAGAGCCCCTTTCTGTGCTTCCGCATCAGTCCTTAAAAACACACAACACTGACAGTTTCAGCTATGTACCTGTCTAACATCTGTGTAACATCAGTTCACTTGTGCTGAGGTGGGAGGGGTGGCAATATTGGAGGTGTGTCCTTAACAACACTGACAGGTTCATGCAGCTCTAAAAGGAACGTTTCAGACCCACAAACAGCAGGTCTCCTTGGTAACACAGTTGGTTCAGAGAGTGGAACCACAACCTATCCAGCCATGACACACAGTGTCCATGGTAGAGAGATGTTCATTTTGTGTTGGTGAATCTGGTATTTACAAACAGCCTACCCTACTCCTAAATCCTGGCTGGTTTAACAGCATCACATAGGTGTCTTTTCATCCTGGCCATTAGCCCAGTAGCCTAATAATAAAGGGGTTTTAAATGGTCTAATGAGAGTGCCTTGAAATATTAGCCTTAATGTTTTTTCATTATTCACAATTCAGCATACTTCATTTTCCTCGTTTTGAGTAAGATTTCCAGTCACATGTCACAGTTCTTCCATGGCCTGCATACACACCAGACATGTCACTCGTTGAACATGTCTGGGATGCTCTGGATCGATGTGTATGACAGCTTGTTCAAGTTCTCGCCAATATCCAGCGACTTCATACAGCCATTGAGGAGGAGTGGAACAACGTTCCACAGGCCACAATCAACATCCTAATCAACTCTATGCGAAGGAGATGTTGCTCTGCATGAGGCAAATGGTGGTCACACCAGATACTGACTGGTTTTCTGATCCACACTCCTACCTTTTCTTAAAGGTTTCTGTGACCAACCGATGCATATCTGTTTTCCCAGTCATGTGAAATCCATAGATTAGGGCCGAATGAATGTTTTTCAGTCTACTGATTTCCTTTTATGAGTATAATTTTAGAAATTATTGCTTCTACCATTTATATTTTTGTTCAGTGTATTAAAGTAAGGTACCTAATTGTTACCCAGTAAATGGTTTGATATTGATATCAAAACTGCTGCATTAGGCCTTTAAACAAGTCTTTCAAAAACCATTTCAATGCTGTTCCTGATTCTAATCCCATATCTGTTCATATTCCCACAGGAGAGATCTCCAACCCAGGTTCAGACAGTGAGCCCAGTTCCACAGCATCAGGAAACCATAAACACAGACAGAGGAAATCCAGACAGAAACATCACCACTGCATGGACTGCTTCACTAGTTTCTATGAGCCAGAGGAGTTGAGAAGGCACACTTGTAGGCCCCACCCCTGCTCAGATTGCAGAGGCAGCTTTATTTGTCCAATTCACCTCAAATCAAAACAGACTCAAAAAAGGATTATGACATACCCGTGTGGTCAATGTGAGAAGATATGTGAAACACCAAGCAAACTCAAGACGCACCAGATAACTCACACAGGAGAGAAGCCATACCACTGCACCATTTGTGGAAAGGGTTGCAGTCATTCGGATCAACTAAAGACACACCAGAGAACTCACACAGGAGAGAAGCCTTACCATTGCTCCCAATGTGGAAAGAGTTTCAGTCAGTTATCTACTCTGAGAAAACACCACCTAACTCACACAGGAGAGAAGCCTTACCTCTGCTCTCATTGTGGGAAGAGTTTCCGTCAGTTAGCCAACCTAAATGCACACCAGTTAATTCACACAGGAGAGAAGCCATACCACTGCTCTCAGTGTGGGAAGGATTTCAGACATCCAAGAGACTTAAAGTCGCACCAGAGAACTCACACAGGAGAGAAGCCTTACCACTGCTCTCAATGTGGAAAGAGTTTCAGTCAGTTGTCAACTCTGAAAAAACACCAGCTAACTCACACAGGAGAGAAGCCTTACCTCTGCTCTCAATGTGGGAAGAGTTTCAGCAGGTTATGTGAAATGAAGGCACACCAGATAACTCACACAGGAGAGAAGCCTTACCACTGCTCTCAATGTGGGGATAGTTTCACCAGTTTATATTTCCAAAAGAAACACCAGCTGATTCACACAGGAAAAAAGTCATTTCACTGCTCCCAGTGTGGGAACAGTTTTAGTCAATCATCAACTCTGAAGACACACCAGATAACTCACACAGGAGAGAAGGCCTTCCACTGCTCTCAGTGTGGGAAGAGTTTCAGTCATTTATCAACTCTGAAGACTCATCAGATAACTCACACAGGAGATAAGCCTCACGCCTGCTCTCAGTGTGGGAAGAGTTTCAGTCTGGTAGGAAACCTTAAGCGACACCAGCTATCCCACACAGTAGAGAAGCCTTACTGTTGCTCTCATTGTGGGAAGAGTTTCAGTCAATCATCAGCTTTAAAGAAACACCAGAGAACTCACACAGGATAAAAGCTGGGTCATTAAATCTGAAGACACCAGTTTGCTCACATAGGGGATAAGCCTTAACTCTACTATCAATGTGGGGGTAGTTTCACCAGTTTATATTTCCCCCCCCCCAAAAAAAAAACAGCTGTGGAAAGGTTCTGTAATGAATAAAATGTTCTGTTTGCATCTTATCTTTGGTGTCCTAAACTGGTACTTGGTGCATCTAAGTTTGACTGTGACCTCTCCAGCTTGCTGACAATAAAGGGTGATTCATTTTAATATTGACTTTGAGTGTCCCAGTGTAAGAATTTCCACAACAATTCAGTCAGTCATCAAATTTGAAGACCTACCTTTTCACTGGCACAGGTGAGAAGCCGTACCTCTGCTCTGTGTGAGGGGAAAAGGTTCAGTAGCCTAGGAGACCTAAAGAAACACCAGCTAACTCACACTGGAGAGAAGTTTGTTCTGAAGTTTGACTATTGTTTATTGAAATAAATCAGGGATGATGATAAGGGGTTATTTTGAACATGTCACTATTTCAGGAATCAGTCAAAAGGAGAGAAAAGGCAGTTTTACAGAACGTGTATTTATTTGATTGGTGGACATGGTTTGTCATGGTCAGTATTTCCACTAAACAGCTGTCTGGGAATGCAGTACTATTTTTTTAACTAGGCAAGTCAGTTAAGAACAAATTCTTATTTTCAATGACTGCCTAGGAACAGAAGAACAGATTTGTTCCTTGTCAGCTCGGGGGTTTGAACTTGCAACCTTCCAGTTAATAGTCCTACGCTCTAACCACTAGGCTACCCTGCCTGTGACCACTAGGCTACCCTGCCTGTAACCACTAGGCTACCCTGCCTGTAACCACTAGGCTACCCTGCCTGTAACCACTAGGCTACCCTGCCTGTAACCACTAGGCTACCCTGCCTGTAACCACTATGACCTCCTCTTTAGGACCATATGCCAGAACGCCCTGACTATGTTCTTTAAGACAGGAGACTCCAATGAATCATGTTTATGTAGGTTTAGATAGCGGTATATACGGCTTTATGTAAAGGAAGGCCCTTTTAGAGCTTCACACTGGTTCTTATGCATCAAAGTTTGACTGTGACCTCTCCAGCTCTCCTACCATTTGTCCCATCTCTAATTGGACCTACTTCACAGTAGTCAATAGAATAGTAGTAAACAGATGAGCTATTTCAAGTATTTAGCTCTATATAGCCCCCGACCCGAAGTTAAACTGTAAAAACAGACAGTTCACATTTTCCATTGACTGGCCATAGCCTACGTCTGAATACTGTAATGTCAAATGTATCAAGTAGACAATATTTAATTTATAAACATAATGCATATCATAAACAATTGCAGAATAATTTTCTCACCATTTCTGGCCATGAGTTCATATTCCCGAAGTAGCCATACACCAAATTACCATACACATCTCATTTAATTGTTCCTATTAGATAGACTATTATCATTTCTAGTTTTTGCTCTATGCATGTGCAGCTGTTTGGCCATGGAAACCCATTTCCTGACGCTCCCGACGAACAGTTATTTTGCTGAAGTTGCTTCCAGAGGCAGTTTGGAACTCGGTAGGTGAGTGTTACAACGTAGGACAAACCATTTTTATGCACTACATACTTCAGCAATCGGCAGTTCCCCTCTGTGAGGTTGTGTGGCCTACCACTTTGCGGATGAGCTGTTGTTGCTCCTAGACATTTCCACTTCACAATAACAGCACTTACAGATGACCGGGGCAGCTCTAGCAGGGCAGACATTTGACGAACAGACTTGTTGGAAAGGTGGCATCCAATGACTGTGTCACGTTGAAAGTCACTGAGCTCTTCCGTATGGACCATTCTACTGCCAATGTTTGCCTATAAAGATTGTATGGCTGTGTGCTCCATTTTATACACCTTTCAGCAAAGGGTGTGGCTGAAATAGCTATATCCACTAATTTGAAGGGGTGTCCACATACTTTTGTATATATAGTGTATGTTGTCCTTGTCCTCTTGTCCTCTCCTTGGTTGATTTAGAGGAAATATTAAAGAAATAATTAAAGTCAGTAATAAACATTGTAAGTCACATAAATAGACACCAAAACCACTCAATCATCCTAACATAATACATGTAATGGTCTTATTTAGCAAATAAGTGTTTAATTTAAATCAGTGTTTAATAATTTCAACATCCGTGATCATATGAAATTGATTTGTCTTTTTCAGTTCCTCTTAAGGATCCGCCCCCTTTTTTTCAATTTTCACCTAAAATGACATACCCAAATCCTAACTGCCTGTAGTTCAGGTCCTGAAGCAACGATATGCATATTCTTGATACCATTTGAAAGGAAACGCTGAAGTTTGTGAAAATGTGAAATGAATGTAGGAGAATATAACACGTTAGCTCTGGTAGAAGACAATAAAAAAGAAAAAAAAACATGCTTTTTTTTGTATTTTCTTTGTAGCATCATCTTTGAAATGCAAGAGAAAGGCCATCATGTATTATTCTAATCCCAGGCGCAATTACAATTTTGGCAACTAAATGGCAGCAGTGTATGTGCAAAGCTTTAGACTGATCCAATGAAATATTGCATTTCTGTACCAACTTTTGTATCAAGACTGCCCGGAATGTGCCTAATTGGTTAATTAATAACGTTACAAGTTCATAACTGTGCACTCTCCTCAAACAATAGCATGGTATTATTTCACTGTAACAGCTACTGTAAATTGGACAGTGCAATTAGATTAACAAGAATTTAAGCTTTCTGCCAATATCAGATATGTCTTTGTCTTGGGAAATTTTCTTGCTACTGACAACCTCATGCTAATCGCATTAGCCTACGTTAGCTCAACAGTCCCGCGGTGGACCCACCGATCCTGTAGCGGTTCCAGGTAAGTAAAAATGAATGAACTAATACATTTTGTCATTAACACCACATTCTGTCCTTTCCATCACAGTTCATTATGTGGTGGCAATGACGTGTGGTGAGAATTACATTTTTGCAGTATTTGGTCATAAATAGCAGGGATTCTAGCATGCTAACTCCAGTTGGACAGCTAGCATACAATGTCTCCTAAATACACATCATTAAAACCATTTCCTAATCTGAAATAATTTGAGGAAATTAGCTAAATATATATTCTCATACTTGTGCAAATCTTTCTAAAGCCGAAAATGGAGACAATTCAAAGGATATCAATCAACAAAGTGGTAAGAATATTTAGGCTATAACAATATGCTGAAAGATGGCTGTATTGTTTAGAGATGACTGAACTGCTCAGTTTTGTGTTTATGTCTGCAGGTATACAGACAAGGAGGCATACAAAGTTATGTCAATTGGTATTGGTATGTTATGCAGATCACATGTAAACACCCTCTTCCCTTACTTCTTCAATGAATATCCCATAAGCCTCTACATTATGGACAAGGCATGTGTATGAAAACTGTTTTGATAATGGTTTTCATTCACATTCACCACAAAAAGCAAGTTATGAATACTGTCTTGTGCATGTTTTGTTAATCATCTGTATAATTACTTAAAAAAATGTCACAGACTTCAGCCTCCCTAAACCTCTGAATATAACAGGACATATTTTCGATCACCATGCACTGCAAAATCATTCTGGCTATGGATACCGAGAACATCAACAATACTTGGCAGGGTAATTTGTATTTTTCTATCACAAAGTATAATTTATTTATTCTCCGGTCCAGTTGGTGGCGGTAATGCAACATTATATTGGATGCCACCCGCTGTTAAACCAAAGAAGGAGTTGCGCGAGCTAGAACAACAACAGCTGCCAGTTCAATGTCAAGCGTCAAGGTAAGACCTAGATTCCTAATATATTCAGAAAAGTTTCCATATGTAAACATGATGAATTCGATTATTTGTCCACTAAATCATGTGTAAACAATAGCCATGTGTGCTAACGTTAGCTAGCCAGTAAAATGGCTACCCAAGCAAATGTGTTTATCTTCAAGATGCTGTTGTGAATGATAACGTTATTATTTATTGAGACAGCAATGTGAATTGTGTGATGTGTGAATTGTCCATCTTCAAGATGGCATAAATATATTGGCACCCTTAACTAATAAGTGAGCATGGCTAGTTAGCTAGGCTGTTTCTAAGGCTGGCTAGCAAGCTAGATAATATAATTTCCCTATCTAATCATTAGCTAACTGGTCATTTATAGATTACAAATCAAATGTTATTTTGGTTCGGCGTTGCTTCAAAATAACTTATTGCTAGTAATTTGGTTATCTAGCTAGATCGTTTCATCCTAGTGAGAAAGGTGTCAGTGATCTAAAGCTAACCCAACTAGCTCAACATTGCTAACGCTAGTTGTACGATTACCACAGCAATGCTAGCTAGCTAGTTACATGTATTAGTAGATTCCTAGTGGTTGGAATATTTAGATATATTCCTTTATTAACTAAGATGTTCCAGTTGTGAAACTCACCTTACATTTTGTTTGTGCCTCTTTTGAATCCTACTATAGCCTTCCATGTCTGAACCCAAGTCTCCGGGTTCTTACTGTGGTGTTCCAGCACAGAGAAGCTCACAGTGGGGTCCAGAGATGGTCTTAGTGAAGCTGGAGGACTGCAGTCAACCACTGGAACTCAATGTGATAGTCAAAGAGGAAGAGGAGGAGAGAGGGATTAAAGAGGAGGAGGAGGAGGTGGCAGAGGAGAGAGCATTCAAAGAGGAGGTGGAGGAGAGAGCATTCAAAGAGGAGGCAGAGGAGAGAGCATTCAAAGAGGAGGAGGGGGAGAGCGCATTCAAAGAGGAGGAGGGGGAGAGCGCATTCAAAGAGGAGGAGGGGGAGAGCGCATTCAAAGAGGAGGAGGGGGAGAGAGCATTCAAAGAGGAGGAGGCGGAGGAGAGAGCATTCACAGCGGAGCAGAGAGCAGTCACAGAGGAGGCTGAGGAGAGAGCATTCACAGAAGTGGAGAACAGGGAAGAGGAGGAAGAAGTAGATGGGAACACTGACCCAGGTAAGTTCAGTAGTTTAGGATGGAGAGAGGCTGGTGCATTGACAACCACAGGGGATTCCAGAACTATTATTGAGTCTTTCCACCAATCTGGTGCCTCTTTCTGAAGAGTAACTTGCTTTCAACCTATTTTAAAGGGGCAGTGCAGTTAAAAATGTGACGTTCCTGTTTTGAAAATAATTCCTGGAATTTCAACCTGTTCAGGTGGGATGGAGTTTTTGGCCCAGATCATGACATCACAATCTGATCAGAATGACCAGTCATCTTTTATTTGCACTTGTATCCTCCTACTTTGAAGGGGTAAGCGGGGTAGGCTCTATCCGCCAATCAGGGCTGTGTATGTAAATATATTTACATTTGTATCAACATGCCCAGAAGATCAGACTGAGCATTTTAATGGCAAAAGGAGGCTCAGGGAAATCAATGATAACAAATGTATTTGAAGTTATTTTCATGAAATAAAACAAACACAGTGATGTATTAGACATATGGGATGATTTAAAAATACTGCATGGGGGCTTTAACATTATGGGCCTGTTTTCAGCTGGCGATTAGAGGCCCAAGTGTCAAACACATGTTAGTTTGGAATTTCCTAATGTAAGAATATGAGCACTGGCATTTTCCAGCCCCAACGCCAGGCTCAGCTATGTACCTGTCTAACATCTGTGTAACATCAGCTCACTTGTGCTGAGGTGGGATGGGTGGCAATATTGGAGGCGTGTCCTTAAAAACACTGACAGTTTCATGCAGCTCTAAAAGGAACGTTTCAGACCCACAAACAGCAGGTCTCCTTGGTAACACAGTTGGTTTAGAGAGTGGAACCACAACCTAAATAACCACAATGTAAATAGTCCTGGTAGCCATTTGATTAGCTGTTCAGGAGTCCTATGGCTTGGGGGTAAAAACGGTTGAGAAACCTTTTGGTCCTAGACTTGGCACTCCGGTACCACTCGCCATGCGGCAGTAGAGAGAACAGTCTATGACTGGGGTGGCTGGGGTCTTTGACCATTTTTAGGGCCTTCCTTCGAAACCCATTTCATGAAGCTCCCGACGAACGGTTCTTCTGCTGCTGTTGCTTCCAGAAGCAGTTTGTAACTCGGTAGTGAGTGTTGCAACGGAGGACAGATTAATTTGACGCGCTTCAGCACTCAGCGGTCCTGTTCTGTGAGCTTGTGTGGCCTACCACTTTGTGGCTGTCTATTCATTTGAGTGGTTACCTATCTCAAAGCCCATCCCTCAACGTTTTACCAAAACAGAGAAGGGGTTTGTTATTGGTTTAATTAAGGATTCCAGCTTTAAAGACCAAGTGCAAAACATTCCGTTTTTCCTGTGTTTTATATCATATTGTTCAACGGGATGAAACTAAAACTGTAAAAGTGTGATTTAAAAAAAAAAAATCAGTTATTTCCTGGTAGTTGCTGGTTGAAAATACAATTTACACAGGACCTTCTAATCAGCAGACTTGCGTGGGCGGGAGTTTAGGCTTTTCATGGTGACATCACCATGTGGTAAATTGTGGCAAACTTCTTGCTTGAGAAATAGTTTTTTTTCTCTCCTAAAAAGCAATTATTTTTCCCATTTATAATGGAAATCTACACTGAACAAAAATATATACACAACATGTAAAGTGTTGGTCCCATGTTTCATGAGCTGAAATAAAAGATACCAGGAAAAAGCTTATTTCTCTGAAATGTAGGGCACGAATTTGTTTACAGCCCTGTTAGTGAGCATTTCTCCTTAGCCAAGATATTCCATCCACCTGACAGATGTGGCATATCAGGAAGCTGATTAAACAGCATCATTAGCGTCACACCCTCTATAATGTGCACTTTTGTCAAACAACACAATGTCGCAGATGTCTGCAATTTTGAGGGAGCTGTTGGCATGCTGACTGCAATAATGTCCACCAGAGCTGTTGCTCTAATGTTAATTTCTCTACCATAAGCCACCTCTACCGTCATTTTAGAGAATTTGGCATTATGTTCAACCGGCCTCACAACTGCAGACCACATGTAACCATGCCAGCCCAGGACCTCCACATCCGACTTCTTCACCTGCGGGATCGTCTGAGACCAGGCACCCGGACAGCTGATGAAAATGTGGGTTTGCACAACTGAAGAATTCTGCTCAAACTGTCAGAAATGGTCTCAGGGAAGCTCATCTGCGTGCTCGTCGTCCTCATCAGGGTCTTGACCTGACTGCATTTTGGCGTCGTAATCGACTTCAGTGGGAAAATGCTCACCTTCGATGGCCACTGGCACTCTGGAAAAGTGTGCTCTTCACAGATTAATCCCGGTTTCTACTGTACTGGGCAGATGGCAGACAGTGTGTATGGCGTCATGTGGGCGAGCGGTTTGCTGGTGTGAACGTAGTGCCCCATGGTGGCGGTGGGGTTACGATATGGGAAGGCATAAGCTACGGACAATGAACATTATTACATTTTATTGATGGCAATTTGAATGCACAGCGATACCGTGACGAGATCCTGAGGACCATTATGGTGCCATTCATCCACCGCCACCACCTCATGTTTCAGCATGATAATGATCCTGAGGACCATTATGGTGCCATTCATCCACCGCCACCACCTCATGTTTCAGCATGATAATGATCCTGAGGCCCATTATGGTGCCATTCATCCACCGCCACCACCTCATGTTTCAGCATGATAATGATCCTGAGGCCCATTATGGTGCCATTCCTCCACCGCCACCACCTCATGTTTCAGCATGATAATGATCCTGAGGACCATTATGGTGCCATTCATCCACCGCCACCACCTCATGTTTCAGCATGATAATGATCCTGAGGACCATTATGGTGCCATTCATCCACCGCCACCACCTCATGTTTCAGCATGATAATGATCCTGAGGACCATTATGGTGCCATTCCTCCACCGCCATCACCTCATGTTTCAGCATGATAATGATCCCGAGGACCATTATGGTGCCATTCCTCCACCACCTCATGTTTCAGCATGATAATGATCCTGAGGACCATTATGGTGCCATTCCTCCACCGCCACCACCTCATGTTTCAGCATGATAATGATCCTGAGGACCATTATGGTGCCATTCCTCCACCGCCACCACCTCATGTTTCAGCATGATAATGCACGACCCCATGTCGCAAGGATCTGTAGACAGTTCCTGGAAGCTGAAAATGTCCCATTTCTTCCTTGGTCTACATACTCACCAGACATGTCACCCACTGTACATGTTTGAGATGCTCTGGATCGATGTGTTCTGATCCCGCCGATATCCAGTAACTTTGCATAGCCTTCGAAGAGGAGTGGGACAATGTTCCACAGGCCACAATCAATAAACTCTCCCTCAATGTCAACACAACAAATGAGCTGATCGTGGACTTCAGGAAACAGCAGAAGGAGCCACGCCTCTATCCACATCGATGGGACCACAGTGGAGAAGGTGGAAAGCTTAAAGTTCCTCGGCGTACACATCACTGACAATCTGAAATGGTCCACCCACAATGCGTCTTCAACCTCAGGAGACTGAAAAAAATGTGGCTTTGCCTCTAAGACCGTAACAAAGTTTTACAGATGCACAATTGAGATTATCCTGTCGGGCTGTATCACCGCCTGGTACGGCAACTGCACCGCCCGCAGCCGCAGGGCTCTCCACAGGGTGGTGTTGTCTGCCCAACGCGTCACCGTGGCACTGCCCTCCAGAACACCTATAGCACACAATGTCACAGGAAGTCCAAAGCTACGGCCTGTTCACCCCTCTACCATCCAGAAGGCGAGATCAGTACAGGTGCATCAAAGCTGGGACTGAGAGACAAAAAACAGCTTCTATCTCAAGGCCATCAGACTGCTACCACCCGGTTACTCAACCCTGCACCTTAGGGGCTGCTGCCCCATTTACATAGATGGAATCACTGGTCACTTTAGTAATGGAACACTAGTCATTTATCACTGGTCACTTTAGTAATGGAACACTAGTCATTTATCACTGGTCACTTTAGTAATGGAACACTAGTCATTTATCACTGGTCACTTTAGTAATGGAACACTAGTCATTTATCACTGGTCACTTTAGTAATGGAACACTAGTCATTTATCACTGGTCACTTTAGTAATGGAACACTAGTCATTTTAATAATGTTTACATACTGCTTTACTCATTTCATGTATTTTTCTCAATGTCAATATTAATATTTATATATTTCTTAATAACATTGTTACTTTTACATTTGTGTGTATTGTTGTGAATTATTAGATACTACTGCACTGTTGGAGCTAGGAACACAAGCATTTCGCTACACCCGCAATCACATCTGCTAAACAGGTGTATGTGACCAATACAATTTGATTTGAACAGCCTAATCAATTCTATGCGATGGAGATGTCGCCCTGCTGAGGCAAATGGTGGTCACGCCAGATACTGACTGGTTTTCTGATCCACACCCCTACCCCTACCTTAAAGGTTTCTGTGACCAACAGATGCATATCTGTATTCCCAGTCATGTGAAATCCATAGATTAGACCCTAATGATTTTTTTTCAGTTGACTGATTTCCTTATGAACTGAAAATAAGTAAAATTCTTGAAAATGTTGCATATTGCATTTTATATTTTTGTTCAGTGTATTCAAGTAAAGTACTTAATTGTTACCTAATAAAGGATTTGATATTGATATCAAAACGGCTGCATTAGGCCTTTAAACAAGTCTTTTAAAGACCATTTTCAATGCTGTTCCTGATTCTAATCCCATATCTGTTCATATTCCCACAGGAGAGATCTCCAACCCAGGTTCAGACAGTGAGCACAGTTCCACAGCATCAGGAAACCATAAACGACACAGACGGAGGAACTCAAGACAGAAACATCACCACTGCATGGACTGCTACACTAGTTTCTATGATCCAGAGGAGTTGAGAAGGCACACTTGTAGACCCCACCCCTGCTCAGATTGCAGAGGCAGCTTTATTTGTCCAACTCACCTCAAATCAAAACAGACTCAAAAAAGGAGGAAGGTGTACTCATGTGGTCAATGTGGGAAGAGATTTCAAACACCAAGCAAACTCAAGACGCACCAGAGAACTCACACAGGAGAGAAGCCATACCACTGCTCTGTTTGTGGGAAGTGTTTCGGTCAGTCGAACCAACTAAAGACACACCAGAGAACTCACACAGGACAGAAGCCTTACCACTGCTCTCAGTGTGGAAAGAGTTTCAGTTGGTTACACAGCCTGAAGACACACCAGATAACTCACACAGGGGAGAAGCCTTACCACTGCTCACAGTGTGGAAAGCGTTTCAGTCTGGTAGGAAACCTAAAGAGACACCACCTAACCCACACAGTAGAGAAGCCTTACCGCTGTTCTCATTGTGGGAAAAGTTTCAGTCAGTTACACCATCTAAAGACACACCAGTTAGTTCACACAGGAGAGAAGCCATATCACTGCTCTCAATGTGGGAAGAGTTTCAGTCATCCAAAAGACTTAAAGTCGCACCAGAGAACTCACACAGGAGAGAAGCCATTCCACTGCTCCCAATGTGGAAAGAGTTTCAGTCAGTTATCAACTCTGAAAAAACACCAGCTAACTCACACAGGAGAGAAGCCTTACCACTGCTCTCAATGTGGGAAGCGTTTCACCAGGTTATATCAACTGAAGGCACACCAGATAACGCACACAGAAGAGAAACCTTACCACTGCTCTCAATGTGGTGATAGTTTCACCAGTGCATATTTCCTAAAGAAACACCAGCTAATTCACACGGGTGAAAAGCCATTCCACTGCTCCCAGTGTGGGAAGAATTTCAGTCATTCATCAACTTTTAAGACACATCAGATAACTCACTCAGGAGAGAAGCCTCACCACTGCTCTCAGTGTGGGAAGAGTTTTGGTCATTCATCAACTCTCAAGACACATCAGATAACTCACTCAGGAGAGAAGCCTCACCACTGCGCTCAGTGTGGGAAGAGTTTCAGCCAGTCATCAACTTTGAAGAAACATCAGAGAACTCACACAGGAGGAAAGCTGTGTCATCAGAGCTGAAGACACTAACTTATTCACATAGGGGAGAAGCCTAAACTCTGCTGTCAATATGGGGATAGTTTCACCAGTTTATATTAATAAAATATAACACCAACTGATTATGACTAACAATAACTTACCTGGTTACTTAAAGGGGGTTAAAACTTGCAAAGGAGTGTGGAACATGCTGTCTGTGTGGAAAGCTTCGGTCGGTCATCAGATTTGAAGACACAGCATTTAACTCGCACAGTAGAGAAGCCTTACTGTGTTCGGGAGTTGTTTTGAATATTGTTTATTGAGATGAAGCTGCTATGTTCACAATAAGCCATTATCATCATATCACTTTTTCAGGAATCAGCAAAAAGTCAGCACTGCAGAGAAAAGGCAGTTTTACAGGAACTGTATGTATTTTGTTGATGCTTAAACCAGACATGGCTTGTCGATGTCAGTATGTCCACTATACAGCTGTCTTTTTGAGGAATGCAATACTTTCCATACCAGCAGACCTTCCGCAGCCACAACGGGCAATTCAGTGAAGTTGTATTTGCCATTGTGGAATCCATAGCTAATGTCTGTCCATAGAGAATCCTCAGTAAATCAGACATCATATATTCTAGTTGGATTTCTATAATCACATTTTTTTTTTTTAAGTTGAAAAACGTATATAATTTAGTCACAAAAAAATGTAAGCAAACAAAAACTTCTAATTAGAGGAATATAACCAAAAATGAATAAACATATTGTATTTCAATTACTATGCTCAGTCTCCTGTCTCAGTTTATTGTGGAAGGTTGAAGGTTCATTATTTCTGGTGCTTTACAGGTAGGCTATACTGTAAGTAAAGCTGTGGCGGTCGGTGCTGTTTATGATGAGGATGATTATAATTAGTTTTTTTTATCAGCCTTATTTCTATTACAGGATGATTTGTTTATGGCTTTATACATGGTATTGTCATTCGTATTCCATTCACCTAGTTTAATGTAACATCGATAGGTTTAGGCTACTACATGATAGTCATTTTCCCTCTACCCATCATGAGGTTGCTACAACCTGGCCTATGAATTAAAGTTTAAAACATACAGTCCCAGTCAAAAGTCTGAACACACCTACTCTTGGCAGTCTCTCAACCAGCTTCAGGATGAATGCTTTTCCAACAGTCTTGACGGAGTTCCCTCATAAAGTGGGAAGAACAAGTATTTGATACACTGCTTATTTTGCAGGGTTTCCTACTTAGAAGGCATGTAGAGGTCTGTAATTTTTATCATAGGTACACTTCAACTGTGAGAGACGGAATCTAAAACAAAAATCCAGAAAATCACATTGTATGATTTTTAAGTAATGAATTTGCATTTTATTGCATGACATAAGTATTTGATCACCTACCAACCAGTAAGAATTCTGGCTCTCACAGACCTGTTAGTTTTTCTTTACGAAGCCCTCCTGTTCTCCACTCATTACCTGTATTAACTGCACCTGTTTGAACTCATTACCTGTATAAAAGACACCTGTCCACACACTCAATCAAACAGACTCCAACCTCGCCACAATGGACAAGACCAGAGAGCTGTGTAAGGACATCAGGGATAAAATTGTTGACCTGCACCAGGCTGGGATGGGCTACAGGACAATAGACAAGCAGCTTGGTGAGAAGGCAACAACTGTTGGCGCAATTATTAGAAAATGGAAGAAGTTCAAGATGACGGTCAATCAACCTCGGTCTGGGGCTCCATGCAAGATCTCACCTTGTGGGGCATCAAAAAAAAAAAACTTTAAATGCATCCAACAAGTACTAAACTTTTGACTACTTTAATACACATATACTGTAAGTGATTTTTGTCCCAATACTTATGACACCTTCAAATGGGAGGACTAGATACATAAAGTGCTTTTATTTTGTGAAGGAACATTTTATGTTTGTGGTTTTCTAATAACCAATTTGACTGGGTTCATGCAAGTGACTGATTGATCGTGCCTGGGAGGAATCCTCACTATCAGTATAAGCAATTTGGCAGAACGCCCATAACATTGTTTTGAAAACCGAAAGAGATGTCTCAGTTTCAAGGTCTCAGCTTGGAGCGAAGAGGCCTCGTAAGGTAATGGTCGGTCACATGCATGAACCAAATGTTAATGATGAATTAATTATGAATAATGAATAAGTTAAATCATGCAAATATAACAAGTATATAAGTATATATATAAGTATATATAATATAAGCAGTATATAAGAGAACTAACGGGACTGCCCCAGGGGAGCTCCTGATCGTCATGTGTACTATGGTGCATTAAGTTTGTTGGAACCTCTCCAGCTTGCTGATAATAGAGAATGATTAATTTAAGATTGACTTCAGGTGTCCCTGGTGGTATTTTCCACGACGGTAAAACATATATGTATGAAAATACCCTCAATACATTCTGTACTGTCGCCTCATATGAAACAATATACTGGAGTATAGAGCCAAATTAAACGTTTTAGCTTCACTGTCCAAATAAATACGTAGGTGTGTATCGCAAATATCCAAACAACATGTAGTATCACTATTCTCCAATAAAGGGGAATAAACGCCTAGAAGAGGCTACGCAAGGGGCCTTTTCTTGCCTGCCACTGTAAAGGTTGCTTAATGTCGTACAACCATCCGGAAGCCTCGCAAGCTTACGTTTTGTTTCGCTATGCGGATTCCAGTGGTAATCGGTCTGGGCCCGGTTTCCCGATAGCGATGGAACTTAAGCCTCGTTCACATCACCCATAAACACTCCATCACGTTGCCCCGGATGTCATGCATTTTAATGGCGATGTCCACAACGGAGTGAAAAAGCAACGCCCCCTTGTGGTTCAAGGTACCGTTGCGAGACGGACACTGCATACGTTGACATTTTTCAAACTTTTTGTTTGTTTTGTTGCTAGCTACAATGCTATATTCAACCTAGCCTAGCTTTTAGCTAGCTAGATGCTTTGCAATGCTCGCTGTGCCCTGAATTGCCCGTTTAACTTTTTTCACAGTTTGGTGCCTTTAAAATTAAATCTGAAAAATTATTAAATTAGACCATTTTTCCTACAGATTTACTCAAATTCTTTCAAAGTGAAAGAAGGCTATACAATTTTCCAAATAAAAATAAATAAATATAGTAATTGGATAAGTCTCCACGCCCCTAAGTTAATACTTGATGGAAGCACCTTTGTCAGCCATTACAGCTGTGAATAATTTGGAATAAGATTTGACCAAATTTGCACAACATATATCCATTGGTTTTGTCAAAATTGCTCAAGCTCATCAAATTTGGTTAGGAATCATTGATGGATTGCAGTATTCAAACCTAGTCTCTGTTTTTTAGGCAAATTTAAATCAGGACTGAGACCAGACGATTCCAGAACACTTAACACCTCTTGGAAATCCATTTTGGTGTGTCTTTGGCAAAAACATTTGTGTAATTGTCTGGCTGAAAAGTTGTATCCTATCCCAGGGTTTTCCTTTCATATTTCATTGGATCCTGACAAACTTCCCACTCCCAGCCAACGGCAAGCAAACCCATAACATGATGCTGCCACCACAATACTTGAAAATAGACTGTTTCAGTCTGTGTTGGATTGGATTTGACCCAACCTTGTAGTTTTTAATTTATGACAAAACGTTTTGACTTGCAGTATTACTTAACAGCCTTGTTGCTAACAGAATGGGAGTGGATTCTTTAACAAAGGCTTCTTCCTTTTCACTTTGTCATACAGGCCAGTAACATGGAGGGAATCACATCAAATTATATTGGTTACATGGTTAGCTGATGTTAATGCGAGTGTAGCGAATGCAATGATGTTGATCCCTTTTGGATTTTTTAACTATTGTGGTGGCAGCATCATGTTATGGGTATGCTTGTCACCGGCAGGGAAGTGTATTATGAACAGGTTCTGAAAGAGGAAACATTAACTACTTGAGAAAGGAAGGTTAGCTAGAAAGTCAGTCTGTATGCCACATTATTGTAGCTATTAGAAAGCTATTCATCATGAAACCTGAACAAAAATTGATTTTCATGACATTTAATCCACAGATGGTCCTTTGGAGGAAGGATTGTTGACATACAATGGGGCAAAAAAGTATTTAGTCAGCCACCAATTGTGCAAGTTCTCCCACTTAAAAAGATGAGAGAGGCCTGTAATTTTCATCATAGGTACACTTCAACTATGACAGACAAAACGAGGAAAAAAATCACATTGTAGGATTTTTAATGAATTTATTTGCAAATTATGGTGGAAAATAAGTATCTCAGATATATTGCTGTGGAAGCTGGATGTATTTCTGATACACTCATTTCTGAACATGGCCATGTTGGGATTGTAAATGATCTGTTGCTTTGGTACACTTGTGGCTCTGCTATGGACTGTATTGGATCAACTTGGAGTTTCATGAACAGCTCAGCAGGTTTGATACCATCTCTATGATGGAGGGTCATACAGTAATCCTAAACGACTTTAGGCTGCATGTACTTCTGACATCCAGTTTTGGATCACGGCCATGTTAGGAGAAGGTCACTGACAGGGGGTAATAATATGGAATATTTGTTTGTCTAAAGATCTGTAAATCTTGCTGTAAAACACAACAACTCCCCATTTGATCCAACTGTTTCTCCTTGTAAATGTATTAGGTTCATATTACATGCATCCCTCCATTGACTTCACACTGCATGCTGAAAGGTGAAGACCTCATACCTTTACTATGGACCACAGAGAGATCTGATACAGGCCAGCACATTATTTTGACCTTATAAGTCAACCACGAGGTCCTCACATTGCTGATACCGTAATAGATTTACAGAGAGACATGTGACTTGAAAAATAAGATCTGAATGAACTGAGCCAAGCTTGGTTGTTTTGTGGATCCATGCCAAAGCATGTGACATTTCATATCCAGATTTAGATTTTTACTGGGTATGACATTTTAATTGATTGAATCATGAAAATAACTCTGACGTGAGCCAAAGCACTGGGGTGTCTCAGGCCAAAGCACTGGGGTGTCTCAGGCCAAAGCACTGGGGTGTCTCAGGCCAAGGCTCTGGGGTGTCTCAGACCAAGGCTCTGGGGTGTCTCAGACAAGGCTCTGGGTGTCTCAGACAAACTCCTGTCTGTGGTGATAAAACTACTTTGTGAGCACAGACTTGAGTCGTTTAAAGCACCCTTAAAATGTATTGGATCAGGAGTTACTATCTGATCCTCCCAAGGCCCTGCTAAAATACGACATATGCACAATAACAGTTTTATAAGGACAGTTTACTCAACTTCTTAATGACATCTGTCAGTTAATACCAGTATATCAGGGGTCTGTAACTCCTGCTCCTGTTCAGCATCTCTCCTCCGGCCCATCCTCATGGTGTGCAGGCTCTTGTTCCACACCAGCACCACAGCAGGTTCAGCTAAATCAGAGAGGAAGAGGCAAAGTGTGAGGTTTTCCTACTCTCAAATCAGTCCACGAAGATAAGCCCACGAAGTGAGGAATTTTTGCATGGAGGTCAATGAGTGTCGAATTGGTGTATGCTGTCACAGATGTTAATGACACAAATAGATGTATGTTAACCCATATATTCATCAGTTTATCATTTTATGCTAAATGATATGACTTTGTTATGTTTATCCTGGTGGTCTCCTAAGTTTGTGGCTGTATGTTGCTGCAGTTGTAAGCTCATTCTCTTTATCTAGTCACCTTGAGCCACCTTTTATGTTGATATTCCTAATATGTTTCCCTCTTGTTTCTCTTCCAGACCACCACATCCTTCCACAACCTAACCTTCCTACCGGCCTTTCAAGCTCCAACTCTTAAACCCCAAACCTTAAATTCCATTCCAAACCCTCCCCCATGTGCTCTGGGTTGGTGTTCAAATGTGTTGAATAAATACCATAAACCTGTATTCCTCCTCTCCATCTCCTCAATGCATTATTCTTGCCGATTCATCATGTTGGCAGCAGAAAATCCTAAACCAGTCAGTTATATAGGAAATGTCCTACATTGTTTTTAAAATCATAATCCTAAAAAATAAATCTTCCTTAATTAATGTAATGCTTCATTTCTTATAATCAGGTTCAGTATGTTAGAAATTCAATTCAGTTAATTCAGGAAGTAAAACTGAAATTAAAATCTTTGACAATACTTTTGTCAATGCCGTGTGTATAGGGGGCAAGGAAGTCAGGCGCAGGAGAGTCGAAATAATGTGTAAATGGAGTCTTTTAATAACTGTCCACAGAACATGCTCCATAACACTAAATAGTACAGACATGAAAAAACATGGGTACGAGGACCCGTCGCGCACCAATACAACAAATAAACAACACTGACAATGAAACAATCTCTGACAAAGACATGAGGGGAAACAGAGGGTTAAATACACAACAGTTAATGAAGGGGATTGAAAACAGGTGTGTGGGAAGACAAGACAAAACCAATGGAAAATGAAAAATAGATCAATGATGGCTAGAAGACCGGTGACGTCGAACGCCGAGCACCGCCCGAACAAGGAGAGGCAACGACTTCGGCAGAAGTCTCCAGCCGCGCGTCGACACCGGCCTCGGGGACGACCCGGAGGGCGAGGTGCAGGGCGATCCGGATGGAGACTGGAATTCTGATAACATGGAAGGATCTAACACGTCCTCCACCGGAACCCAGCATCTCTCCTCCGGCCCGTAATGTCTAGAGGAGGCAGAGGAACATCACGCACTTCAGCCTCCTGGAGCGGGCCAGCCACCACCGGCCTGAGGAGAGACACATGGAACGAGGGGTTAATACGGTAATTAGTGGGCAGTTGTAACCTGTAACATACCTCGTTCACTCTCCTCAGGACTTTAAACGGCCCCACAAACCGCGGACCCAGCTTCCGGCAGAGCAGGCGGAGGGGCAGGTTTCGGGTCGAGAGCCAGACCCTGTCCCCTGGTGCGAACACTGGGGCCTCACTGCGGCAACGGTCTGCACCAATTTTCTGGCGCCTTATGGCACGCTGAAGGTGGACGTGGGCTGCCTCCCAGGTTTCCTCAGCGTGCCGAAACCAATTGTCCACCGCAGGAGCCTCGGTCTGGCTCTGATGCCAAGGAGCCAGAACCGGCTGATACCCCTTTTCAATTAGTATTAGGGTAAGGTTAGTGGAGGAGTGACGTAGCGAGTTCTGCGCCATCTCTGCCCAGGGCACGAACTTCGCCCACTCCCCCGGCCGATCCTGGCAATAAGACTGCAGAAACCTACCCACATCCTGGTTAACTCTCTCCACCTGCCCATTACTCTCGGGGTAAAAACTTGAGGTAAGACTAACCGAGATCCCCAGATGCTCCATGAACGCCTTCCAGACCCTTGATGTGAACTGGGGACCCCGATCAGACACTATATCCTCAGGCACCCCATAGTGCCGGAAAACGTGTGTAAACAGGGCCTCCGCAGTTTGTAAGGCCGTAGGGAGACCGGGCAAAGGGAGGAGACGACAGGACCTTGAAAAACGATCCACAACGACCAGGATCGTGGTGTAAACCTGTGAAGGTGGAAGATCAGTCGAAAAAATCCACCGACAGGTGCGACCACGGCCGTTGAGGAATGGGTAGAGGTTGTAGCTTACCTCTGGGCAGGTGTCTAGGAGCCTTGCACTGGGCGCACACCGAGCAGGAGGAAACATAAATCCTCACGTCCTTAGCTAAAGTGGGCCACCAGTACCTCCCACCAAGACAGCGCATCGTCCGACCAATCCCAGGATGACCAGAGGAGGGTGATGTGAGCCCAATAGATCAATCGGTCGCGGACAGCAAACGGAACGTACAGACGACCAGCTGGACACTCAGGGGGAGAGGGCTCTGCACGTGACGCCCGCTCAATGTCCGCGTCCAGCTCCCACACTACAGGCGCCACCAAACACGAAGCTGGGAGTATGGGAGTGGGATCCATGGATCGCTCCTCTGTGTCATACAGCCGAGACAATGCGTCTGCCTTAACGTTCTGGGAGCCTGGTCTGTAAGAAAGAGTAAACACAAAATGAGTGAAAAACGTGGCCCACCTTGCCTGGCCCATTCAGTCTCTTCGCCTGCCGGATGTACTCCAGATTGCGGTGGTCAGTCCAGATGAGAAAAGGGTGTTTAGCCCCCTCAAGCCAATGCCTCCACACCTTCAAGGCTTCTACGACAGCTAACAGCTCTCGGTTCCCCACATCATAGTTTCGCTCCGCTGGGCTGAGCTTCTTCGAAAAGAAAGCACAGGGGCGAAGCTTCAGTGGCGTACCCGAACGCTGAGAGAGCACTGCTCCTATCCCAGCTTCGGATGCGTCCACCTCCACTATGAATGACAAAGAGGGATCCGGATGAGCCAACACAGGCACCGAGGTAAACAGAGTCTTCAGGTGCCCAAAAGCCCTGTTCGCCTCAGCCGACCACTGCAAGCGCACCGGCCCCCCTTTAGCAGTGAGGTAATGGGAGCAGCCACCTGACCAAAACCCCGGATAAACCTCCGGTAGTAATTGGCAAACCCTAAAAAACGCTGCACCTCCTTTACCGTGGTTGGAGTCGGCCAATTACGCACGGCTGTAATGCAGTCGCTCTCCATCTCCACTCCTGAAGTGGAAATCCGATGCCCTAGGAAGGAGATGGATTGTTGGAAGAACAAGCATTTCTCAGCCTTGACATATAGATCATGCTCCAACAGGCGACCAAGCACCCTGCGCACCAGGGACACATGCTCGGCGCGTGTAGCGGAGTATCAGAATATCATCGATATACACCACTACACCCTGCCCGTGCAGGTCCCTGAAGATCTCATCTACAAATGATTGGAAAACTGATGGAGCATTCATAAACCCATATGGCATGACAAGGTACTCAATGACCTGAGGTGGTGCTAAATGCAGTCTTCCACGCATCACCCTTCCGAATACGCACCAGATTGTACGCACTCCTGAGATCCAATTTTGTGAAAAATCGTGCCCCGTGCATTAACTCAATAATAGTATTGAGCAGAGGTAGCGGGTAACTATATTTCACTGTGATTTTATTTAGACTTCGATAATCAATGCACGGGCGTAAACCGCCATCCTTTTTTTCACAAAAAAGAAACTCGAAGAGACGGGTGAAATGGATGGCTGAATGAACCCCTGATGCAGGGATTCAGAGACATATGTCTCCATAGCCTCCGTCTCCGCTTGCGACAGGGGATACACGTGACTCCTGGGGAAGCGCAGCGTCTGCCAGGAGATCTATCGCACAATCCCCCCGTCGATGGGGTGGTAATTGAGTCGCCTTCTTTTTACAGAAGGCGAGAGCCAAATCGGCATATTCGGGGAGAATGCGCACGGTGGAGACCTGGTCTGGACTTTCCACAGTAGTAGCACCAACGGAAACCCCTAAACACCTACCTGAGCACTCGCGACCACCCCGTGAGAGCCCTCTGTGGCCAAGAAACAGTGGGGTTATGACAAGCTAACCAGGGTAGGCCTAGCACCACAGAATACGCAGGAGAATCAATAAGGAAAAGACGAATCTTCTCCTTGTGACCCTCCTGCGTTATCATACACAAAGGTGCGGTTACTTCCCTGATAAACCCTGACCCTAATGGTCGACTATCTAAGGCATGAATAAGGAAAGGCATATCCACAGAAACAATAGGGATCCCTAAACTATGAGCTAAACTTTTATTAATGAAATTCCCAGCCGCACCTGAATCTACTAGTGCCTTATACTGGGAATGCAGGGAAAAATCAGGAAAAGAGACCGAAACAAACATTAGTGCAACAGAGGGCTCTGGATGAGAATGGTGCCTACTCACCTGGGGTGATGCCAGAATGCCCTGCCTGCCTTCTCTATTCCCAGAGGAACCAACCCGGCACCGACCAGCAGTGTGCCCTCTGCAACCATGAATGGTGCTCGAGCGGGAACCCCCTCCGGTCTCCCTGCGCATCATCCCTCCCAATTCCATAGGTTCGGGAGAGAGGGTGCGGGAGGATGGAACAACCAGACCCCGATCTAGACGTCCACGAGTAGCCAGCATGTTGTCCAGCCTGATGGACATGTCCACCAGCTGATCGAAGGTGAGGGTGGTGTCTCTACAAGCCAGCTCCCGACGGACGTCCTCGCGTAGACTACAACGGTAATGGTCGATCAGGGCCCTGTCGCTCCATCCAGCGCCGGCAGCCAAAGTCCTAAACTCCAAAGCAAACTCCTGTGCACTCCTCGTCTCCTGCCACAGATGATAGAGGAGCTCACCCGCTGCTTTGCCTTCGGATGGATGGTCGAATACTATCCGGAATTGGCGGGTGAACTCCTCAAAATGGTCCAACGCCGAATCCTCCTTTCTACACACAGCGCTGGCCCATTCCAGGGCTTTCCCGGTGAGGCATGAGACGAGGGCGTAACTCTTCTCACGGTCAGATGGTACTGGGGAGACCGTGGCCAGATACAAGTTCAGCTTAAGGAGGAAACCCTGGCAGCCGGCAGTATCTCCGTTGTATCCCGTGGGTAGGGATAAATGGATCTTCGGTTCCGGATGGGAAAAAGCGTTCAAGGGAGATTCCGGTTGTGGTTGTGGTGGCGCTGGAGAAACTCCCGGTCTCTCCCAGCAATCCATATTCTGGACAATGCGGTCCATAACAGAGCTCAAACAGTCAATCGCCTCCGCTTGTTTCCGGACACATTCCTCCACCTCCATGGGCGTAGTGTCCTCTCCTGCTGACTTCATATTTTTTGGTCAGAGATTGTCAGCGCCGTGTGTATAGGTGGCAAGGAAGTCAGGCGCAGGAGAGTCGAAATAGTGTGTAAATGGAGTCTTTTAATAACTGTCCACAGAACATGCTCCATAACACTAAATAGTACAGACATTGAAAAACATGGGTACGAGGACCCGTCGCGCACCAACACAACAAATAAACAACACTGACAATAAAACAATCTCTGACAAAGACATGAGGGGAAACAGAGGGTTAAATACACAACAGTTAATGAATGGGATTGATAACAGGTGTGTGGGAAGACAAGACAAAACCAATGGAAAATGAAAAATAGATCAATGATGGCTAGAAGACCGGTGACGTCGAACGCTGAGCACCGCCCGAACAAGGAGAGTCAACGACTTCGGTAGAAGTCGTGACAACTTTGAAATGACAAATACTTTTAGTTTGCTTCCTTAATTGACCTGATTGACCCAGCCCAGATCTCGATACAGTGCTCACTGCATTGTGAAGAGACCATGGCTGTACAGTCAGTTGAGATCTTTGTGGCCAAATGCACAGTTGTCTAGTTGGGTATGACAGCTGTACATATTCCTCTGACACTGATCTAAGGTCAGTTTTATCCGGGAGGGTAACTTCTGCCCAGAGAAAGTTTGGAGCTGAACATGTCCCTCAAATATAAAAACGCAGGTCATAGATCATGCAAGAGCTTTGCACATTAAAATCAATATCATACATGTTTAGTCTGCATGGTGAGAATGTTCTCTCCACACACAAAGACGTCAAGTAAATATCTTGTCGAATAACAGTGGCATAGGTGCCAGAATTAGACTGTGTTGGCAGATATACCAAACAATAAACCCTGGCTGCAGTGAAGATAAGAGCACAGTCCAAGAAATGAAAAGGCTTTGATGGGATCCTTCCAGATGGGAATGGGGAATGGACAAGCAAAATATTTTGTTCCCCTGCCTTTGACAAAGTTGGCCACTGATTATCAAAGAGCGACATCAGAGCTCACCTAAAATGCCCATATGGCACTGATTATCAAAGGGCGACATCAGAGCTCACCTAAAATGTCCATATGGCACTGATTATCAAAGAGTGACATCAGAGCTCACCTAAAATGCCCATATGGCACTGATGATCAAAGGGCGACATCAGAGCTCACCTAAAATGTCCATATGGCACTGGTTGAAATCAATGGTCCTGGTTTTTGGGCAGAATTATGTTTTATGTGTTGTTGGAGGTACGTCTTGGTCAGTTTCGAAAATGCCGCCCTCGTCAATCTGCCAACATAGGCTGGACGCCTAATCCTGCCTAATGAGTGGGTCCGCGGTGGAATTCATTGAAACGTAATGTAAAGGAATCTGTTACTTTATTGCAACTACTCCCTATTCAGTTTATAACAGTTTTATTGAAGCCAGTTCAGCTGCTAAGCGGTTAACCTCAGAGTGTAATACATGTTTGAGGCAGCTATATCGCTGTCAGCAATATGAGTGGATAAGATGATTGAAATACTGATATGTTGTTATGTAAGTCATAAGAATCCTACTGGACCGTTTTAGCCAACTGACAAGTGAGACAAATAAAAGCCCCTCCAGCAGCTTCATTAGATCAAACTGTAGATACTGTAAATAAATACACATTAGATTTTACCGGTTTATAAGCTGCTATTGAAAGCCTAATTTGACATGGCTGTAATGATTTGGTTAAATATTGCCTTAGACTGATGCACTACTTTGTCATGTTTTCTGTGGGACTGTAAAAAGAAAAAGGAGGAGAGGAGAGAGCAGTCACAGAGGAGTTGGATGAGAGAGCAGTCACAGTGGAGTTGGATGAGAGAGCAGTCACAGAGGAGTTGGATGAGAGAGCAGTCACAGTGGAGTTGGATGAGAGAGCAGTCACAGAGGAGTTGGATGAGAGAGCAGTCACAGAGGAGTTGGATGAGAGAGCAGTCACATAGGAGTTGGATGAGAGAGCAGTCACAGAGGAGTTGGATGAGAGAGTAGTCACAGAGGAGTTGGATGAGAGAGCAGTCACAGAGGAGTTGGATGAGAGAGCAGTCACAGAGGAGTTGGATGAGAGAGCAGTCACAGGGGAGATGGAGGAGAGAGCAGTCACAGAGGAGTTGGATGAGAGAGCAGTCACAGGGGAGATGGAGGAGAGAGGAGTCAAAGAGGGGAGATGGAGGAGAGAGGAATGAGAGAAGAGGAAGAAGAGATATCTGTCAAGGAAGAAGAGGAGGACTCTGGACAAAGAAGTAAACACATTAGAAACCTCACTCACCAGAGGGGTCTATATGAGAGCTGTTTTAATATATTTGTATATAATGTGAGACCTCTGAGGGGTCTATACGAGAGCTGTTTTAATATATTTGTATATAATGTGAGACCTCTGAGGGGTCTACATGAGAGCTGTTTTAATATATTTGTATATAATGTGAGACCTCTGAGGGGTCTATACGAGAGCTGTTTTAATATATTTGTATATAATGTGAGACCTCTGAGGGGTCTACTACACAGCAGAATCAATGAGTTAGATAGTTAACTTGACAACCAAAAATACCTATTGATTTTCAAGTTAATTAAGAAAGATAAACTTCAATATGTGTTTTTGGTTGTTGATTTAATTACACCATCCCAATTTCACACGTATCTTTCTAAAAAATGTTAAATCATTAATCCTGCTAGGTGGTATACCTCTCTGAGCTCTCACATTTCTCAAAAACAATATTAAAAACAGCAACAAAGTTCAGGACAAACACACACATATCACCTATAACGACAACCTGCCATTAAATTCTATATATAATCTTTACTATATACACACACGCATGAATAGAATAGATTATGACTGTAATGACTGTGTTATTGACTGACTGTTGTTGTAATTCTCTCTCTTTCCAGGTGGGGGAGCTGTGGGCTGACCTGATCCCAGTGTGACCAGTCTCCTGGGGGTCCACCTGTAGTCACCAATGGACAAATCTCCATTGAAAATGATTTTTATGTTTAACTTGTGTTTGGTAAACCACCCTTTCAAGTTAGTCAGGTTTGTCAGGCAAATGTTTTTGATAGGTTTAAATAGCGTACTGTGTATTCAGCCATACCCATCCACTCCCAGACCCCCTTCCACTCCCAGACCCCCACCCAGACCCCCTTCCCCCTTCCACCCCCTTCCACTCCCAGACCCCCACCCAGTCCCCTTCCACCCCCAGACCACTCTTAGACCCCCTTCCACCCCCAGACCACTTCAGACCCCTTTCCAACTCCAGACCCCCTTCCACTCCCAGACCCCCTTCCACCCCCAGATCCCTTTCCACCCCCAGACACCCTTCCACTCCCAGACCCCTTAACCTTTATTTAACTAGGCAAGTCAGATAAGAACAAATTCTTATTTACAATGCCTCCCCCCCAGCTTTAGACTGCTGCAACAGTGGTGACGTGACGAACTATTTAAACGATCTTCAAGCCGTTTCACATACGATTTGAGCTGAAAAATTACCATAACCTCCAAACAACTTTGTAAAAAATATAATATTATCCTAGAACGATTTAGTGAAGTTCCACAATGATCGCATCGTATGTTACGCAGCCATGACGGTCTTGAGAACACGACTGTATCCTTGCTATCACCGCACATATCGTTCTGGGCCAGGTTTTCCAAAAGCATCTTAAGACTAAATTCATCGTTGTAAACTTCGTAGGAGCATCGTTAAATCTACTAGTTGTTTCCCAAAAATCATCGTTAATGACGTTGCACTTGAAAATGCTCGTAATATAACGACTGCCTCCGAACACTGGAACAACAGCTAATTGCATCGTTCGATGGGTTTATTTTACCCTTCTCCATCACTTTATACACATCTCGGGTAAACATAGAATGATCGTTTATCAGTTTCTCTGTGACGGCTGATAACTACACAACAAAGTTGACTACAAATACAAAGTTGGAAATATCTTTTCAATTGATACAAACAAGCAACATATAAAACGACGCTTCAAATGAAAAACGAGATGACTACATTCAATGTAAATAGTGTGCGGGAATAGGCCTATTTCAATCATATTGATATACATTTCATGTTCAATTAATTGAGTTCTATTTTGCTACTTGTAGACTAATGTCTGTAATTTGTCTCAATTGATTTAATGATGGGTAGCCTAACATGTGCGCAATGATGTGCCAAATCCGTGATTTAGTGCCGTTTTATTGGGTAAGCATTACAATAAGCCACATCAACATTTGCAGCGATAGGTGGAAATACCTCTCTAGTAGCCGATCCGTCGTCGGTATTGTGAAATAATTGTAATATTAAGGTAAGATTTGAATGGAGAAAACTGATCCGAGAGCAGTGCTCCCTTTCTTCCGATCTTATATCAGTATCTACTCAAAGGACGCACTTAGCGACCGTTCTCTCTGCGTGGTGTGTTGTGAAACGCACTTTTACATCTTCGGCGGTTGTAGGAACGTTGCATCATTAAAACACTCCTAAGCCTAAATTCCATCGCTATCTGGAAACTGGGCCCTGAGTATTTCAATGGCAAAAGGAGGGTCAGGGAAATAAATAGTAAAAAAAAAAATAATGTATTGGGAGTTATTTTCGTTAAATAAACACAATGATGATCTGAAAATAAAAAAGACTGCATGTGGGCTTTAACACTCTGGCATAGAAAGCACATGTTCAACTTCATAAAAAGCACGTTTTCCAATCTCAAGAGGTTAAATAAAAAAAATATACTATAGTATGTGCCTACTATGTGCCAAATAAAGTAACAGGGTTGACTGTAGCAGAGTTGACTAACAGAGTTGACTGTACCAGAGTTGACTGTAGCAGGGTTGACTGTAACAGAGTTGACTGTAAAATAGTTGAGTGTACCAGAGTTGACTGTAAAATAGTTGAGTGTAATAGAGTTGACTGTAACAGAGTTGACTGTGCAAGAGTTGACTGTAACAGAGTTGACTGCAGCAGGGTTGACTGTAAAAGAGTTGACTGTAACAGAGTTGACTGTAACATAGTTGACTGTAACAGAGTTGACTGTAGCAGGATTGACTGTAACAGAGTTGACTGTAGCAGGGTTGACTGTAACATAGTTGACTGTAGCAGGGTTGACTGTAACAGAGTTGACTGTAACAGAGTTGACTGTAGCAGGATTGACTGTAACAGAGTTGACTGTAGCAGGGTTGACTGTAACAGAGTTGACTGTAGCAGGATTGACTGTAACAGAGTTGACTGTAGCAGGGTTGACTGTAGCAGGATTGACTGTAACAGAGTTGACTGTAACAGAGTTGACTGTAGCAGGGTTGACTGTAACAGACTGTAGCAGGGTTGACGATTTCATCTTAAATCAGCCATAAATCCCCTTGTGAAGCTTGTTGTGTGCAACAGGGAGTGACAATTGAGTGCAAGCTACACATTATTTGTTGTTGTTTAAATTGTTAAAACATTTCTAGCCTGTATATCTATGGGGAACATGGTTGGCCTATTATGCTCAACCCACTCAGTTTTCCACCACAAAACACCAGAACATGTAACCAGCTCACCTGTTTAGAAACAGTTCAACTGTTTTTACACTATGACATTACTATTATACTGAACAAAAATATACAGAAACGCTTCATGTAAAGTGTTGGTCCCATGTTTCATGAGGTGAAATAAAAGATCCCATAAATGTTCCATATGCACAAAAATGTATTTCTCTCACATTTTGTGCACAATTGTGTTTACATCCCTGTTAGTGAGAATTTCTCGTTTGCCAAGATAATCCATCCACCTGACAGGTATGGCATATCAAGAAGCTGATTAAACAACATGATCATTACACAGGTGCACTTTGTGCTGGGGACAATAAAAGGCCGCTCTAAAATGCTAGTCCACACCTGTTGTTTCTCTCTGCATTGCTGGGAAGGGCCCATAAGTAAACATTTCACGGCTAGTCCACACCCGTTGTTTCTCTCTGCATTGAGTGGGTAGGGGCTGAGTTACAGTGACAGCATGGAATTCAAATGAGGAGATGGACAGGAGAGAGAGGGAAAAGAGAATCTCCAATTAAGTTATCCATGTCTCTGTCATGGACCAAAAAGGGCAGCATAGGCTGAAATGACCGCAGATGACCGCAGATCCAGGAATTCCACATGGGCTGTGCGCGCAGAGTCCACTAAATTAGAAGGGTTGGCAGCCATGGGCAGTGGGGCGCTATGGACGTCTGTAAAACCAACAAGTAGAGGAACGAACAGAGATAGAAGAGAGCCTTCCTCTCTTTCCTTCCTCTGAATAACTCTGTACATCTTTGAAAAACTCAGAACATTTTTGTTTCGGAGACAGTCTTAGTTTTGGCGACAACACCGCCGCTTACAGCTGCTGCTGAAAAAACCAGGGAGACACTAACTACCCAGTCTAATTGCCACTTGCCTAGCAGAGGTGAAGAAAAATACCCCCCCCCCCCTAGAAGACAACAGGCCTACAAATTAGCACGACAATTACATAAACAGGCCTGAAAATGAATCTATGTCCACAGCAACAGTCACAAGTACTGACCAATAGACAGCTCAAACAACAATTATTAAGTAGGCTACTAGGTAGAGGATCGGAACTTGAATTAAATTGCCCTAGCAACAACTTACTGAATGAAAAAAGACACTTGATACTCTTGAAGGAGCTGATGGCCTTAGATTAGACTGGGGTACAGAGACTGGGGTACAGAGACTGGGGCACTGAGACTGGGGCACAGAGACTGGGGCACTGAGACTGGGGCACTGAGACTGGTGCACTGAGACTGGGACACTGAGACTGGGGTACAGAGACTGGGGTACAGAGACTGGGGTACAGAGACTGGGGCACAGAGACTGGGGCACTGAGACTGGGACACTGAGACTGGGGCCAAGTGAGTCTCATGAAATAGTCAGGGAAGACAGGTAAGGACACTCCCTCTTAAAACACCCAACACTTACCAAGACTATAACACAAATTGTCCTGAAATGTTTCTTACATTTCTGCTGCTCATCCTCCCCCTCCCTGCACATTTCTCTCTTTAATCCCCCTCTTCTGAACTGTGAACCGATATGATCAACACGATGATGTAGCTGATGTCTCAACCCTCAACCGATATGATCGACACGATGATGTAGCCGATGTCTCAACCCTCAACCGATATGATCGACACGATGATGTAGCCGATGTCTCAACCCTCAACCGATATGATCGACACGATGATGTGGCTCAACCCTCAACCGATATGATCGACACAATGATGTAGCCGATGTCTCAACCCTCAACCGATGTGATCGACACAATGATGTAGCCGATGTCTCAACCCTCAACCGATATGATCGACACGATGATGTGGCTCAACCCTCAACCGATATGATCGACACGATGATGTAGCCTATGTCTCAACCCTCAACTGATGTGATCGACACGATGATGTAGCCGATGTCTCAACCCTCAACCGATATGATCGACACGATGACGTAGCCGATGTCTCAACCCTCAACCGATATGATCGACACGATGACGTAGGCGATGTCTCAACCCTCAACCGATGTGATCGACACAATGATGTAGCCGATGTCTCAACCCTCAACTGATGTGATCGACACGATGATGTAGCCGATGTCTCAACCCTCAACTGATGTGATCGACACGATGATGTAGCCGATGTCTCAACCCTCAACTGATGTGATCGACACGATGATGTAGCCGATGTCTCAACCCTCAACCGATATGATCGACACGATGATGTAGCCGATGTCTCAACCCTCAACCGATGTGATCGACACGATGATGTAGCCGATGTCTCAACCCTCAACCGATATGATCGACACGATGATGTGGCTCAACCATCAACCGATATGATCGACACGATGATGTAGCCGATGTCTCAACCCTCAACCGATATGATCGACACGATGATGTAGCCGATGTCTCTGCCTCATATTTCTGAACAGCAGAAAGAACAACCCTGTGGCTATTTGAATGAACATTCCCAAAAACAATATATATTTTCTTGGCTAATTTAGGATGTAGGCTACAACCTTCTCTGTCTGATTTCAGTGGGATACTGCAGTAGCAGAAGCAGGGCTCAGTCTACACATAGCATTGGGTCAAAACAATCTGCCTTCTAACCACACGTTTACATTTGTAATGATGGTGTAATATTTATATTGTTGCCTGAGTTGCTGAGCACCACATGATTTGATAGAGCTGTTCCAACTCTGGGCAGCTGAAGCGTGTAGGCGCTAACCAGAGTTTGATAGTGGGCGAGTTCGTTCTGCAACAGGCCCAGAACCTACTGCTATTTGTCATATTATGCTGAAAAAAAGAACACTACCTATTTTGAACGGCCTGTCTGCCTCCTGCTTAGCCATTGTGTGCAATGAATGAAAAATAAAATGCTTGCTGTTTAGACTGCCTGTCTGTGTCTTGCTTGTGTTTGATATGCTAACTATAAATAGCTTGCCTAAATAGACTGCCTGTTATTTGTGTCGTACTTATGTTAGCAATAGCCTACTGTTACAACAGACAAAGAAGTTTGTAGACTACGCTAAAATAGACAAAGGTGTCCGATCATTGCTGCTGGGAGGAAGGACGGGGAAGCGGTAGCAGAGTGAGCAGCAGCTACTTAAAAACATCTACCTAGAGAATCCCGCAGACGCGCAGAAGCTTCCGAGACTTTTAGCTGGTCAGCAGAAGAAATGAAAAGGTCAGGGAATAGTCTGATCTGCAGCCACTCCGAAGAAAATATGACTTGTTCAAAAAATATCTATCTCTGAGCAAATGAATTAGTATAAAACATGAACATTTCCCAAAATGTTTTTTTTTTTTTGCGTACAACATAGCTCAGTATTTGAATTATTTATTTTATACAGTATTTTGGAATCATCATCAGTAATCATTTTGGAGGTGACTGCACTTCTAAGGAGTAGGCAAGACATGTTTCAGACACAGAAAGCGTTTTATTATTTGTGCAACGTTCACTTTGAACCACATGTAAAGGATGTCAGGCTGCTTGGCACCGACTGCCCTCCTGAAACATATGACCCTGTCGCGCCGCCCAAAACCTAGCTATTCAGTCGAGACACATCAGGCTGTTTGGCACCGACTGCCCTCCTGAAACATATGAGCCTGTCGCGCAGCCCAAAACCTAGCTATTCAGTCGAGACACATCAGGCTGCTTGGCACCGACTGCCCTCCTGAAACATATGACCCTGTCGCGCCGCCCAAAACCTAGCTATTCAGTCTAGACACATCAGGCTGAGAGATCCTCATCTGCTACATTCACCCCCCAAACCGTGACCCCCTAGATAGCTTCGTCAGCATAGCGGAGGCTTCACACATAGCAGATGCTTCACACTTTTATGACACGGCTATAAATAGAATCCACCGACTGTTTTGGCCTTTAGGTTGGAATAAAGGCCTACACAGTCAGTCAACACAGACCAGATACATGGTGACAGAAGGCACTTTTGGAGCAGTGAACAGTTACCCACTCTGTCAGCTAACATTAGTTGCATTTTTGTATTTTGTAAAAAAATCTGTGGTTCTTAAGCAAATGTCCACCGTCCAAGTTGACTACATTGCAGATGAATGCCAGATCTCAGAACGCCTGGATTGATGTTTAGGGATAGTTCATCCAAATTACAAAATTACACATTGGTTTTCTAACCCTGTAAGAATTATATGGACAAGGTATTACAGCAATCCATGCTTGGGTTTAGTTTCCCTGGCACTGTTTCCAAATGCTAGAGTTTTAGCATTTGTGTCAGAATTTCCATTCAAGTCATGGGACCGATTTTGGCATTTTTCGGGCATCATGTCCAAATCATTCGAAAGTATCAAAAATGTATAGTGAAGCTCAACAAAGTCACTTATAGATGTTGATGCTTGAAAAGTGTCTCAGTCAAAGTCCTGTCTGTGGAGATAAAACCATTTAAAGCAGCCTTAAAATATATTGGATCAGGAGTTACTATCTGATCCTCCCAGGGCCCTGATAAAATACGTCAAATATGTACAATAACAGTTTTATAATGACAGTTTACTCAACTTCTTATTGACATTTGGCAGTTAATAGCAGTATATCAAGGGCCTGTAACTCCTGTTCTGTACAGCTCATCCACATGGGGTGCAGGCTTTTATTCCAGCCCAGCACTAACACAGTGGGTTCCGGCTGCGTTTAGATAGCCAGCCCAATACTGATCTTTTTTTTTCAATAATTGGTCTTTTGGCCAATTCAGACAAGCTTTGAAAAAAATATCTGATGTGAAAGGATGTGATTGGTCAAAAGGCCAGTGAGGGAGTTCTATTACTGTCCCGGGCATGCCCCGGGGGAATCATGGTAGTGTCTACTCCCGTGTTTGAACCGTTATGGCTGACGGCGAAATTGGCTCCAAATAAAAGTGACATAGGTTGAGTAATGAGTAGAATTCTGCGGTTTCACAATGCAAAAGTGATTGCTTTTGATTTAAAAAAAAATGTGTCTTCCTTCCCAATGAAAATGAGTTTGAATGTTCGAACATGTATTTTATTGGCATGTTGGGTGTTTTAAGAGGGAGTGTCCTGACCTGTCTTCCCTGACTATTTCATGAGACTCACTTGGCCCCAGTCTCAGTGCCCCAGTCTCAGTGCCCCAGTCTCTGTGCCCTAGTCTCAGTGATCGAGTCTCTGTGCCCCAGTCTCTGTGCCCCAGTCTCAGTGCCCCAGTCTCTGTGCCCTAGTCTCAGTGCCCCAGTCTCAGTGCCCCAGTCTCAGTGCCCCGTTCTCTGTGCCCCAGTCTCTGTGCCCTAGTCTCAGTGATCGAGTCTCTGTGCCCCAGTCTCTGTGCCCCAGTCTCAGTGCCCCAGTCTCAGTGCCCCAGTCTCAGTGCCCCAGTCTCAGTGTCCCAGTCTCAGTGCCCCAGTCTCAGTGCCCCAGTCTCTGTACCCCAGTTACTGTGCCCCAGTCTCTGTGCCCCAGTCTCAGTGCCCCAGTCTCTGTGCCCCAGTCTCTGTGCCCCAGTCTCTGTGCCCCAGTCTCTGTGCCCCAGTCTCATTGCCCCAGTCTCTGTGCCCCAGTCTCAGTGCCCCAGTCTCTGTGCCCCAGTCTCAGTGCCCCAGTCTCAGTGCCCCAGTCTCTGTGCCCCAGTCTCAGTGCCCCAGTCTCTGTGCCCCAGTCTCAGTGCCCCAGTCTCAGTGCCCCAGTCTCTGTGCCCCAGTCTCTGTGCCCCAGTCTCTGTGCCCCAGTCTCATTGCCCCAGTCTCTGTGCCCCAGTCTCAGTGCCCCAGTCTCTGTGCCCCAGTCTCAGTGCCCCAGTCTCAGTGCCCCAGTCTCTGTGCCCCAGTCTCAGTGCCCCAGTCTCTGTGCCCCAGTCTCTGTGCCCCAGTCTCTGTGCCCCAGTCTCAGTGCCCCAGTCTCAGTGCCCCAGTCTCTGTGCCCCAGTCTCAGTGCCCCAGTCTCTGTGCCCCAGTCTCAGTGCCCCAGTCTCTGTGCCCCAGTCTCAGTGTCCCAGTCTCTGTGGCCCAGTCTCAGTGTCTCAGTCTCTGTGCCCCAGTCTCAGTGCCCCAGTCTCTGTGGCCCAGTCTCTGTGGCCCAGTCTCAGTGTCCCAGTCTCAGTGCCCCAGTCTCTGTGGCCCAGTCTCTGTGCCCCAGTCTCAGTGCCCCAGTCTCTGTGCCCCAGTCTCATCTAAGGCCATCAGAAGACACCGTAATAGATTTACAGTGAGATATGTGATCTGGAAAATAAAATCGGAATTAGCCAAGCTTGGCTGTCATGTGGATACATGCCACAGCATGACCCCGCCTCTCCACAGCATGTGACATTTCACATCCAGATTTAGATTTTTACTGGCTGTGACATTTTAATGGATTGAAAGATGTAAAAGAAATGCTGACGTGAGCCAAGGCACTGGGGTGTCTCAGCCAAACTCCTGTCTGTGGTGATAAAACTACTTTGCGAGCACAGACTGATCGTTTAAAGCACCCTTAAAATGTATTGGATCAGGAGTTACTATCTGATCCTCCCAAGGCCCTGCTAAAATACATCAAATATGTACAATACAGTTTTATAATGACAGTTTACTCAACTGCTTAATGACATCTGTCAGTTAATAACAGTATATCAGGGGGCTGGAACTCCTGTTCTGGACAGCCCATCCACATGGTGTGCAGGCTTTTATTCCACCCCAGCACTAACACAGCAGCGTCAGCTAAATCAAATTATCACAATCTTCAATTTAGCCATGAATTACTTGAAATCAGGTTCAGTATGTTAGGCTGTGTATAGACAGGCGGCCAAATTCAGATTTTTTCCCCCAACATTTTTGACCAATCAGAACATCTCTGAAAAGGATCTGATGTGAAATTGTCTGTTGTGATTGATGAAAAGACCAGTGAGAGAGTTCTATTAATGTCCAGGGCATGCCCCGGGTGATGCGGGTTAGGGTTGATTGCATTCGTTTTGGAACCAGGCTGCCTCTCGTGCATGAGCCAGGTGCCCCGTTTTGGCCGACGGCAACGTTGGCTCAATACTAAAGTGACATAGGTTAACATGTGGAGTAATGAGTAGGATTCTGTGTTTTCACATACTAAAGTGACATAGGTTAACATGTGGAGTAATGAGTAGGATTCTGTGTTTTCACATACAAAACTGATCGCTTTATCTGAAGTCTTTATCTGCCTTCCCGGTGAAAACTAGTTTAGAAAATTCGGACATATATTTTATGGAAAAGAGAGGAGTTGGCTCTTTCGAAAAATCTGGGGTGGGGTTTGTTCGCAGTTGTTTTTGTGCAGCAGTGAGTGAGTGTGTCATTCCAGTTCATCTAATCTGTTGTGTCATGCCATTACATTTTTATATATGATTATAGCCATTGACGGTGTGAAAGACTCACGTATGGCCTTGTATCAATAGAGAACGGTTGACTGAAGTCAGTGGTTCTCAATTCTCTCCCCCCCTACGGCGTTTTATTTTTATATTTCTGACACACCCTTTAATGAACGTGGCCATATTGGGCTTGTAAATGATCTGTTGCTTTAGTTTGCTTCCTGTAACTCTGCTATCGACTCTATAGGGATCAGATTGGAGTTTCAAGAACAGTTCAGCAGGTTTGATACCATCTCTATGACAGAGGGTCATAAACTAATCCTAAACGACTTCAGGCTGCATGTATTTCTGACAGCCAGTTTTGGATCATGGCCATGGTTGAAGAAGGTCACTGACAAGAGCTATATGTAAAACTGTTGACGACGTCTTGAACCTGCCCTTTACGCCATTTTGTATGTTTGTCCAAAGATCTGTACAGTTTTCTGAAAAACACAAGTGTCCAAGTGTTTCTCCTTGTAAATGTATTAGATTCATATTACATTTAGTCCTCTGTTGACTTCACACTGCATGCTGAAAGGTGAAGACCTCATAACCTATCAGCAGAGGCGAGTGGGTAAAATCTCTGGGGAAGCCAAGCCAGGAACAAAAAGTCATATTACAACCTATGTGTTGTGATAATTGCATTGTTTGCTCTATAACCTGTTAAAGTTCATGTGCCTTGCCACCGTGATATACAGGCCTAAGACTGAGACAATAAGAAGAAACAGCGGCAGAATAAAATCAACCACACCTTTGTTTAACCATGACACCGGAGAGCAACATCTGCCCAGTAGAGTCAACAAAGCATATCGCATGTACAGTAACAGACAAGTACATGACCTACAGCACGGTCAAGCGAGTTAATTTCTCCTACATTTTTGGACTACTAAACAACTATTGATTTAGAACCACAGAGAATTACCTCAAGTCGCGAAGAACACAGGAGCTGCCTCTCTCCACTATTCCAGCACCATTTCAACATTTCAACATCATTAACTCACTTGTGCTTAGTCTAATACAGTGTCAACTAAAAGGTTGATACTTTGTTTTTGTGCGCCCGGACAATTCACCTTTGAACTCACTCAGTTTAGCTCAACGCTGATTGGCTATTATTGTATGAAGAAAAAATATCAAGGGAGGTCAAATGCTCGCTGGCTTCCCCTTGCATTCAATGCTACGGGTCGCAACATTATCATACTCTTTTTGACCAGACAGCATCAGATAGATGGCTTACACATACAGAGGGGGTGCTGTTTCTCTCAAATGCTTTCCCCGGTGAGATACATTCAGCCTCTTGCAAGTTGAAGGAAAATTATAAAAACACAGAGAGACGAAATATAATTTATAATTTTTTTTGGGGGGGAGAAGCCTGGTTTCCCTTGGCATCCAAGAATACACGCCACTGTAACCTATGCCGTGGAATACAGAGAGATCCGATACAGGCCAGCACATTATTTTGACCTTATTAGTCACATTGCTGACACCATAATAGATTTACAGAGAGACATGTGACTTGAAAAATAAGATCTGAATGAACCGAGCCAAGCTTGGTTGTTTTGTGGATCCATGCCAAAGTATGTGACATTTCATATCCAGATTTAGATTTTTACTGGCTGTGACATTTGAATGGATTGAATCATGTAAAGAAAATGCTGACGTGAGCCAAAGCTCTGGGGTGTCTCAGGCCAAGGCGCTGGGGTGTCTCAGGCCAAGGCTCTGGGGTGTCTCAGGCCAAGGCGCTGGGGTGTCTCAGGCCAAGGCGCTGGGGTGTCTCAGGCCAAGGCTCTGGGGTGTCTCAGACAAACTCCTGTCTGTGGTGATAAAACTACTTTGTGAGCACAGCCTGAGTCATTTAAAGCACCTTTAAAATGTATTGGATCAAGAGTTGTTATCCTCCCAAGGCAATGCCAAAATACATCAAATACAGTGCCTTGCGAAAGTATCCGGCCCCCTTGAACTTTGCGACCTTTTGCCACATTTCAGGCTTCAAACATAAAGATATAAAACTGTATTTTTGTGTGAAGAATCAACAACAAGTGGGACACAATCATGAAGTGGAACGACATTTATTGGATATTTCAAACTTTTTTAACAAATCAAAAACAGAAAAATTGGGCGTGCAAAATTATTCAGCCCCTTTACTTTCAGTGCAGCAAACTCTCTCCAGAAGTTCAGTGAGGATCTCTGAATGATCCAATGTTGACCTAAATGACTAATGATGATAAATACAATCCACCTGTGTTTAATCAAGTCTCCGTATAAATGCACCTGCACTGTGATAGTCTCAGAGGTCCGTTAAAAGCGCAGAGACCTTTATCAAAAACCTTTATCTGCCTTCCCAATGAAAACTAGTTTGAAAATTCAAACACATTTTATGGAAAAGAGATGTTGTATGTTTCTGAACAATGAATCACGATGCCTTGTTGACAACATGAGGGGTGCAGATTACTGTTAGATTTGAGAAGGGCGCTCCTCCCTCTCCGCTTTTGCCTGTTCACATCACATCCGACTGTCGCTAAGGTGAAACTGCAATAAAATAATAAAACAAACAGGTCTTTCCTTGCTGACCTCTAACTCCCAACTGCACTATTCAACAAACATTTAAACACACGAGTTGCGTTTAGTTCGCTTGAACGTTTGCTATGTTGCGGAATGGTTTGTACTGAACGACATGTAGAGAAATGGTGCAGTTTTAAAGCAGTTCTATGGGGCAGAGATACTTTTTTGCTCTTTTAAACAAATTTCTCGCAATTCTACACATTTTGCCATGTCTTATGCCATGTTAATGATATCTGAGTGAGATTGTTTAACAAAATCAATAGGGGCCCCCCCTGGAGTTCAGGGATCCTCGGCACGTGCCCTACATGTCGGGTCGGTATTTGGCCATGATTACTACAAGTTTAGATAGCAGGCTAGAGTAAGATCTAAAAACTGTTAGCTGACATGCATAGTTGAGTGATTGTCAGTGACTGACATAACAAGAGAAAAACTGCTGATGCAAAACCACATGTATAACTTGCACCTTACTACACTATTGTAACTCTTAACAGTAAGTTGAGACCCTGACTGAATCCCCCTAGCAACCCCTGGGGCCCCCTTAGCAACCACATTGGTCACTTATGCTTGGAGCCGGCCCTGCAGGTGTACATGTTACATTGTTGCACATTAAAATAACTTAATGTCATAAACGTTTAGTCTGCATGGTGTGAATGTTCTCTCCACCCACAAACACGTCAAGTAAATATCTTGTCTAATAACAGTGGCATCGGTGCCAGAATTTGGCGGTGTTGGCAGATATACCAAACAATAAACCTTGGCTGCAGTGAAGACGAGAGCACAGTCCAAGAAATGAAAAGTCCTAGATGGGATCCTTCCAGATGGTCACCCTGCTCAACTAGTGTATCCAGCAGATATGAGGCTTCTTGTACTGATGTGCTGGGTGGACACGGACCCTGAACAAACAGGGTGTATTCAGTGAGGTGAAATGTTCTGAACGTTGCTGATAGAAATATATTAAATAGAGCTGACATGATTCCTTGTTCTGCCTGACAGACAGTTCTATATGTTCTTCACAATACATTTCTATCTGAACGTTCTGTAAGGTTTCGCCCTAGAACATTGATTTAGCTGCACCATATTACACACAAATAGCATTTAAACAACCATTTGAATGCAAAAGGTTTGAAATCAGAAAAGATGTGATCGACATTGAAGAATGTGAAATGCCTGACTTGATAAAAGAACTTGCTCAACTGTTTAAATGTTTTTTTTTCTCTCTACAATTTGCTAAAGCTGACTTTTCTAAAAGTTCTCAAAACCTGTCATAGTAACGATTTACTGAAATGTAACGTCAACGTAAAGTAACCTGTTACTTTATTGTAACTAATCCCTATTCATTTTATAACAGTTTTACTGAAGCCAGCTCAGCTGCCTAAGCGGTTAACTTCAGAGTGTAATAAACGTTTGAGGCAGTTATATCGCTGTCAGCAATATGAGTGGATAAGATGATTGAAATACTGTACTGGTGTTATGTGTCATAAGAATCCGACTGGACCGTTTTAGCCAACTGACATGTGAGACAAATAAAAGTGTCTCGAGAATCTTCAACATATCAAACTGTAGATAAAAACTACACATTAGATTTAAAAGCTTTATAAGCTGATATAGAAATGTTTTCATTCTAGATGTAAATCTTAATTTAATATGGTTCCACCAGGATGATAAATCAAAGTGAGCAAAGCACGAGGTAACGACCATCTACATCACAAGCATGAGGTGAGGAGACAGTTCAGATGTGTTTACAAGCTAAACAATATAAATAATAGGTGAACATATATATAAAAGTTGTTGATGAGGATTAATGCCACTAAAATGGAACTAAATCAGGTCAGATTAGATTTAATGAAAAGTATTTTAGTTGTAGTGGGGCAACATGGACTCAGTCCATTACAGTAAATGAGGTTCAGTAGAAGCAACATGGACTCAGCCCATTACACTATATTGCAAGTTCAAATCCCCGAGCTGACAAGGTACAAATCTGTCGTTCTGCCCCTGAACAGGCAGTTAACCCACTGTTCCTAGGCCGTCATTGAAAATAAGAATTTGTTCTTAACTGACTTGCCTAGTTAAATGAAGGTAAAAAAAAAAATATGAGGGTCAGTAGAACTAACATTGGAATGAATCAAACTTTTGACATTGTTATAACTATTAGTAATCAAATCTCGCTTCAGAGACAAATATGACATTAAAAAGTAATGTAATGGGAGTGTGGTGTTCCTGGAAGTGGGAGGTGCTAGCGAGACACAGACACACAGAGGTCTCTCATCCAACTCATGTCCTTTCCCAGAGTGGTCCATAATTAACTTTTGCTTGGTTGGCACTTCCAACCAGATATAAGGAGGCTGAGGCCCCAGCATCCATAAGTCAGATACCTTCTTCCTCTGTGGTAAGACCTCTCCACCTCCTTAGATGTTTACATTTATCTCATCTTTGTACTCAGCAACTGAGGCAGTAGCTAACTGTACTGTTTGAATTGACTTCTGCATGTCTCTTGTAAGATTTGACAATATGCAATCAAATGGCATTGGTACACAACGTTACATTTTTAAAAATTACTTAAAATGTTTTACTTTAAATCAGTAACTTTCATGTATGGTCTTGCTTGTAAATTGAGGGGGGGGGGGGTCTAGAATGTAACTGGGGTTTCAGTGGTATTCATTTGAATAAAAATATCCCTTTCTATCCCTTCGGGGACTAAATGATGAGACTTTGGACCACAGGAGGTTGGTGGTACCTTAATTGGGGAGGCTGGGCTCGTGGTAGTGACTGGAGATGAAAAGGGTGGAATGGTATCAAATACATCAAACACATGGCTTCCAGGTGTCTGATGACATTCCATTTGCTACATTCCAGTCATTATTGTGAGCCCTCCTCCCCTCAGCAGCCTCCACTGCTTTAGACTTGTGCGTTTTCACAACACCTTATGTTTCACAGGGTCCTCCAAGAAGTACACATTCATCTGTAGGAGGGGGAAAAGAAGGTGAGACATGGTTTGAGTCTTCACATAAAAAGTGATGAGATTATTATGTTAGAGTTACCACTCACCTAACTCTGTTGACTGGGGAGGAAGCACCACAGAGTCAATCATGTTTCTTGTTTCATCTCTTTCCTAGTTATCCGTCACCATGAGTACGGACGCTGAGATGCAAATCTACGGCAAGGCTGCCATATACCTTCGTAAGTCTGAGAAGGAGCGGATGGAGGCACAAGCCGCACCCTTTGATTCAAAGAACTCCTGCTATGTGGCAGACAAGGCGGAGCTGTACCTTAAGGGTCTGGTCACTGCCAGGGCTGAAGGGAAGTGTACTGTGACAGTGACGAAACCTGACGGCACTAAGGAGGTAAGTCTGATCTGAAAAGTATTCAAGTTTGTGCAATTACTCAATTTCTTGAAAAATCATCAAAATGATCAAAAACATTTCAATATAAAATCTTTAACAAAATAAATATTATGAATAAATTATTATAAATAATTTAATTTAAATAAATATTATGAAGGATTTCTTGTTTTTTTGTAGCCAGAATATAACCTTCAAACACATCAACACAGCTATTTAAAAATGGCATAGATTTTTTGTTATTGACTAGTCAAGAAATATATATATGTATGTGTCAGTGGCTGAAAACAAAGTAGTTGGATTAAATGTTGATATGCATTTTTTTAACAATTGTAATTGTATTTAATGAGCAAAAATCATTCAGTCATGTCCACTTTGATCTGTGTGTAATCTAGATTTCTGACTGTTTCAGGAAGGAAAAGTGTTCAAAGATGCAGACATCTATGAGATGAACCCCCCTAAGTACGACAAGATTGAGGACATGGCCATGATGACCTACCTGAATGAAGCCTCTGTGTTGTATAACCTCAAAGAGCGTTATGCAGCATGGATGATCTATGTAAGAAACCTGCACATACAAACACACACACACATGAAGATAATAAATACACACACACATGAAGATAATAAACACACACACATGAACATAATAAATACACACATACAGTCCTACACATAAATGAACGGTAGAAACCAAAACATATCAATACAGTAGACCCACATCAGTTTACCAAAGTACACCCACATCCTCACATCAATCCAGGTAAAAGTCAATCTGATTTTGTTAATCTCCTAAATTATTTATGCTTTCATCCAGACCTACTCTGGGCTCTTCTGTGCCACGGTGAACCCCTACAAGTGGCTCCCAGTGTACGACGCAGAGGTTGTCAACGCCTACAGAGGGAAGAAGAGGATGGAGGCTCCACCCCATATCTTTTCTGTCTCTGACAACGCCTTTCAGTTCATGCTGATTGGTACGAGCTCTCATGGATGGATGGATGGATGGATGGATGGATGGATGGATGGATGGATGGATGGATGGATGGAGGATGGATGGTTGGATGGATGGGATGTTTGAAATATGCTTCAGAGCAGTATCTACTGTTTTCTAGTCTAGGTTCAAACAGTTTGCTGGGAATATCTGATTTCACTACCCTTGAATGGAAAATGTTCCAAATTGAAATTTGTGATGATGCTATGAACTATATAATGTCCCCATGATGTGTTTTGAGTATGATAAGCAATATGTTTTTTGGTTCCAGATAAGGAGAACCAGTCCGTCCTGATTACGTAAGTTGTTTACTAAAATGTCACTTGAGAAAGTGTTTCTATTGTAATAAGTTGGGTCACTTGGTGTGATGAAATACATGACAATATGAATGGATTAGAGCATCAGGTTATGTGTAATATCGAGTCGATGAGAAGGATTATTTGTTAAAGACTTATGTCAGAACACAGGTTAACAGTGTATTTTTCTATGCTATTTCTTAGTGAAAGCCAATCTGACACTCAAACATGTAACTAAAACCCCTCTTTCTCTGTCATATAAACCAGTGGAGAATCCGGTGCAGGAAAGACTGTCAACACCAAGCGTGTCATCCAGTACTTTGCCACCATTGCAGTGTCTGGTGGAGAGAAGAAGAAGGAAGTAGACCCCAGCAAAATGCAGGTAAGTTGTTCTTATGTTTGCCTTTAGTGGTGAATCATGTTTCTGAGCAACATGTGTTTGTCTCAATCAGGGGTCTCTTGAGGATCAGATCATTGCAGCTAACCCTCTGCTGGAGGCTTACGGTAATGCCAAGACAGTGAGGAACGACAACTCGTCTCGCTTTGTAAGTATGAAGGGCATACTGTGGAAGTTACCTTATATTGGAAAAATATATTTCAGTAGTTCCCTATAGTGATGTCAACAACTGTCCAACAAACTGTAACATTTAAAGAGGTCTATCAAAGTAAGATGTTTATTTATTTGTTGACCTATTAATAACCCCCATGCTCTACTACAGGGTAAATTCATCAGGATTCACTTCCAAGGTGGTAAACTGGCTAAAGCTGACATTGAAACCTGTGAGTTGGTTTTGATTGTTTCTCAATGCTTTCCTAAATTCACACAGATAATTTTTAGGAGATCATATCATCAAATTAAATATAATATTACAATCTCTTTCTCTCTCTCTTTCACCCTCAGACCTGCTGGAGAAGTCCAGAGTGTCCTTCCAGCTGCCCGATGAGAGAGGCTACCACATCTTCTTCCAGATGATGACAGGCCACAAACCTGACATAGTTGGTACGACAAAGTAGAGTTTTAGGGGAAATTATTCCCACCCCCATCTGTGGAACTTATACAAATATTCATAGTCCACACTAATAATACTATTACAATGATTACATCCAAGGTAACAAGGCATCTAGACATGAGTCAGGTCTCTGGGAAATATCTATCAAGTAATACACTGTGATGCACTAGTCCACAAGTCTCAGTCTCCTCTTGATGCTATTCATTATATACTACATGTATCATTGAGTCCATCTATTGAGTAAAGGAGGGAGAGATACTGTAAAGGTAGGAGAGCAGAATTCTAAGAGATTTAACTGACAAGCTGTTCTCCGTTGTCCACAGAAATGGCGCTCATCACCACCAACCCCTACGACTTCCCCATGTGTAGCCAGGGTCAGATCGCTGTGGCCAGCATCGACGACAAGGAAGAGCTGGATGCCACAGATGTGAGTCAAACACAGGGTTAACCAATCTCTAGATAGGGAATGGATAGGACCACCATACACACTGAATGCGCTGTGCAATTCCAACTTGGTGGCATTTGAGAATTTTCAGATATTTTTAGTTTGATTCTAAATGCCTTGTGTTAGTTAGACATGTGCCTCAAGGAACTCTTCATGCCTTCACACTTCGCCTTGAGGCACATACATGTAAGACATCCACAAGAGAGCGCCACTAAGTGCCCTGTGGAACTGTGTAAAACTCATTTCGTGCTGCCATCTACTAATGTGTTTGCCAAGCGTAATCATGTGGAACAGAGAAGCCAGTCAAATCTATCCATCCCATTTGTTCTGCAGTGAGCAGCACAGAACTGTAGTGTAACTGACCAAACTACAGTTCAGTTCATCACTGTGGTACTTCCTCTTTAATGTCAGGATGCCATTACAATCCTGGGCTTCACTAATGATGAGAAGATTGGCATCTACAAGCTGACAGGAGCTGTAGTGCACCATGGAAACTTGAAATTCAAGCAGAAGCAGCGTGAGGAGCAGGCCGAGCCAGACGGCACAGAGGGTGAGTCCCACTCATAGATATACAATATGTAGAGCATTGGTCCCATTCCCAGTCCCCAACATAGAAATAGAACACCTAAGACAGACAGTGCCACATGAAAGTCAGGCAGGAGATCATTTCTGGAGACAAATTACAACCTCCACAAATGATTTGAAATGATGGATGTGGGTGAATCAAAACCTACCCCACAAAGAAGTTACCCAAACTATTTTGCCAGTTTGACATCATAAAAAAAGCGATATTGTGTCCCTGAGTCTGTTCTTGTTGGTTCTCTCTCTCTCCAGTGGCTGATAAAATTGGCTACCTGCTGGGCCTGAACTCAGCTGAGATGTTGAAGGCTCTGTGCTACCCCAGAGTGAAGGTCGGCAACGAGTATGTGACCAAGGGACAGACTGTGCCTCAGGTACGGTGGCCAAACAAAGTATCCTCCATTCTCTGTGAACCGGATTTATTTTGGGGACGAGTGCATTGATTTTTTAATAGTGTTGTTGTTTTCCCAAATGTATCATCACCTCATCACCTCATCACTGGACATGGTCAATATCTCACATATTCATTTGATGTGTTATCATTGCAGGTTAATAACTCAGTCATGGCTCTGGCCAAGTCCATCTATGAGAGGATGTTCTTGTGGATGGTCATCCGTATCAATGAGATGTTGGACACCAAGAATCCAAGGCAGTTCTATATCGGTGTGCTTGACATTGCCGGGTTTGAGATCTTTGACGTGAGTATGAGACCAGAACAAGACAATTAGTTGTGATTGAGATGGATTACAGTCTTGTATGATGAAATGATCCCTTTTAAAATTCCTTCAATAGTACAACAGCATGGAGCAGCTGTGCATCAACTTCACCAATGAGAAACTGCAACAGTTTTTCAACCACACCATGTTCGTCCTGGAGCAAGAGGAGTACAAGAAGGAGGGAATCGTTTGGGCCTTCATTGACTTCGGCATGGACTTGGCTGCCTGCATTGAGCTTATTGAGAAGGTAAGATGTCTGAGGATTATAATGGACCTCAACAGCAAAGCTCAAATGGAACGCTGTGTGAGATATTATCAGCATCTGACTGTTGAGATCTCAATATGTTTCCTATTATGTGCCTCTAAATGAATATAATCCTATAACAGCATGTTTACTAAAGGAATAAATGTGATCCAAAGTGTAAATATCACTAATTTGATATACATCTCCTTTCGTAAAGCCATTGGGCATCTTCTCCATCCTTGAAGAGGAGTGCATGTTCCCCAAGTCTTCAGACACTACCTTCAAGGACAAGCTGTACTCCCAGCATCTTGGTAAAACACAGGCGTTTGAGAAGCCCAAGCCTGCCAAAGGCAAGGCAGAGGCCCACTTCTCCCTGGTGCACTACGCCGGAACTGTGGACTACAACATCACTGGGTGGCTGGAGAAGAACAAGGATCCCCTGAACGACTCAGTATGTCAACTGTACGGGAAGTCAGGAGTCAAAATTCTGGCTGCCCTGTATCCTGCTGCCCCACCTGAGGGTAAGACTGGCATCACGTCACAAGATTTAATTAAGCACCAGTTACAATTTTCTTTAAAGTCTGAATATATCACAATTTTTCAGGGTTTATTACTGGGTTAATTTACTCATACAATAGGTGTTATTCTACACAATCTGATTGACAGCATTTGCCTCTAGATACGTATGAAGTTAACCAGAGATTCTCTGGTTTATAATTAGTGTGCTTTCTGAAGACAAGACCACTCTAGATTTCTTACATACTTTTTTAATTATTCTATTTATTCCACCCGCTCTAGGAAATGTACTTTTGTAGTTATCTTTAACTTTCCCCCATTTTAACAGATACAACCAAGAAAGGAGGCAAGAAGAAGGGTGGTTCCATGCAGACTGTGTCCTCCCAGTTCAGGGTGAGCTTTTGAAATGTGTAGATTCAGTCCTTCAAAAGGTGCAATTATTCTAAATTACAGTCGGCCTGAGAAAATGGTTTGTAACCCCCTTACAGGAGAACTTACATAAGCTGATGACCAACTTGAGGAGCACTCATCCTCACTTTGTGCGCTGCCTGATCCCCAATGAGTCAAAGACTCCAGGTACAAGAAATATTGAGTTAAATATGTCATCTTATCAGTATAATATCAGTAACCTTAACAATCCCAATCTATAATCTGTTTATGAGTATTAAAAGAGACTTGGTTTGTTTTACCAGGTCTGATGGAGAACTTCCTGGTTATCCACCAGCTCAGGTGTAATGGTGTACTGGAGGGTATCAGGATCTGCAGAAAGGGCTTCCCCAGCAGAATTATCTATGCTGATTTCAAGCAGAGGTACATGCACACACATACACAGACACACACACACATACATACACAATCACAGAAAGATCTGCTCCAAGGGTTTTCCCAGCATCAGAATAGTCTTAACTTTTAAGTAATATAACCAACATATTACAACTTGACATATGTTACACGTTTCTCCTCATTCAGGTACAAAGTACTGAATGCCAGCGTCATCCCTGAGGGCCAGTTCATGGACAACAAGAAGGCTTCTGAGAAGCTGCTTGGGTCCATTGATGTGAATCACGAGGATTACAAGTTTGGACACACCAAGGTCAGTCAAAACACAACTTCAATGATAATTTAAAATCACTTCAGTTGGTATATCCATTATTTTCTTCTTCAGTTAACTAATGGAAAATTGTAGTGTTTTTCCTTCAAATTCATGCATCACAAGTATAGAAGAGAATCTAAACTCATTATCATGTGCACTGTGTTAGAGTGGTATGGCTGCAGTTATCCGCATCTGTGTACATTATTGATCTACAACTGTACAATAACTAACAACTTAGAAACAACCTATCCCGTGGTTTGTTTGTAACCGTTGCAGAGTTAATGTTGTTTAAATCAATCTAGTGGTGTTGTTCCCCTCTTTTGATTCAAGCCTTTCTATCTGTGGTTCCATTGACCGTGTTAACCTGTGTCTCAGGTGTTCTTCAAAGCCGGTCTGCTGGGTGTCCTGGAGGAGATGAGAGATGAGAAGCTGGCCACTCTGGTCGGCATGGTCCAGGCTCTCAGTCGTGGATTCCTCATGAGGAGAGAGTTCACCAAGATGATGGAGAGGAGGTAAGGAATAGTAGACATCTTGGCAAAGCTTTCTGTCAACCACCTGTATCTAATGCATTATGATTACATACTGCATATGCTGTGAGTTGTTCAGAATGAGAAAGTACATCTTATAATGGTCTACTAAAGCTTTTGGGTTCATTAATTTAGTCCAGAAATGGATGTAGCAACTAAGGATTCTAGCTTTATAGCTGCAGTTTGGGATTTGGCTGTTCCACTGTCATTTAAATGTGTGGTATTTATCCATTAATTCTTGAAGAACATAAAATTCCTCATGAGCTTAGCATGACTGTCAGTCGTTGCATCTAGAGAGCTGTCTATGAGTTTAAGTGTGGTTACATTTCCCTACACCGATTCCTCAGCTGTTAACAAAAGGGGTTAGAGGTTTTGTTGTTCTTCGACTCCCAGAAAGACGCTTTTTAAAGCATTATATCGTTATATCTACATAATTTCAACCAAAAAATGTAATGTGATAATATTGTAAAAAAGTGGATTTCAAAAATATCATCAACCTTAGGCAATTTCATATTTTTTCACCCAACTTTTAACCGAAAACCAATAACATGGTGAAATAATTTGTTGATTTCACGTTGAATTCACGTCAGTTGACAACTCAACCAAACGTAAATCAAAACTAGATGTTGAACTGACGTCTGTACCCAGTGGGATGTCACTGACACGCCACTCTGTCCTTTCTGTCGACCAGAGATTCCATCTTCGCCATCCAGTACAACATCCGCTCATTCATGAATGTCAAAACCTGGCCATGGATGAAGTTGTACTTCAAGATCAAGCCCCTGCTGCAGAGCGCTGAGACTGAGAAGGAGCTGGCCAACATGAAGGAGAACTATGAGAAGATGACGGCAGACCTGGCCAAGGCTCTGTCCACGAAGAAGCAAATGGAGGAGAAGTTGGTGGCCCTGATGCAGGAGAAGAATGACCTGGCACTCCAAGTCGCATCTGTGAGTGAGAAACGACCTTCATAAGGGCACATCCACACACACAAATACACAGACAGACATACATACAAACCCACACTCATAAGGGCACATTTACACAAACATTTAAACACACACACACATACTGTTATTGCCCATATTATTTATATATTTCCTGATTTGGTCTGACCAATTTGACTAAATTAAGTCTATATTTTCATAAATAAAGTTAAGCTGATGATTTTTTTCTCCTGTTCTGAAACCAGGAAGGAGAGAGTCTGAACGATGCTGAGGAAAGGTGCGAGGGGCTCATCAAGAGCAAGATCCAGCTGGAGGCCAAACTCAAAGAGACAACCGAGAGGCTGGAGGATGAGGAGGAGATCAATGCTGAGTTGACTGCCAAGAAGAGGAAGCTGGAGGATGAGTGTTCTGAGCTGAAGAAGGACATTGATGACCTGGAGCTCACCCTGGCCAAAGTGGAGAAGGAGAAGCACGCCACTGAAAACAAGGTCTTGTGTCTCACCATAGACAGTCTAACCAGCAATAATCAACTCAAAACATAGCTCAACAGAAATTGAATTCAAGTTGTATTATGGGTGCAGGAAAAATTATGACACAATAGTGGAATTTCAGTTGGGGGGTACTTCCAACATTCATTTTCATTGCATGTTCTGCTCCCCCTCATTTATGACTTCCATTCGAAACATAGCCATGGTGTACACTTCCATCTAGTGTTGAATCTATAGTACAGTAGTTGTTGATTCATTTCTAATCTAAATTTAATTAATGCAAAATGTAACAAACTAAATCTCCCCTTTATGTATAATTATAATTATGTTGTGGCCATTTACAGGTTAAAAACTTGACAGAGGAGATGGCGTCTATGGATGAGAGTGTTGCCAAGCTGACCAAGGAGAAGAAAGCCCTCCAAGAGGCTCACCAGCAGACACTGGATGACCTGCAGGCAGAGGAGGACAAAGTCAACACTCTGACCAAGGCCAAGACCAAGCTGGAACAGCAAGTGGACGACGTGAGTGGAGTTTGACATTTTGGCCATGATAGTATGTAAGATGACATTATCTTCAGTTGTTTAGATTTGAATAATATATGTGTTTTTATCTTATAGCTTGAGGGTTCTCTGGAGCAAGAGAAGAAGCTCCGTATGGACCTTGAGAGAGCCAAGAGAAAGCTGGAGGGAGATCTGAAACTGGCCCAGGAGTCCATAATGGATCTGGAGAATGACAAGCAGCAAGCTGATGAGAAAATCAAGAAGTAAACACAAACAAATGACTACAGTATTACCTGCTATAACGGTTGTTTTTGGCTAATTCTTGTAATTGTGAATCAGCATATACATGTGATTCTTAAAGAGATACTTCAGGATTTTGGAAGCCCTTTATCTACTTCCCCAGAGCCAGATGAACTCGTGAATACCATTTTTATGTCTCTGCATGCAGTTTAAAGTTGCTAACTGTTAGCGCAATGACTGGAATTATATGGTAACTGCTAGCATGCTAGTAAGCGTTGGCTTGCAAAACGACTTCTAACTTCCTTCATACTGGATGCAGAGACATACAACTGGCATCCACAAGTTCATCTGACTGTGGGGAAGTAGATACAGGCCATCATTGCCAAAATACTGAAGTATTCCTTTAAAAGCAATATGAATGGTATAATGCTCTCCCTTTACACTATCGAACCAAAACTAACTCTGCAATCGGCGAATTTGTGTTTCTCAGGAAGGAGTTTGAGACCACCCAGCTCCTCAGCAAGATTGAGGATGAGCAGTCTCTGGGAGCTCAGCTGCAGAAGAAGATCAAGGAACTCCAGGTACAGTAGATGATCTAGGGGTCTAAGCTCCAGACTTACCCAGGTACAAAGCTCCAGAACAGAATAGCACAGACTTGAAAAACATTATTCTGGTAGCACACATTTTTCCCGATAGATTCTGATGGCTGAATAAGTTGCCGGTGGCTTCTGATAGCTGAGTAGGTTGGAAGGTGATGCTGTTTTCTGGTGCTTCCAAACGTTGTGAAGATGGTGCTTATTAACATTGTGGTTTTTGTTCCTGCATGGAATGCTATCTACTAAATCCTGTCCCCTGTTCTAGGCCCGTATTGAGGAGCTGGAGGAGGAAATTGAGGCTGAGCGTGCTGCCAGGGCTAAGGTTGAGAAGCAGAGGGCTGATCTCTCCAGGGAACTTGAGGAGATCAGCGAGAGGCTGGAGGAGGCCGGAGGCGCCACTGCTGCTCAGATTGAGATGAACAAGAAGCGTGAGGCTGAGTTCCAGAAGCTGCGTCGTGATCTTGAAGAGTCCACCCTGCAGCATGAGGCCACAGCCGCCGCTCTGCGCAAGAAGCAGGCCGACAGTGTGGCTGAGCTCGGGGAGCAGATCGACAACCTGCAGCGCGTTAAGCAGAAGCTGGAGAAGGAGAAGAGCGAGTACAAGATGGAGATTGATGACCTCTCTAGCAACATGGAGGCCGTCGCCAAGGCTAAGGTGAGTAGTGATGTTTTGATCAAGCAGTGTTAAGGAGGGTCAACTACATTACCATTCAACTCAACTGATGTTGACAGGAGTCACATATATAAAGTAACGATGGAACATGTTTCACTAACAGGGCAATCTGGAGAAGATGTGCCGTACTCTTGAGGACCAGCTGAGTGAGCTCAAGACTAAGAATGATGAGAATGTTCGCCAGGTCAACGACATCAGCGGACAGAGGGCCAGACTCCTGACAGAAAATGGTACCATCAACAATGAACAACAAGCCAATGCTTTCCTTCAGTAGAACAGAATAAAGTGTGTTGGGGATTTATGTCCATAGTCCACATTAGTGCCGCTCAGTGATGTTTAAGATGAAGGAGGACAATAATCTTTTTTTAGGAGCTTGTCCTTATTTCTATTACAGCATATTGGATGACTCTTTCATATTCGATTCATCCAGCTCAATGTAACATCGATAGGTTTAGAGTACTATATGATGCTCAAATGTTCCATATACCCATCATGAGGTTGCTACAACCTAGCCTATGAATGACAGTTTACAATGTATGTGCACAGGTCGAGAGAAGAATTTGAGTAATCGAGATGAGAGACCGTGATACATTCAATACTGCCTTGCACACTCTTGCCTGCATCTAGCTGATCTAGGTTGTAATAATTAGTCCAACAGTTGCAAACGAGAGTTTCTATTGGACAAATTCAGGAATGATATCCTAATTTTGTTCTATTTGGTTCCGTTTAAGAAAGGTTTTCAACAGAATGTGCGGAATGAATACTACCCTGATCCCACGCAGACACAGTTCACTTTCATAGAAGCCACATACAAACAGCATGATCATTTTGTTCGTTGTATAATTCCTTCTCGCCTCACCTTTTACCTTCTGGACTTCAGTGCAAAACACACCAGCTGTCTGTGATCAGGCAAAAAAAAACGTTCCAAGCCAAACCTTCATAACATAACCACTAACCGCTACACACAGCCTACATCGATGTCACCATATTAGCTAACGTCATAGCTAGTCAACGTAGCTACTGGAACTAACACTTTAGTAAACCCGCTACAATAATGCAGTACAGTCAGCAAGCAGTTTAGCAGTTACACAGTGGATCCCGCTGGCAATAAATTAATAAAACCAAAAGCTTGCCTTGGCTTGGAAGAGTTCTCTTGTTGGATAGCCACAGACAGCTAACTAACATAGCATCCCTCTCTGTTTGAGCCGGGTGTTTGAGTAGACTAAACTAACTAGCTGCATTTGCTAGCTAAGTGAAAGGGAAAAAAATCTCTCTCTCTCTCTTGCTTCTCCTTCATTTTTAAAGAAAATAATCTGTTAAACTATGTTCTTTCTCTCTCTTTGAGTCAACTACTCACCACATTTTATACACTGCAGTGCTAGCTAACTGTAGCATATGCTTTCTGTACTAGATTAATTCTCTGGTCCTTTGATTGAGTGGACAACATGTCAGTTCATGCTGCAAGAGCTATGATAGGTTGCAGTACGTTGTCATTATTACTGTGTAAGTCTCTGGAAAGGGGGTGAGAACCATGAGCCTCCTTGGTTTTGTATTGAAGTCAATGTAATTTCACTGAGGAGGATGGTCCTCCCCTTCCTCTTCTGAGGAGCCTCTACTGGTCCACATCGTTTCTATTGTACTATTCACCACCGAACAACATTGCCCCCAAGATACATTAAAATACATGTTCAATCTTAGAAAACAAAGATGTCATTAACAAGATGTCCCTCTATCCCTACAGGTGAGTTTGGCCGCCAGCTGGAGGAGAAGGAAGCCCTGGTGTCTCAGCTGACCAGAGGAAAACAGGCCTTCACCCAGCAGGTGGAGGAGCTGAAGAGGGCGATTGAGGAGGAGGTCAAGGTAAGGGACCCAAGATGGACTTAGTGCAGGGATCATCAACTAGATTCAGCCATGTGCCGATTTATTTTCTTGAGTGGATGGTCAGGACATAATTACAAATAATTTGTAGACTGCCAATTGAACGGAAGAAGCATAAACATATATAATATTTGACAAAAACATAATTTCAAACCTTGCATGTATGCGGTCACATACAGCGACGTCATGCACCCAAAACAAAAATCTGATGGGTCACAAAGTATGGCTAGGGGTGCTGTCCTGGGGGGGGGGGTTGTGTTTTTTCAAACACCTGAAACAGCTTTTTCCTGCAATCTATAGCCAAAATCTTTATACTTAATTCAATGTAAAAAAATATATATATGTCTGTTTTTCGACATATCTCAGCATACCTCTTCAGCTGTCTGTAACTTCCTGACTGGTGGTTGTTTTTTTTAAAGAAACTAGATATGCTTCTCTTCATCTCTGCTGAAATCTGGGTAAAAGATTGAAAGGAATTTGAGACTCATTCAGTACATTTAGTTATTGCTTGCTTTTCTTAAGTCTACCAGCCTTTCTAGCAGGCATACCATCTAAGATAGTTAGACAAGCTAGCCACTCTACCTCGATTGATAGCCTGAAATGGCTTCTTGGTAGTTAGTTATGAGGTTGGGATTTTGGGAACCTACGGTATCTGGACTGACTAAAGCCAATTTCAGAAAATTACAAGGTAACTAGTAGTATTACAGAGAAACTACAACAGGACAAATCTGAGGGGGCACGTGCCCCCCTGTGCCCCCTATGGGCATGACGCCTCTGATCACATAGATCTGTCTGTTGTGCATGGGAATACTCTGGATTGGATTTCCAAAATTACAATCACGGAGCAGATTTGTTGGTGTTTTTACAGTCTTTTATGGTCCCCCCCCCGCCCCGCCAAAATATTATTTTATTCAGAAAACTTGAGGGGCCAAATAAAATCGCTTCACGCCAGTTGGAGAACCCTGGTTTAAAGACATATCTTCATATACATGGTGACTACACCACCCTCAGAGAGCTCTACTATAATTTGTTTGACTATCTTTCCAATCTCTCTTTGTCTTTCTCTCTCACAGGCTAAAAACGCACTGGCCCACGGTGTCCAGTCTGCCCGCCATGACTGTGACCTCCTGAGGGAGCAGTTTGAGGAGGAGCAGGAGGCAAAGGCAGAGCTGCAACGCGGCATGTCCAAGGCCAACAGTGAGGTGGCTCAGTGGAGGACTAAGTATGAAACTGATGCTATCCAGCGCACAGAGGAACTGGAGGAGGCCAAGTGAGTCCCACGGATCAGCAAAACTCAAATATAGGGTATTGATGGTGAGGGTGGATTGTATTGATGGTGAGGGTGGATTGTATTGATGGTGATGGTGGATTGTATTGATGGTGATGGTGGATTGTATTGATGGTGAGGGTGGATTGTATTGATGGTGATGGTGGATTGTATTGATGGTGAGGGTGGATTGTATTGATGGTGAGGGTGGATTGTATTGATGGTGATGGTGGATTGTATTGATGGTGATGGTGGATTGTATTGATGGTGATGGTGGATTGTATTGATGGTGATGGTGGATTGTATTGATGGTGATGGTGGATTGGGCTCTGAGGAAATGTTACATCAACATGTATTGTAACATTTGTTTCAGCCCCTAAAACCTCCCTCTGTTGTCCAATAGGAAGAAGCTGGCCCAGCGTCTGCAGGATGCTGAGGAGACCATTGAGGCGACCAACTCCAAATGTGCCTCCCTGGAGAAGACCAAGCAGAGGCTGCAGGGAGAGGTGGAGGACCTCATGATTGATGTTGAGAGAGCAAACGCAATGGCCGCCAACCTCGACAAGAAGCAGAGGAACTTTGACAAGGTGAAAACAAAGAAACCTCACCTTAGGGTGATATTTTCTGTCTGCTATATGATTAATTGGAGCATATTTCTGATTCAAAACTCTTCATCAATGACTTCTGATGAAAATCCCATGGATTCTCCTAGGTTCTGGCAGAGTGGAAGCAGAAGTATGAGGAGGGCCAGGCTGAGCTGGAAGGAGCTCAGAAGGAGGCTCGCTCTATGAGCACTGAACTCTTCAAGATGAAGAACTCCTACGAGGAGGCTCTGGATCATCTGGAGACTCTGAAGAGAGAGAACAAGAACCTGCAACGTGAGCATTTGACAGCAGTTCTATTTGGCCCATGTTTGACTAGTGTTTTGAAAATGGAGGGAACTGCAAACATCAAAACTACTATTACACCATTTCAGAGGTGTCATGTACAGTTCAAAATATATATATTTTTAACCTGTGATCACTATTCCTTTGAACAACCAAAGGATGTGGAGGACAATTAGATTTGCCAGACCATATGAAGTGCTGTTAATTAATTAACGGTGATTATGATTCAATGTCAACTTCAGTACATTGACATATCCACTTAAAATCCCCCAAGTCTAAACTGCTCCTGTATGTGTGTGCGCAGAGGAGATCTCTGACCTGACTGAGCAGATCGGAGAGACTGGCAAGAGCATTCATGAGCTGGAGAAGGCCAAGAAGACCGTAGAGACAGAGAAGTCTGAGATCCAGACCGCTCTGGAGGAGGCTGAGGTACAAACTACAGCTGTTTGATGGGGAAAGCAGTGTTAACTAACCAACACCAGCTACAGTCCAATGATCCCTGTATTGGAGTTTATTGTAGTCATATATATTTAATTCCTACATCCAAATATATTGAACACAATTGGCCTGACTGCTTCTGTTTGTCCAGGGAACACTGGAGCACGAGGAATCCAAGATTCTGCGTGTGCAGCTGGAGCTGAACCAGATCAAGGGTGAGGTGGACAGGAAGATCGCTGAGAAGGACGAGGAGATGGAGCAGATCAAGAGGAACAGCCAGAGGGTGGTTGACTCCATGCAGAGCACCCTGGACTCTGAGGTCAGGAGCAGGAATGATGCCCTGAGGGTGAAGAAGAAGATGGAGGGAGACCTGAACGAGATGGAGATCCAGCTGAGCCACTCCAACAGGCAGGCCGCTGAGGCCCAGAAACAGCTGAGGAACGTCCAGGGACAGCTCAAGGTAAAGGGACTGGGACATCAGGTTCAAACACCTGAACATGGAGAGGGATTTGTTTGTGAATCTGTAGAAAATAAAAGAACAGTGGAATTGAATAGATTGAACTATATACTGTAGAAAGGTAGGGATATTGAGTAAATTCTTACCAATGAACATTTCTACCACCCCTACATGGCTAGGGATTTGTTTGTGAAACACCCCTACTTCCACAAGTCCTAATGAACGTATGTCATTGTGAACCCCAGGATGCCCAATTGCACCTTGATGACGCCGTCCGTGTCGCAGAAGACATGAAGGAGCAGGCAGCCATGGTGGAGCGCAGAAACGGTCTGATGGTGGCTGAAATCGAGGAGCTGAGAGTTGCTCTGGAGCAGACAGAGAGAGGCCGCAAAGTGGCTGAGACTGAGCTGGTAGACGCCAGCGAGCGTGTTGGACTGCTGCACTCCCAGGTATTGGTCAAATGACATTTCTAATGAAACTCAACCAAGCATACTATTTACACACACCTGGAATTCGACAGTCCTTACTTTCACATTTTCAGAATTTGTGACTTGTCAGTTCTCTTGAGAGTCAAACAAATCATCTTGTTTCCTCCTTCAGAACACCAGCCTTCTGAACACCAAGAAGAAGCTGGAGACTGACCTGGTGCAGGTGCAGGGAGAGGTGGACGACATCGTCCAGGAGGCCAGGAATGCAGAGGAGAAGGCCAAAAAGGCCATCACTGACGTGAGTACTTGGATTACATCAATTTGATTTGTCCTCAAGGGAAATAGTAGCTGGGCTGGTTAACCACAATAAAGATGTCAGAGGGATGTTTTGATTTGTGCATAAATTAAACAAACTACCATTCCAGGCGGCCATGATGGCTGAGGAGCTGAAGAAGGAGCAGGACACCAGTTCTCACCTGGAGAGGATGAAGAAAAACCTGGAGGTCACAGTCAAGGACCTGCAGCACCGCCTGGATGAGGCTGAGAATCTGGCCATGAAGGGAGGCAAGAAGCAGCTCCAGAAACTGGAGTCCAGGGTGAGTTATCAGCAGGGTGGATTAGGGTGGATTGAAGGACTGATTGCTGAACATGTATTTGATCATATAAAATTACACAGGAGACTCTTTCTGTAAATTAATTAAAATGTTTTTTATTGTCATATACACCAGATAGGTGAAAATTAGGGTTAAGTGCCTTGGATATCAACACATTTTTCACATTGAAGGCTCAGGTATTTGAACCAGCAACATTTAACTGCTAGGATACCTGCCACCCTCAACCACCTCGATCAAGGGTTCCTAAACTTTTTGACACGGGACCCCTTTGTGATAGAAAATTCATTAGTGACCCCCTCATAATATCAGAATACAATTCCTACCTTAGAGTGTAGTAAAAATAGCATCCAGGTAGTTTTACCACAGTGTTTCTAAACCCAGAGGTGCAACATTGCAAGACTTCCGGGAACGCTTGCGATTCAGACCAGACCAGGGTTTGAGATGTCTATGGGAGAAGTGAAAAATTAATCCTTGGTTGTTAATTTTCTTGAAATCTCAAGGCAAGACCTAGACTCTAGTAAATGTATTAAGATACTGGAGTGCAACTTTAAGTAGCTGAAACTGTCATTACTACAACCTAGTGAAAGTAACAAACTAACACATTTTAATTTTCATCAAAAACAACTTTCTCAGCTTTTTTAGACTGCATGAACATGAACATGAACACAGTTCAGCACAACTGTTAGACCCGATGGTGTGTTTCTGTGCATGAGCTTAGCTAGCTAAGGTCGCAATGGGATTGTCTACAAGTCTTCATCTTTTGGATTTGCTACAATTTCTCCAGTGCATGGCCGGACTAATCATGTCTCAGCCCCTGGGAAAGAACATTTTTAAGTCACCTTCTGGCATCAGAAACATCATTTGCAGTTTTAAAACAAATGTTCAGCTATTCTATTCATTTAGCCTTTGGACTGAAATGGCATTTGGTTATTTTAGAGCTAATTTCTTGAAATTCTACACATTTTGCCATGTGGCAGAGAGAAAATGTAGCAGTTTTAAAAGCTAATTCAGGATGCATTTATCTTCAAAATCAACATTTTGGGGAATATGTTACACTTTAAAAACTTTTTTTAAATTGAACTTTTATTTAACTGGGTAGGCTAGTTGAGAACAAGTTCTCATTTACAACTACGACCTGGCCAAGATAAAGCAAAGCAATGCGACACAAACAACAACACACATGGAATAAACAAACATACAGTCAATAACACAATAGAGAAAACGTCTATATACAGTGTGTGAAAATAAGGCAAGATAAGGAAGGTAGGCAATAAAAAGGCCATAGTGGTGAAATAATTTCAATTTAGCAATTAAGCACTGGAGTGATAGATGTGCAAAAGATGAATGTGCAAGTAGAGATAATGGGGTGCAAAGGAGCAAAAAATAAAAATAAAAATACAAATAACAGTTTGCGGATCAGGAAATTGGATGGGCTGTTTACAGATGTGCTATGTACAGGTGCAGTGATCTGTGAGCTGCTTTGGCAGCTGGTGCTTAAAGTTAGTGAGGGAGATATGGGTCTCCAGCTACAGTGATTTTTGCAACTCACTAGTGGAGTTGAGAAGAATTGTAGCCAAGACCTTAAAATAAAGATATACAAATGTATTTATCTAGTTGCTTCGTTCAGGCTTGTACAGTTGTCTTGGCAGACTTCTACTAAACTGCCATTTCATTCATAATAATAATAATAATAATAAATATCAATTCTCAATAAATATCAACACACGATATAATTTACTGTACATGAATCAAATTCATCTCATTGTAATCATTTGTTAGGCTTCATCTAGTTACATTATTTAATTTCTCTCTCTCCAGATCGCTAGCTTCTCATTCACTCTGCTGCAAAAGGGCTGTTGCTAGGGAAGCTAGCGTTGATATGTGGGGCTACCAGCTAGAAGGCTAAATTAGCTTGTAGGCTAGCGGACTTTCACAAGTTCATAAAAACGTGAAAATACAACGTAACATCTTAACAAACATTTGTACATACTCCGAAAACATTACTGTCTTTCATATGGTGCTTTCCCACTTACCTGCCAAATGAATTTATGACATAAATGTTATGTCGGTGCTCCTGTCTCGCTGTTGACTCACTTGGCAAACGTCTCTTCATAAATGCCATAGCACGAGCTCCCCATGGTAGAAACATTGTTCTATCTGTGGTGGAAGCAACCTAACGACATTAAAACAGGCCACTGTCGCCCTCTAGAGGCCATACGGGTACTGAACTATACACTGCTAAATACATGCCACAATGTATAAATAGTCATATACAATATATTACAAATACAAGATGAATTGAATTGGGAAAAAATTATCAGTGATTGAGTACTGTGGATACCAATATCACCGTTTATTTATTTTTTTTTTATTTCACCTTTATTTAAACCAGGTAGGCTAGTTGAGAACAAGTTGTCATTTACAACTGTGACCTGGCCAGGATAAAGCATAGCAGTGTGAACAGACAACAACACAGAGTTACACATGGAGTAAACAATAAACAAGTCAATAACACAGTAGAAAAAAAAGGAAAAAAAGAGTCTATATACATTGTGTGCAAAATGCATTAGGAGGTAGGCGAATAATTACAATTGAGCAGATTAACACTGGAGTGATAACTGATCAGATGGTCATGTACAGGTAGAGATACTCCCAGGCTCATGTTGTGCATCTAAGGGTTAAGAACATCAATTGTGGATTAATATTATTACATTGTATTGTATTGCACACATTTTCCACGGTTCCCTGTTAGTTTACCCTGCTGTTGCTATCAATATTCATAACATTTGAAGTGTAAATTACACCTTGGGAACCACTGACCTTGATAATGAAAAATTGTTATAATAACAGACGACTTCAATAAAAATTGTGAAAAGGAACAGACAATTGTGCCTCCTTGATTAGGTAGAATATTACCTGTTTTACAAAGATTCGTTACATCTGATTTCACCAGCTCAAACAAATGCCTACATTTATCTTTTTCACAAAGGTGCGTGAGCTCGAGACTGAGGTGGAGGCCGAGCAGAGAAGAGGTGTAGACGCAGTCAAGGGAGTCCGCAAGTATGAGCGCAGAGTCAAGGAGCTCACTTACCAGGTAAGAGAAAGTGCATTCTTCACACACTTGACACTAACACAGACAGGTTTGTGTATAAAACTCTCGTGACATTGATTCTTTGCTCTTCTCTCACAGACTGAGGAGGATAAGAAGAACGTTAACAGACTTCAGGACCTGGTAGATAAGCTGCAGATGAAAGTGAAGGCCTACAAGAGGCAGGCTGAGGAAGCGGTGAGTCACAAACTTAGTCAAATACTCTGAAAAAAACAGCATTCAAAAATATATTAATCTTCAGAAAAAGGTATATAATGAATGCTGATGTTCTGCTCTCCCTCTCTTTTCCTCACCCAGGAGGAAGCAGCAAACCAGCACATGTCTAAGTTCAGGAAGGTTCAGCATGAGCTGGAGGAGGCTGAGGAGCGTGCTGACATCGCTGAGACTCAGGTCAACAAGCTCAGAGCCAAGACCCGTGACTCTGGAAAGGTACAGAACTGCTGCTAGACCTGTACATGACTCATGTTCAGAAATGACCACATCAACACCACCTATGATTCAGTCTTCTCAGAGGTCAATACAGACCTTTTACACACAACTGTATTGAAGATCTTTAAGAAGCACATGTTAAGTAGGGCAAAAAATATTATTATTTCAAACTAAGCTGGTACTTAAAAGTTGAAAATCCAAGCTGAGGACTGAGCCTTAAAATGCTTGTTCCATTATACAGTATTCTTTAAGTGTTCATAATATATTTATCATGTTAATAATTATTACTGATCCATTATATTCTATCCATATATTTATCATGTTAATAATTATTACTGATCCATTATATTCTATCCATATATTTATCATGTTAATAATTATTACTGATCCATTATATTCTATCCATATATTTATCATGTTCATTATTATTACTGATCCATTATATTCTATCCATATATTTATCATGTTAATAATTATTACTGATCCATTATATTCTATCCATATATTTATCATGTTCATTGTTATTACTGATCCATTATATTCTATCCATATATTTATCATGTTCATTATTATTACTGATCCATTATATTCTATCCATATATTTATCATGTTCATTATTATTACTGATCCATTATATTATTTATTTCTTCTTACAGGGAAAAGAAGTTGCTGAATAAACAAGACCAAAGAATTGAAGATCAAAGTCTTACCATTTTCCTGTGTTGCATAAAATATGATTTTCATGGTGAAATGTTGAGCATTGATTAAAAACATGTGGATCTACATACACTTCCTTTGTGACTGTGGATTTATTACTCAACAAACAGCTTTTTCATACCATAATACATTGTACTTTCATTAAACAAGCAATTTGGGATTCCAACAACAACAACAAAGCAGTCACTTTTTTTGGTAAACATCTGAGGGATGAGGCGGGAGAAATGTAAACATTCAAATTCATAGACTGAGCTACGGATGCAAGGACTGACCATTCACAACATCAACATTATAGTTTTAACCCTTTACACTTGCAGAAATGGGCTTATATGGACTGGCCCAAATGTAAATGCTTCTAAAATAAATTAAAAATATGGGAAGAACATGCATAACTGTGGTAGCAATTGAAGGGGAACAGTTTGGATATTGTGGGGAAACAATAGAACGGATTTTTTCATTTACATTTTTGTCACAGATTATTCGCACATTAATCACATGTGGAAATACTATGTAAAAAATAAATGTTTATCGAGCATCTGAAAAAATGACGTGAGAGTTTACTTCTGTGTTTAACTGATATTATGCGTCAACTTTCTAATTTGGATTACCAATAGATTTTTTGGGATATATATACACACTTCCATAATGATTAGCCTTCTACTGAGAGAAGATGGTGGACTGAACGTAGTTATGTAGAGCACCTCAAGATAAAAACGTCATGTTCAATATCGGTAAATTAGACTAAATATTAGCACTACACAATTTGGTGGGTGACAACCTTCAATCTGGATAACAACAAAAAACAAATCTTACGACTAGAGAAATGTATAGACAAATGTTACGAAAACAAGCAACACCCAAACATGACGGAGAATAAGACAGGGGAACCAATTTCAAAACGAAAACGTGACTCTTCCACAGACACAGGTGATTTAATATTTTCACCACCGGGAATGGTAAAGGTCGAAACCTATCTGTTCAAATCAATAAATGTCAACCTGGGTATACTTGAATTAGTCAGTAAGGATATAAAACAGTTGAAGGCCTCGAGATGAGTGATGAAAAAGCTGTGACATTGGAGAAAGATACACACAAGCTAAAAGGGACAGTCATTAAGATTGAAACCGAAGTGAATGAACTTAAAAAGGAGAACACAGTTCTGAGAGAAGCCTTTATTTCTGTGTTTAACTGATATTATGCGCCAAATTTTCCAATGTGGATTACCAATAGATTTTTGGGCATATATACACTTCCATAATGATTAGTCCTCCCGTGGTGAAATTACGGTAATACACATTACAAACACAGTAATACACAAACACAGTAATAAACACGGTAATATGCATTATGAACACAGTAATGCACATTATTCTGCCCTTGAATTGCGTTCCCATGCAAAACTAAGACAGACAGCTAACTACGTCTTCAATAAAACTCCCAAGGCGTGAATTTTCTTTAATTAATATATTGAAAACGTTTATGTTGTGAAACTGCAAAATACAGAAAATAATATACTTTAGTATTCAATTCACATCGACATACTGTAGCGGTACATTTACATGTCAAGTTAAAGTTGCATAAATATAAAGCACGTGCCAAGGTCCCATGCATCTGGCATGATGCCAAACCATATAGCTAATTGTTACTCATATGGGAATTAGCTAACTCCTATAATTACTCTAATAATGTGCAACCACCTCTGTACAATAACAAAGCATGTTACACTAGAAACAGTAACAAAACTTCAGTATTGTATGTTTTACAATTCGTTTACATGACGCACGAGCAAAGTAATACAGCTGATGGCATACATGAAAGGCAATTTGTGTGAGTAAATGCAACCAACTAACATTAATAAGTAAGCAATTCTATCAATAACAAGATTATCATCACTAGCAATATGCTTGAATCGAATTTACAAACAAATATTGTCCCGAGGCAGAAGCGTGACAAGAAATAACGGCACTGAAAGACCTGCACCGTAGCGTTGTTTTTAGTTGCTTCTCTGCGTGCAGAACGACTACTCTACTTCCTGTTTCCGTACAGTCTTTCTAAGTACCAGAAAGCTCCACTAGGGGGCGATAAACATCCTGGAACACAATGAAAATCTTAACCACTGTAATAAAATCATCTGTTACCTTCTAACAGTATGGCAGCACTCTCCCCGCCTGGTATAATGAAATTGTGCCACTATGAAATAAAACATGTATCAAGAAACAAATAATGTTATTTTTATCTTTTTATCTTTTGTCTCTAGGATGCTTCAGAAAGAAGAACAACAATCTCTGAGATTGGTCTCAGAAACCTGAGCAGCTCCTTGCTTGACAATTTTTAGTTCTACTTTCCTAACCTTTTTGTCAGTACTGGGAAAGGTTTTGACCACAAGCCCGTCTGGCCAGTCATTTCTGTGCAACTGACTGTCTTTCGATAAGACAACATCTCCCACTTTTACATTTGGCTTTTCTGCTCTCCGTTTTCTGCATCTCTGCAGCGCTGTCAGGTACTCCCGTCTCCACCTTTTCCAAAAGGCGTCAGCGAGACACTGGACCTGCTTCCACTGTTTTCCATGAGGGCCATTCATGCTGAAGTATCCAGAAGGGGCTGAGGTAGCGCTGGTCTTTTGTATCAGTAACATTGAAGGTGTGAGAATGGCAGGCATGTCAGGGTCGGTTGACACTGACACTAGGGGTCTCGCATTGATTATTGCCATAACTTCAAACATAAGAGTGCTCAAGACCTCACGAGTGGAGCCCGTCTGAAACAGCATAGCATCTAGGATACGTCTGGAAACCTCAATGAGTCTCTCCCAAGAACCACCCATATGAGATGAGTGTGGGGGATTAAATATCCAAGTACATCCCTTGTCTGAGAAGTATTTAGTCAGTTCTGAGTCATTTGTGTCGATACCCAGTTCCCTGCAGGCACCTATAACGTTTGTACCTCGATCAGACCGTAGCACTTTTGCTGGACCACAGATAGAGAAAAAAACGCCTCAGCGCATTGATGAAGCTGGATGTGGACATGGATTCGATGAGCTCAATATGGACTGCTATAGTAGAGCACCGGCCATTCCTTGGAGTCTGCACTACCACCTCTAGTGTGACGAGTGATGACATTCCATGATGACATTCCATGGTCCAAACACATCAAGTCCAACGCTGGTGAATGACGGTTCAGATGTGAGTCTGTCTCCAGGCAAGTCAGCCATCTTTTGGTCAACTAACCTCCATCTAACTTTGCGGCAGGTGACACACTTGTGAATGACAGCAGACGTTTGCTCCCAATAATCCAGAAGCCTGCTGCTCGAATAGCTCCATCTTTTTTTTTTTTTTTTCCTTTTTTTTTGGGGAACTCTTTTCCTTTTTCAAGGCATTTGAATTCCTCTCTGAAGGCTTCATGTTGCACACAGTGAATGATTGCTGTTTTGGCTTGTGACAACTCACTTGTACTGCATGGTTTATTACAGTCATGCCAGCCTCTGCAGCTGGTGTTGTCCGCACCTTCATGGAAGGATCTGGCAACATGAATGAGTCTTGCTGTGACTCGATTTAGAACTTTCCAGCTTGTGAACCTCTCAAAGCGATGAGAGACGATTTGAGCTCCAGGAACCTTAGTGGCGAAGGCAGTGACGTAAACCAATTAAGCACATTTGGGCCGACTTGATACAACATTTTGAACAGAAATGCAACAGAAATGCAACACTCTCAGTCTAAAACTGTGCACATACACTACTGCCAACTAGTGGCCAAAATCTAAATTGCGACTGGGCTTGAATAATACATTATGGCCTTTCTCTTGGATTTCAAAGATGATGCTACAAAAAAATGAAATAATAATAATGAATACGTTTTTTTCTTTGTATTATCTTTCACCAGATCTAATGAGTTATATTTTCCTACATTAATTTAACATTTCCACAAACTTCAAAGTGTTTCCATTCAAATGGTTTCCCGAATATTCATATCCTTGCTTCAGGTCCTAAGCTACAGGCAGTTAGATTTGGGTATGTCATTTTAGCTGAAAATTGGAAAAAAGGCCATACGTTTGGCTACATACGGACTGTTAGTGGAATTCCCACGAGAGAGTAACGGTTAATGTGATTGGATGTTAATTATTTGTTAATTATGTTAATTAATTGACTAGGCTACCTGTATTTGACATTGTTTTGCTTTTTTGCTGAACACTAGATGGTTCAATTTTATTTTTGGCAGTGAAACGAGGCTACTCAGGCGAGAAAATAAACTCTACCAAATGTAGAGTTTCCTCTATGTAGAGTTTCCTGTCGGAAAATATAAATGGACTGTTTGAAAATGTGAAGATTTAAAATAATAATAATAATAATAAAGATTAAAAAAAAAAAAAAATGTGAATCATGTTTTCATTTGGCGTACCCCCAACGACATTGTGCGTACCCCTTGTAGGAATACCTGATCCAGTGGAATGGACTGTCACTTGTCCTGACTCTTCAAAAGGCTTGGGTAGGAAGAGTCCCCTGCTCCCCCAGAGACGTGCTGTGTTGCAACAGCTGCAGCTGAAAGGAGGTTGTGGGATTCCCAGTTTTATTTATGTTCTCTGTTATGGACCTGACTGTGTCTTCCTACAATCTATATCATATATGGTCATATCCTCTGGTGTACGGCTCAAATGGAAGCAGATCTGCTGATGAAGCAATAAAGCAATGCCAAATGACCTGAGATATATTGCTGTGGAAGCTGGATGTATTTCTGACACACCTGTTTTCTGAAAATGTCTATATTGGGCTTGTACAGTATCTGTGGCGCTTGTACATTATCTGTGGCTTTGGTAACTCTGCTATGGACTGTATGGGATCAAATTGGTGTTTCAACAACAGTTCAGAAGATGTGGTTTGATACCATCTCTTTGATGGAGGGTCATAGAGCTGCATGTATTTCTGACAGCCAGTTGTGGATCATGGCCATAGTTGGAGGTCACTGACAGCGAGTAATAATTTGGACTACAAAGAGTTTATCCGTGTAAATGTATTAGATTAAAATTACATTTATCCCTCCATTGACTTCACACTGCATGCTGAAAGGTGAAGACCTCATACATATACTGTAGGCCACAGAGAGATCTGATACAGGCCAGCACATTATTTTGAGCTTTTTAGTCGACCAGAAGGTCCTCACATTGCTGACACCATAATAGATCTACAGCGAAATATGTGACCTGGAAAATAAAACCTTAATTAGTCATTCTTGGTTGTCATGTGAATCCATGTCACAGCATGACCCCGCCTCTCATATTACTGCCTGTGACATTTGAATGGATTGAATCATGTAAAGAAAATGCTGACGTGAGTCAAAGCGCTGGGGTGTCTCAGGCCAAGGCTCTGGGGTGTCTCAGGCCAAGGCTCTGGGGTGTCTCAGGCCAAGGCTCTGGGGTGTCTCAGGCCAAGGCTCTGGGATGTCTCAGGCCAAGGCTCTGGGGTGTCTCAGGCCAAGGCTCTGGGGTGTCTCAGGCCAAGGCTCTGGGGTGTCTCAGGCCAAGGCTCTGGGGTGTCTCAGGCCAAGGCTCTGGGGTGTCTCAGGCCAAGGCTCTGGGGTGTCTCAGGCCAAGGCTCTGGGATGTCTCAGGCCAAGGCTCTGGGGTGTCTCAGGCCAAGGCTCTGGGGTGTCTCAGGCCAAAGCACTGGGGTGTCTCAGGCCAAGGCTCTGGGGTGTCTCAGGCCAAAGCACTGGGGTGTCTCAGGCCAAGGCTCTGGGGTGTCTCAGGCCAAGGCTCTGGGGTGTCTCAGGCCAAGGCTCTGGGGTGTCTCAGGCCAAGGCTCTGGGGTGTCTCAGCCAAAGCGCTGGGGTGTCTCAGGCCAAAGCGCTGGGGTGTCTCAGACAAACTCCTGTCTGTGGTTAAAAAACTACTTTGTGAGCACAGACTGAGTTGTTTAAAGCACCTTTAAAATGTATTGGATCAAGAGATGTTATCCTCCCAAGGCCCTGCTAAAATACATCAAATATGTACAATTAATTTTATAACGATAGTTTGCTCAACTGCTTAATAATGTCTGGCAGTTAATAACAGTATATCAGGGGCCTTCAACACCTGTTCTGGACAGCACATCCACATGGTGTGCAGGCTTTTATTCTACCCCAGCAATAACACAGAGGGTTCAGCTGAATCAAATGATCATAATCTTAAATATTGCCCTTAATTACTTGAAATCAGATTCAGTATTTTAGGATGGGTTTAGACAGGCCGCCCAATTCTGAACTTTTTTTCAATCATTGGTATTTTCACCAATCAGATCAGCTCTTAAAAGGGGTGGTGAAAATACCAGTGAGGGAGTTCTATTACTGTCCAGTGCCCCGGGTCAAAGGGGTTAGTGTCTATTGCATTCATTTTGAAACCAGGCTGGAGCCGGGTTCCCCATTCTGTCCGAAGGCGAAGTCGTCTCAAAACAAAACTGAATTAAATAAGAATGTGGAGTGATGAGTACGATTCCATGTTTTCACGTACAAAAATGATTACTTTTGATAAAAGTCTTTATCTGCCTTCCCAATGAAAACTAGTTTGAAAATTCAAACATATTTTATGTTTCTGAACATAAATCACGTTGCCTTGTTGACAACATGACCGTTCAGCACATATGTTAGACATGGGGCAGAGATCATTTTTTGGCTATTTTAAGCTAATTTCCTTAGATTCTACCAAATTGCCTTACGGTGGAGAGAATTGTTTACCTTTATTTAACTCTGCAAGTCAGTTAAGAACAAATTCTTATTTACAATGACAGCCAACTGAGGAACAGTGGGTTAACTGCCTTGTTCAGGGGCAGAACATCTAAGTTTTACCTTGTCAGCTCAGGGATTCGATCCAGCAACCTTTCGATCACCGGCCCAACGCTCTAACCACTAGGCTACCTGCCGACCTTACGTTAGCAAAAGTAGAAATAGTATATAAAGTACAGATACACCAAAAAACTACTTAAGTAGTACTTTAAAGTATTTTTACTTAAGTACTTTACACACTGCTAATTTGATATACATATACATTTGATATACAATCCTACATTGATGAGGATTAATGCCACTAAAATGGAACTAAATCAGGTCAGATTAGACTTAATGAAAACTATTTTAGTTGTAGTGGGGCAACATGGACTCAGTCCATTACAGTATATGAGGTTCAGTAGAAGCAACATGGACTCAGTCCATTACAGTATATGAGGTTCAGTGGAAGCAACATGGACTCAGTCCATTACAGTATATGAGGTTCAGTAGAAGCAACATGGACTCAGTCCATTACAGTATATGAGGTTCAGTAGAAGTAACATGGACTCAGTCCATTACAGTATATGAGGTTCAGTAGAAGCAACATGGACTCAGTCCATTACAGTATATGAGGTTCAGTAGAAGCAACATGGACTCAGTCCATTACAGTATATGAGGTTCAGTAGAAGCAACATGGACTCAGTCCATTACAGTATATGAGGTTCAGTAGAAGCAACATGGACTCAGTCCATTACAGTATATGAGGTTTAGTAGAAGCAACATGGACTCAGTCCATTATAGTATATGAGGTTCAGTAGAAGCAACATGGACTCAGTCCATTACAGTATATGAGGTTCAGTAGAAGTAACATGGACTCAGTCCATCATAGTATATGAGGTTCAGTAGAAGTAACATGGACTCAGTCCATTATAGTATATGAGGTTCAGTAGAAGTAACATGGACTCAGTCCATTACAGTATATGAGGTTCAGTAGAAGCAACATGGACTCAGTCCATTACAGTATATGAGGTTCAGTAGAAGCAACATTGACTCAGTCCATTACAGTATATGAGGTTCAGTAGAAGCAACACGGACTCAGTCCATTACAGTATACGAGGTTCAGTAGAAGCAACATTGACTCAGTCCATTACAGTATATGAGGTTCAGTAGAAGCAACATGGACTCAGTCCATTACAGTATATGAGGTTCAGTAGAAGCAACATGGACTCAGTCCATTACAGTATATGAGGTTCAGTAGAAGCAACATGGACTCAGTCCATTACAGTATATGAGGTTCAGTAGAAGCAACATGGACTCAGTCCATTATAGTATATGAGGTTCAGTAGAAGCAACATGGACTCAGTCCATTACAGTATATGAGGTTCAGTAGAAGTAACATGGACTCAGTCCATCATAGTATATGAGGTTCAGTAGAAGTAACATGGACTCAGTCCATTATAGTATATGAGGTTCAGTAGAAGTAACATGGACTCAGTCCATTACAGTATATGAGGTTCAGTAGAAGCAACATTGACTCAGTCCATTACAGTATATGAGGTTCAGTAGAAGCAACATGGACTCAGTCCATTACAGTATATGAGGTTCAGTAGAAGCAACATGGACTCAGTCCATTACACTATATGAGGTTCAGTAGAAGTAACATTGGAATCTCTTCGATAAATAACATTTTTATCAAACTTTTGATATTGTTATAACAATTAGTAATGAAATCTTGCTTAAGTAAATTCAGTGAAATTCAATTCAGAGACAAATATGACATTAAAAAAGTCATGTAATGGGAGTGTGGTGCTCCTGGAAGTGGGAGGTGCTAGTGAGACACAGACACACAGAGGTCTCTCATCCAATTCATGTCCTTTCCCAGAGTGGTCCATAATTAACTTTTGCTTGGTTGGCACTTCCAACCAGATATAAGGAGGCTGAGGCCCCAGCATCCATAAGTCAGATACCTTCTTCCTCTGTGGTAAGACTCTCTCCACCTCCTTAGATTTGTATATTTGTCTCCTCGTTGTACTCAGCAACTGAGGCAGTAGCTAACTGCACTGTTTGAATTGACTTCTGCATGTCTCTTGTAAAATTTGACAAAATGCAATTAAATGTAACATTTTTTTCTTACTTTAAATGTTTTACTTTAAACACTAATTTTCATTTTGTTGGTAAATTTAAGTGTCTAGAATGTAACTGGGTTTTCAGCGGTATTCATTTTAATCAAATCAAAAAATAGTGGTAAAGTGTGTTGTCACTAGGAAAATGAAAGTTACCAGTGGCACCTCAGCTCCTGAGTGACTCAGCGGTCTTTTATTTCACCTTCATTTAACCAGATAGACTTGTTGAGAACACGTTCTCATTTGCATCTGCGACCTGGTCTAAGTCACCGCAACTCAGTGCTAGAGGTGTCACTGCAGGCCTTCGTTCGATTCCGGGCTGTATCACAACCGGCTGTAATTAGGAGTCCCATAGGGCAGCGCACAGTTGGCAAAGCGTTGCCCGGGTTAGGGGAGGGATTGGCGGGGTTAGGCTGTCATTGCAAAATAAGTATTTGTTCTTAACTGCCTTGCCTAGTTAAATAAAGGTATAAAAGTTCAACACCTTATGTTTCACAGGGTCCTCTAAGAAGTACACATTCATCTGTAGGAGGGAAAAAATAAGGTGAGACACGGTTTGACTCTTCACATAAAAAGTGATGAGAATATTCTGTTAGAGATACCGCTCACCTAACTCTGTTGACTGGGGAGGAAGCACCACAGAGTCAATCATGTTTCTTGTTTCATCTCTTTCCTAGTTATCCGTCACCATGAGTACGGACGCGGAGATGAAAATCTACGGCAAGGCTGCCATATACCTCCGTAAATCTGAGAAGGAGAGGATGGAGGCACAAGCCGCACCCTTTGATTCAAAGAATGCCTGCTATGTGGCAGACAAGGCGGAGCTGTACCTTAAGGGTCTGGTCACTGCCAGGGCTGAAGGGAAGTGTACTGTGACAGTCACGAAACCTGACGGCACTAAGGAGGTAATCCTGATCTGAAAAGTATTCAAGTTTGTGCAATTACTCAATTTCTTGAAAACTCATCGAAATGATCAAAAACATTTCAATATAAAATATTTAACAAAATAAATATTATGAAGCATTTCTTGTTTTTTGTAGCCAGAATATAACCTTCAAACACATCATCTTTAACGCAGCTACTTAACAAATGGCATAGATTGTTTGTAATTGACTAGTCAAGAATCACCATGTATGTGTCAGTGGGTGATAACTAAGTAGTTGGATTAAATGTGGATATATATTTTTTTAAAGATTCAACATGTATTTAATGAGCAAAAAACATTCAGTCATGTCCAGTTTGATCTGTGTGTAATCTAGATTTCTGACTGTTTCAGGAAGGAAAAGAGTTCAAAGATGCAGACATCTATGAGATGAATCCCCCTAAGTACGACAAGATTGAGGACATGGCCATGATGACCTACCTGAATGAAGCCTCTGTGTTGTATAACCTCAAAGAGCGTTATGCAGCATGGATGATCTATGTAAGAAACCTGCACATACAAACACACACATACATGAACATAATAAATACACACACACATGAAGATAATAAACACACACACATGAACATAATAAATACACACATACATGAAGATAATAAACACACACACATGAAGATAATAAATACACACACACATGAAGATAATAAACACACACACATGAAGATAATAAACACACACACATGAAGATAATAAATACACACATACAGTCCTACACATAAATGAATGGTAGAAACCAAAACATATCAATACAGTAGATCCACATCAGCATACCAAAGTACACCCACATCCTCACATAAATCCAGGTAAAAGTACATCTGACTTTGTTAATCTCCTAAATCTCCTAAATTAATTATGCTTTCATCTAGACCTACTCGGGGCTCTTCTGCGCCACGGTGAACCCCTACAAGTGGCTCCCTGTGTACGACGAAGAGGTTGTCAACGCCTACAGAGGGAAGAAGAGGATGGAGGCTCCACCCCATATCTTCTCCGTCTCTGACAACGCCTTTCAGTTCATGCTGATTGGTACAAGCTCCCATGGATGGATGGATAAATGGATAGATGGATGGAAGGATGGTTGGATGGATGGACGGATGGAAGGATGATTGGATGGATGAATGGATGATTGGATGGATGGTTGGATGGATGGATGTATGGATGGATAGACGGATGAAAGGATGGTCGGTTGGATGAATGGATGATTGGATGGATGGACAAATGGATGGATGGTTGGTTGGTTGGTTGGTTGGTTGGTTGGTTGGTTGGTTGGTTGGTTGGTTGGTTGGATAATTGGATGGATGAATGGATGGTTGGATGGATGGAGGAATGGGTGGTTGGATGGACGGAGGGATGGATGGATGGTTGGTTGGTTGGTTGGATAGTTGGATGAATGTCCATTAAGTGCTCATGAATGGATGGATGGTTGGTTGGATAGTTGGATGGATGAGTGGATGGTTGGATGGACAGAGGGATGGATGGATGGTTGGTTGGATAGTTGGATGAATGTCCATTAAGTGCTCATGGATGGATGCATGCATCAATGGAAATTGAAATATACTTCAGAGAGGTATCTCCTATTTTCTAGTCTAGGTTCGAACAGTTTGCTGGGAATATCTGATTTCACTACCCTTGAATGGAAAATGTTCCAAATTGAAATTCATGATGATGCTTTGAATTAAATAATGTCCCCATAATCTTTCTTGAGTATGATAAGTAATGTGGTTTTGTTTTCAGATAAGGAGAACCAGTCCGTCCTGATTACGTAAGTTGTTTACTAAAATGTCACTTGAGAAAGTGTTTCTATTGTAATAAGTTGGGTCACTTGGTGTGATGAAATACATGACATTATGGAGAGATTAGAGCATCAGGTTATGTGTAATAACGAGTCGATGAGAAGGATTATTTGTTAAAGACTTATGTCAGAACACAGGTTAACAGTGTATTTTTCTATGCTATTTCTTAGTGAAAGACAATCTGACACTCAAACATGTAACTAAAACCCCTCTTTCTCTGTCATATAAACCAGCGGAGAATCCGGTGCAGGAAAGACTGTCAACACCAAGCGTGTCATCCAGTACTTTGCCACCATTGCAGTGTCTGGTGGAGAGAAGAAGAAGGAAGTAGACCCCAGCAAAATGCAGGTAGGTTGTTCTTATGTTTGCCTTTTAATTTCAGTTTGGTTGAATCATGTTTCAAGAAAAGTGATCAATCGAGAAAAATGTGCTTTACCAGTTTCTGAGCAACTTGTATTTGTCTCAATCAGGGGTCTCTTGAGGATCAGATCATTGCAGCTAACCCTCTACTGGAGGCTTACGGTAATGCCAAGACAGTGAGGAACGACAACTCGTCTCGCTTTGTAAGTAGTATGAAGGGCACACGTTGGAAGTTACCTTATATTGGACAGATATATTTCAGTAGTTTCCTATTGTCATTTCAATAGATGACCAACAAACTGTAATGTTTAAAGAGGTCTATCAAAGTAAATTGTTGATTTATTTGTTGACCTATTTTTAACCCCCATGCTCTACTGTAGGGTAAATTCATCAGGATTCACTTCCAAGGTGGTAAACTGGCTAAAGCTGACATTGAGACCTGTGAGTTGGTTTTGATTATTTCTCAATGCCTTCCTAAATCCAACACATATATTTTTTTGGAGATCACATAGACAAATATAATCTCTCTCTCTCTCTCTCTCTCTCTCTCTCTCTCTCTATCTCTCTCTCTCTCTCTCTCTCTCTCTCTCTCTCTCTCTCTCTCTTTCTCTTTCTCTCTCAGACCTGCTGGAGAAGTCCAGAGTGTCCTTCCAGTTGCCTGATGAGAGAGGCTACCACATCTTCTTCCAGATGATGACAGGCCACAAACCTGAGATAGTTGGTACGACAAAGTAGAGGTTCAGGGGAAATTATTCCCACCCCCATCTGTGGAACTTATAAAAATATGTCATAGTCCACACTAATAATACTATTACAATGATTACATCCAAGGTAACAAGGCATCTAGACATGGGTTAGGTCTCTGGGAAATATCTATCAAGTAATGCACTGTGATGCACTAGTCCACAAGTCTCAGTCTCCTCTTGATGCTATTCATTATATACTACATGTATCATTGAGTCCATCTATTGAGTAAAGGAGGGAGAGATACTGTAAAGTAGGACAGCAGAATTCTATGAGATTTACTTGACAAGCATTTCTCCGTTGTCCACAGAAATGTCGCTCATCACCACCAACCCCTACGACTTCCCCATGTGTAGCCAGGGTCAGATCGCCGTGGCCAGCATCGACGACAAGGAAGAGCTGGATGCCACAGATGTGAGTCAAACAAAGGGTTAACCAAACTCTAGATAGGGAATGGGTAGGACCACCATACACACTGAATGCTCTGTGTAATTCCAACTTGGTGGCAGCTGGGAAGTTTCATGTATTTTTAGTTTGATTCTAAATGCCTTGTGTTAGTTAGACATGTGCCTCAAGGAACTCTTCATGCCTTCACACTTCGCCTTGAGGCACATACATGTAAGACATCCACAAGAGAGCGCCACTAAGTGTCCTGTGGAACTGTGAAAACTGATTTTGTGCTGCCATCTACTAATGTGTTTGCCAAGCGTAATCATGTGGAACAGAGAAGCCAGTCAAATCTATCCATCCCATTTGTTCTGCAGTGAGCAGCACAGAACTGTAGTGTAACTGACCGAAGTTAGTTCATCACCGTTGTACTTCATCTTTAATGCCAGGATGCCATTACAATCCTGGGATTCACTAATGAAGAGAAGATTGGCATCTACAAGCTGACAGGAGCTGTAGTGCACCATGGAAACTTGAAATTCAAGCAGAAGCAACGTGAGGAGCAGGCCGAGCCAGACGGCACAGAGGGTGAGTCCCACTCATAGATATACAATATGTAAAGCATTTGTCCCAATCCCCAACATAGAAATAGAACACCTAAGACAGACAGTGCCACATGAAAGTCAGGCAGGAGATAATTTTTGGAGAACAGGTACAACCTCCTCAAATGACTTGAAGTTAGATGAATCAAAACCTAACCCACAAAGAAGTTATCCAAACTAATTTGCCAGTTTAACATCAGAAAAAAAGCGTTCTTGTGTGCCTGAATCTGTTGTTGTTGGTTCTCTCTCCAGTGGCTGATAAAATTGGCTACCTTCTGGGTCTGAACTCAGCTGAGATGTTGAAGGCTCTGTGCTACCCCAGAGTGAAGGTCGGCAATGAGTATGTGACCAAGGGACAGACTGTGCCTCAGGTAAGGTGGCCAAACACAGAATCTACCATTTTCTGAGCACAGGAATTATTTTGGGGACGAGTGCATTGTTTTTGTTTTTCCCAAGCTTGTATCACCTTATCACTGGGCATGGTCAATATCTCATGTATTAATTTGAGGTATTATCATTGCAGGTTAATAACTCAGTCAGTGCTCTGGCCAAGTCCATCTATGAGAGGATGTTCTTGTGGATGGTTATCCGTATCAATGAGATGTTGGACACCAAGAATCCAAGGCAGTTCTATATCGGTGTGCTTGACATTGCCGGGTTTGAGATCTTTGACGTGAGTATGAGACCAGAACAAGACAATTCGTTCTGATTGAGATGGATTACAAACTTGTATGATGAAATTACCCCTTTTAAAACTCCATCAACAGTACAACAGCATGGAGCAGCTGTGCATCAACTTCACCAATGAGAAACTGCAACAGTTTTTCAACCACACCATGTTCGTCCTGGAGCAAGAGGAGTACAAGAAGGAGGGAATCGTCTGGGCCTTCATTGACTTCGGCATGGACTTGGCTGCCTGCATTGAGCTTATTGAGAAGGTAAGATGTCTGTGAGGATTATAATGGACCATAAAAGCAAAGCTCATATGGAGCGCTGTTTGAGATATTATCAGTATCTGACTGTTGAGATCTCAATATGTTTCCTATTATGTGCCTCTAAATGAATATAATCCTATAACAGCATGTTTACTAAAGGAATTAATGTGATCCAAAGTGTAAATATCACTAATTTGATATACATCTCCTTTCGTAAAGCCATTGGGCATCTTCTCCATCCTTGAAGAGGAGTGCATGTTCCCCAAGTCTTCAGACACTACCTTCAAGGACAAGCTGTACTCCCAGCATCTTGGCAAAGCACAGGCATTTGAGAAGCCCAAGCCTGCCAAAGGCAAGGCAGAGGCCCACTTCTCCCTGGTGCACTACGCCGGAACTGTGGACTACAACATCACTGGGTGGCTGGAGAAGAACAAGGACCCCCTGAACGACTCAGTATGTCAACTGTACGGGAAGTCAGGAGTCAAACTTCTGGCTGCCCTGTATCCTGCTGCCCCACCTGAGGGTAAGACTGGCATCACGTCAAAATATTTAATTAAGCACCAGTTACAATTTTCTTTAAAGTCCTTGAATATATCACAATTTCTCAGGGTTTATTACTGGGTTAATTTACTCATACAATAGGTGTTATTCTACACAATCTGATTGACAGCATTTGCCTCTAGATACGTGTGAAGTTAACCAGAGATTCTCTGGTTTATAATTAGTGTGCTTGCTGAAGACAAGACCACTCTAAATTTCTTACATATTCTTATTATTATTCTATTTATTCCATCCGCTCTAGGAAATTTACTTTTCTAGTTATCTTTTACTTTCCCCCATTTTAACAGATAAAGCCAAGAAAGGAGGCAAGAAGAAGGGTGGTTCCATGCAGACTGTGTCCTCCCAGTTCAGGGTGAGCTTTTGAAATCTGCATATTCAGTCCTTTAAAAGTTGCATTGATTATCATAAATGATGTCTGAGAAAATGGTTTGTAACCCCCTTACAGGAGAACTTACATAAGCTGATGACCAACTTGAGGAGCACTCATCCTCACTTTGTGCGCTGCCTGATCCCCAACGAGTCAAAGACTCCAGGTACAATAAATATTGAATTAAATATGTAATCTCATCAGTATAGTATCAGTAACCTTAACAATCCCAATCTATAACCTGTTTATGAGTATTAAAAGAGACTTGGTTTGTTTTGCCAGGTCTGATGGAGAACTTCCTGGTTATCCACCAGCTCAGGTGTAATGGTGTACTGGAGGGTATCAGGATCTGCAGAAAGGGATTCCCCAGCAGAATCATCTATGCTGATTTCAAGCAGAGGCACATACGCACAAGCACACGCACACACACGCACACCTTATAAAATATCTGCTCCAAGGGTTTTCCCAGCATCAGAATAGGCTTACCTTTTATGAAATATAACCAACATATTACAACTTGACATGTTAAAAATTTCTCCTCATTCAGGTACAAAGTACTGAATGCCAGCGTCATCCCTGAGGGCCAGTTCATGGACAACAAGAAGGCTTCTGAGAAGCTGCTTGGGTCCATTGATGTGAATCACGAGGATTACAAGTTTGGACACACCAAGGTCAGTCAAATACCCCCCCTAGCAAAATCTGACAACAAAACACAACTACAATGATAATTTAAAATCACTTAAGTTGGTATACCCACTATGTTATTATTTCTTCTTCATTTAACTAATGGAAAAAGTGGAAAATCGTTGTAGCGTTTTTTTTCTTCAAAGTCATTACATGACAAGTATAGAAGAGAAACGAAAGTAATTATCATGCGCATGGTGTTAGAGTGGTATGGCTGCAGTTGTCTGTATCTGTGTACATTATTCATCAGCAGTGCCTTCAGAAAGTATTCACACCCCTTGATTAAAAAAAACAAAACAAAAAAAAATAAAAAATGTGAAAATTTGTGATTTAAAAATATTTAATTGTGATTTATTGTCAATGAGCTACGCAAAATATTCGAATGTCAAAGTGGAAGAAAAATTCTAACATTTGTAAAAAAAAAACAATTATAAAAAATAAAACACTAATACATCTTGGTTATTCAACCCTCTGAGCCAACACATGTTAGACTTCCTTTTGGCAGCGATTACAGCTGTGAGCCTTTCTGGGTAAGTCTCGAAGAGCTTTCCACACCTGGATTGTACAATATTTGAACATTATTCTTTAAAACATTATTCAAGCTCTGTCAAGCTGGTTGTTAATCATTGCAAGATGATGTGTCTGTTTTCAGCCATTTTTAAATCTTGCCATAGATTTTCATGCCGATTTAAGTCAAAAACTGAACTTGGCAACTCAGGAACATTCAGTGTCATCTTGGTAACAACTCCAGTGTATATTTGGCCTTCTGCTTGGGGTTATTGTCCTGCTGAAAGGTGCATTTGTCTCCCAGTGTCTATTGTAAAACAGACAGAACCAGGTTCTCCTTTAGGGTTTTTGCCTGCGCTTAGCTCTACTCCGTTTCTTTTTATTGTAAAAAAACTCCCTAGTTTTTGTCAACAACAAGCATACCCACAACATGATGCAGCCAACACCATGCTTGAAAAAATGAAGAGTGGTACTCAGTGTTGTGTTGTGTTGGATTTGCCATAATGTGTTGTATTCAGGACATAAAGTACATTTATTTGCCACATTCTTTTGCAGTTTTACTTTAAGCACCTTATTGCAAACAGGATGCATGTTTTGGAATATTATTAATCTGTACAGGCTTCCATTTTTTCACTCGGTCATTTACATTAGTGTTGTGGAGTAACTACATGTTAATCCATCCTCAGTTTTCTCCTGTCACAGCCGTTAAATTCTGTTTTAATGTCACCGTTCGCCTCATGGTGAAATCCCTGAGAGGTTTCCTTCCGCTCTGGTAACTGAGTTAGGAAGGATGCCTATATCTTAGTATTGACTGGGTGTATTGATACACCATCCAAAGTGTGATCAATAACTTCACCTTGCTCATAGGGATATTCTATGTCTTTTTTTACCCATCTACCAATAGGTGCCTTTCTTTGAGAGTCAAGGGAAAAACCTCCCTGGTCTTTGTGGTTGAATCTGTGTTTTATTTACTGCTCGACTGAGGGACCTTACAGATAATTGTATGTGTAGGGTAGAGATGAGCAAGTCATTAAAATGTCATGTTAAACACTATTATTGCACACAGAGTGAGTCCATGCAACTTATTATGTGACTTGTTAAGCACATTTTTACTCCTGAACTTATTTAGGCTTGACATAACAAAGGGGTTGGATACTTATTGACCGAAGACATTTCAGCTTTTCATTTCAAATGAATTAATTTGTAAAAATGTGTCTAAAAACATATTTCCACTTTGACATTATGGGCTATTGTGTGAAGGCCAGGGACACAACATCTCAATGTAATTCATTTTAAATTCAGGCTGGGAAAAGTTGAGGTCTGTGAATACTTTCTGAAGGCTCTGTACAACAGTACAATAACTAACAACTTAGACACAACCTATCCCGTGGTTTGGTTGCAACCATTGCAGAGTTAATGTTGTTTAAATCAATCTAGTGGTGTTGTTCCCCTCTTTTGATTCAAGCCTTTCTATCTGTGGTTCCATTGACCATGTTAACCTGTGTCTCAGGTGTTCTTCAAAGCCGGTCTGCTGGGTGTCCTGGAGGAGATGAGAGATGAGAAGCTGGCCACTCTGGTCGGCATGGTCCAGGCTCTCAGCCGTGGATTCCTCATGAGGAGAGAGTTCACCAAGATGATGGAGAGGAGGTGAGGAATAGTAGACATCTTGGCAAAGCTTTCTGTCAACCACCTGTATCTAATGCATTATGATTACATACTATATATGCTGTGAGTTGTTCAGAATGAGAAAGTACATCTTATAATGGTCTACTAAAGCTTTTGGGTTAATGAATTTAGTCCAGAAATGGATGTAGCAACTAAGGATTCTCGCTTTATAGCTGCAGTTTGGGATTTGGCTGTTCCACTGTCATTTAATACATTTGTGATATTAGCCCATTTACTTTTGAAAAATATCAAAGTCTTGTTGAGCTTAACATGCATGACCTGTCAGTCCTTGCATCGAGAGAGCTGTCTGTGAGTTTAAGATGGGTTACATTTCCCTACACCGATTCCTCAGCTGTATACAAAAGGGGGCAGAGGATTTGTTGTTCTTTTACTCCGACTTCAACGTCATGTTGAATTCATGTTAGTTGACAACTCAACCAAATGTAAATCAAAACAAAATGTTGACCTGAAGTCTGTGCCTGGTGGGACGTCACTCACCATGCCACTGTATCCTTTCTGTTGAACAGAGAGTCTGTCTTCGCCATCCAGTACAACATCCGCTCATTCATGAATGTCAAAACCTGGCCATGGATGAAGTTGTACTTCAAGATCAAGCCCCTGCTGCAGAGCGCTGAGACTGAGAAGGAGCTGGCCAACATGAAGGAGAACTATGAGAAGATGAAAATAGACCTGGCCAAGGCTCTGTCCACAAAGAAGCAAATGGAGGAGAAGTTGGTGTCCCTGACACAGGAGAAGAACGACCTGGCGCTCCAAGTAACATCTGTGAGTGAGCAACGATCTACATGAAGGCACATTTAAACACACATTTACATACACACACAGGCACACTGTTATTGCTGTTAATGTTATTTATATATTTCATGATTTGGTCTGACATATTTGACTAAATGAAGTCAGTATTTTGATACACAAAATTATGCCGCTTATTTTTTATCCCCTGTTCTGAAACCAGGAAGGAGAGAGTCTGAACGATGCTGAGGAAAGGTGTGAGGGGCTCATCAAGAGCAAGATCCAGCAGGAGGCCAAACTCAAAGAGACGACCGAGAGGCTGGAGGATGAGGAGGAGATCAATGCTGAGTTGACTGCCAAGAAGAGGAAGCTGGAGGATGAGTGCTCTGAGCTGAAGAAGGACATTGATGACCTGGAGCTCACCCTGGCCAAAGTGGAGAAGGAGAAGCACGCCACTGAAAACAAGGTCTTCCAAACATTAATCAACTCAAAGCATAGCTTAACAGAAATGGAATTCAAGTTGTATTGTGGGTGCAGGAAAAATGAACACACAATAGTAGAATTTCAGTTGTGGGGTACATTCATTGTATGTTCTGCTCCCCCTCATTTATGACTTCCATTCAGTACACTGGCGTGGTGAACACTGCCATCTAGTGTTGAATCTATAGTACAGTAATTGTTGATGCACTAATCTAAACGAACTGAATGCAACATATAACAAACTCTATCTCCCCTTTATGGTGAAGTATAATTATGTTGTGGCCATTTACAGGTTAAAAACCTGACAGAGGAGATGGCGTCTATGGATGAGAGTGTTGCCAAGCTGACCAAGGAGAAGAAAGCCCTCCAAGAGGCCCACCAGCAGACACTGGATGACCTGCAGGCAGAGGAGGACAAAGTCAACACTCTGACCAAGGCCAAGACCAAGCTGGAACAGCAAGTGGACGACGTGAGTGGACTTGGACATTTTGGCCATGATAGTATGTAAGATGATATTATCTTCAGTTGTTTAGATTTTAACAATATATGTGTTTTTATCTTCTAGCTTGAGGGTTCTCTGGAGCAAGAGAAGAAGCTCCGTATGGACCTTGAGAGATCCAAGAGAAAGCTGGAGGGAGATCTGAAACTGGCACAGGAGTCCATAATGGACCTGGAGAATGACAAGCAGCAAGCTGATGAGAAAATCAAGAAGTAAACACAAACAAATGACTACAGTACTATGTGCTATAACGGTTGTTTTTGGCAAATTCTTGTAATTGTGAATCAGCATATTCATGTGATTCTTAAAGAGATACTTCAGGATTTTGGAAGCTCTTTATCTACTTCCCCAGAGCCAGATGAACTTGTGAATATCATTTTTATCTCTGCATGCAGTTTAAAGTTGCTAACTGTTAGCGCAATGACTGGAATTCTATGGTAACTGCTAGCATGCTAGTAAGCATTGGCTCACAAAACTACATCTAACATCCTTCAGACTGGATGCAGAGACAAACAACTGGTATCCACAAGTTCATCTGACTGTGGGGAAGTAGATACAGGCCATCATTGCCAAAATACTGAAGTATCCCTTTAAAAGGAATGTGAATGGTATGATACCCTCCCTTTACACTTTCGAACCAAAACTAACTCTGCAATCGGCATATTTGTGTTTCTCAGGAAGGACTTTGAGACCACTCAGCTCCTCAGCAAGATTGAGGATGAGCAGTCTCTGGGAGCTCAGCTGCAGAAGAAGATCAAGGAACTCCAGGTACAGTAGAGGATCTAGGGGTCTAAGCTCCAGACTTACCCAGGTACAAAGCTCCAGAACAGAAAAGCACAGACTTGAAAAACATTATTCTGGTAGCACACATTTTTCCCGATAGATTCTGATGGCTGAATAAGTTGGAATGTGGTGCTTCTTGCTGTTGTAAAGATGATGTTTCAAAATTGTAGTTTGGATCCTGCATTGGACACTATCTACTGAATATATTAACTGTCTTTGTATTAACACATTAATGCAAAATATACATACTATTATTATTTTGTGAGGTTCAATTGTTTCAACTGTATTGTAGTGTTCATCCCCCTGCTCCTGCCCCCTGTTCTAGGCCCGTATTGAGGAGCTGGAGGAGGAAATTGAGGCTGAGCGTGCTGCCAGGGCTAAGGTTGAGAAGCAGAGGGCCGATCTCTCCAGGGAACTTGAGGAGATCAGCGAGAGGCTGGAGGAGGCCGGAGGCGCCACTGCTGCTCAGATTGAGATGAACAAGAAGCGTGAGGCTGAGTTCCAGAAGCTGCGTCGTGATCTTGAAGAATCCACCCTGCAGCATGAGGCCACAGCCGCCGCTCTGCGCAAGAAGCAGGCCGACAGTGTGGCTGAGCTCGGGGAGCAGATCGACAACCTGCAGCGCGTCAAGCAGAAGCTGGAGAAGGAGAAGAGCGAGTACAAGATGGAGATTGATGACCTTTCCAGCAACATGGAGGCCGTCGCCAAGGCTAAGGTGAGTAGTGATGTTTTGATCAAGCAGTGTTGAGGAGGGTCAACTACATTACCATTCAACTCAACTGATGTTGACAGGATTCACATATATAAAGTAACGATGGAACATGTTTCACTAACAGGGCAATCTGGAGAAGATGTGCCGTACTCTTGAGGACCAGCTGAGTGAGCTCAAGACTAAGAATGATGAGAATGTTCGCCAGGTCAATGACATCAGCGGACAGAGGGCCAGACTCCTGACAGAAAATGGTACCATCAGCATTGAACAACAAACTAATGTTTTGCTTCACTAAAACACAATAAAATGTGTTGGGGATTTATGTCCATAGTCCACATTAGTGCCGGTCGGTGATGTTTAAGATGAAGGAGGACAATAATCTTTTTTTAGGAGCAGTTTACAACGTATGTGCGCAGGTCGAGAGAAGAATTTGAGTAATCGAGATGAGAGACTGTGATACATTCAATACTGCCTTGCACACTCTTGCCTGCATCTAGCTCATCTAGGTTGTAATAATTAGTCCAACAGTTGCAAACGAGAGTTTATATTGGACAAATTCAGGTATGTTATCCTAATTTTGTTCTATTTGGTTCCGTTTAAGAAAGGTTTTCAACAGAATGTGCGGAATGAATACTACCCTGATCCCACGCAGACACAGTTTACTTTCATAGAAGCCACATACAAACAGCATGATCATTTTGCTCGTTGTATAATTCCTTCTCGCATCTACGTGCTCATCTCGTCTCCTCCTTTTCCCTTCTGGACTTCAGTTCAAAACTACGCTACGCCATGGTGCTACGCTACGCCATGGTGCTACGCTACGCCATGGTGCTACGCTACAGATTGCTGTTGAGGCTACTGTAGACCTTCATTGCATAACATTGTGTTTTAATCAATGATTTGGTGGTGTGAATATATTTGGTTTTATCTAACTTTTTTAATGTTTCACTATTTTTATTTTTTATTAATTTCACTGAGGATGATGGTCCTCCCATTCCTCTTCTGAGGAGCCTCCAATGGTCCACATAGTTTCTACTGTACAATTCACCACCGAACAACATTCCACATGATACATTAAAATACATTTTCAATCCAAGAGAACAGAGACCCTATTAACAAGATGTCCCTCTGTCACTGCAGGTGAGTTTGGCCGCCAGCTAGAAGAGAAGGAAGCCCTGGTGTCTCAGCTGACCAGAGGAAAACAGGCCTTCACCCAGCAGGTGGAGGAGCTGAAGAGGGCGATTGAGGAGGAGGTCAAGGTAAGGGACCCAAGATGGACTCCACCGACCCCAGAGTTTAGTGCAGGGATCATCAACTAGATTCAGCTGCGTGCTGATTTTTTTTATTGTGGGGATGGTCAGGACATAATTACAAATCATTTGTAGACTGCCAATTGAATGCAAGAAGCACAGACAGATATAATATTTGACTAAAACATAATATTTTCAAACCTTGCTTACATTTGTATGCAATCACGGACAGGGACAGAATACACCCCCCCCCCCCAGATTGGGTCAATCTGATGGTGGCTGGGGGTGGTGTCCTGAGGGGGGGTAGGCCCCCATCCTGAAGTTGGAGATTTTTGCATTTTTCAAATACCTGAAACAGCTTTTCCTGCAATCTATAGTCATAATCTTTATACTTAATTCATTGAAAAAAAAAAAAAAAAAAACATATCTCAGCATACCTCTTCAGCTGTCTGTGTCTTGTCTGGTGTTTTTAAAGAAACTAAATATGCTTCTCTTCATCTCTGCTAAAATCTGGGTAAAAGATTGAAAGGAATTTGAGACTCATTCAGTACATTTAGTTATTGCTTGCTTTTCTTAAGTCGACCAGCCTTTCTAGCAGGCATACCAGCTAAGATAGTTAGACAAGCTAGCCACTCTACCTCGATTGATAGCCTGAAATGGCTTCTTGGTAGCTAGTTATGAGGTTGGGATTTTGGGAACCTACAGTATCTGGGCTGACTAAAGCCAATTTCAGAAAATTACAAGGTAACTAGTAGTATTAAAGAGAAACAACAACAGGACAAATCTGAGGGGGCACGTGCCCCCCTGTGCCCCCTATGGGCATGACGCCTCTGATCACATAGATCTGTCTGTTGTTCAAGGGAATACTCTGGATTGGATTTCCAAAAATAAAATCACTTGGAGCTGATTTGTTGGTGTTTTTACAGTCTTTTACGGTCCCCCTGTCAAAAAATTATATTTTTTATTCAGAAAACGTGAGGGGCCAAATAAAATCGCGGCCTTCCAGCTCGAGAACCCTGGTTTAAAGACATATCTTGATATACATGGTGACTACACCACCATCAGAGACTTCTACCATAATTTGTTTGACTCCAATCTTTCTTTGTCTTTCTCTCTCACAGGCTAAAAATGCACTTGCCCACGGTGTCCAGTCTGCCCGCCATGACTGTGACCTCCTGAGGGAGCAGTTTGAGGAGGAGCAGGAGGCCAAGGCAGAGCTGCAACGCGGCATGTCCAAGGCCAACAGTGAGGTGGCTCAGTGGAGGACTAAGTATGAAACTGATGCTATCCAGCGCACAGAGGAGCTGGAGGAGGCCAAGTGAGTCGCACGCAACAGAAAAAACTCAAATATAGGGTGTGGATGATGAGGGTGGATTGTATTGATGGTGAGGGTGGATTGTATTGATGGTGAGGGTGGATTGTATTGATGGTGAGGGTGGATTATATTGATGGTGATGGTGGATTGGGCTCTGAGAAAATGTTACATCAACATGTATTGTAACATTTGTTTCAGCCCCTAAAACCTCCCTCTGTTGTCCAATAGGAAGAAGCTGGCCCAGCGTCTGCAGGAGGCAGAGGAGACCATTGAGGCGACCAACTCCAAGTGCGCCTCCCTGGAGAAGACCAAGCAGAGGCTGCAGGGAGAGGTGGAGGACCTCATGATTGATGTTGAGAGAGCCAACGCATTGGCCGCCAACCTCGACAAGAAGCAGAGGAACTTTGACAAGGTGAAAACAAAGAAACCTCACCTTAGGTTGATATTTTCTCTCTGCTATATGATTAACTGTAGCATATTTCTGATTCAAAACTCTTCATCTAATGAAACTCCCATGGATACTCCTAGGTTCTGGCAGAGTGGAAGCAGAAGTATGAGGAGGGCCAGGCTGAGCTGGAAGGAGCTCAGAAGGAGGCTCGCTCTATGAGCACTGAACTCTTCAAGATGAAGAACTCCTACGAGGAGGCTCTGGATCATCTGGAGACTCTGAAGAGAGAGAACAAGAACTTGCAACGTGAGCATTTGACAGCGATTCTATTTGGCTCATGTTTGACTAATGTTTTGAAAATGGAGAGAACTTTAAGCATCAAATGTACAGATCAAAATATATATTTATTTTACTTGTGATCACTATTCCTTTGAACGACCAAAGGATGTGGAGGGCAATTAGATTTGCAAGACCATATGAATTGCTGTTAATTAATTAACTGTTATTATGATTCAATGTCAACTTCAGTACATTGGCAATATCCACATGAAGTCTCCCAAGTCTAAACTGCTCCTGTGTGTGTGTGTGTGTGTGTGTGTGTGTGTGTGTGTGTGTGTGTGTGTGTGTGTGTGTGTGTGTGTGTGTGTGTGTGTGTGTGTGTGTGTGTGTGTGCAGAGGAGATCTCTGAACTGACTGAGCAGATTGGAGAGACTGGCAAGAGCATCCATGAGCTAGAGAAGGCCAAGAAGACCGTGGAGACAGAGAAGTCTGAGATCCAGACCGCTCTGGAGGAGGCTGAGGTACAAACTGCAGCTGTTAGATGGGGAAAGCAGTGTTAAGCTAGCCAACGCCAGCTACAGGATAATGCTCCCTGTAATGGTGTTTAGCGTAGTCATATATATATATATAATTCCTACATCCAAATGTATTGAACACATTTCGCCTGACTGCTTCTATTTGTCCAGGGCACACTGGAGCACGAGGAATCTAAGATTCTGCGTGTGCAGCTGGAGCTGAACCAGATCAAGGGTGAGGTGGACAGGAAGATCGCTGAGAAGGACGAGGAGATGGAGCAGATCAAGAGGAACAGTCAGAGGGTGGTTGACTCCATGCAGAGCACCCTGGACTCTGAGATCAGGAGCAGGAATGATGCCCTGAGGGTGAAGAAGAAGATGGAGGGAGACCTGAATGAGATGGAGATCCAGCTGAGCCACTCCAACAGGCAGGCCTCTGAGGCCCAGAAACAGCTGAGGAACATCCAGGGACAGTTCAAGGTAAAGGGACATCAGGCTCAAAAATCTGAACATGGAGTGGGATTTGTTTGTGAATCTGTAGAAAATAAAAGAACAGTGGAATTGAATAGATTGAACTATATACTGTACAAAGGAGGGAAATATTGAGTAAATTCTTACCAATGAACGTTTCTATCACCCATCCTACCACCCCTAATTCCACAAGTCCTAATGAACGTATGTCATTGTGAACCCCAGGATGCGCAATTGCACCTTGATGATGCCGTCCGCGCTGCAGAGGACATGAAGGAGCAGGTAGCCATGGTGGAGCGCAGAAACGGTCTGATGGTGGCTGAAATCGAGGAGCTGAGAGTTGCTCTGGAGCAGACAGAGAGAGGCCGCAAAGTGGCTGAGACTGAGCTGGTTGACGCCAGCGAGCGTGTTGGACTGCTGCACTCCCAGGTATGGGTCAAAAGCCATTTCTAATGAAACTCAACCAAGCATACCGTTTACACACACCTGGAATTCAACAGTCTTTGCTTGAAGATTTTCAGAATTTCAGCCTTGTAAGTTCTCTTGAGGGTCAAACAAATTGTCTTGTTTCCTCCTTCAGAACACCAGCCTTCTGAACACCAAGAAGAAGCTGGAGACTGACCTGGTGCAGGTGCAGGGAGAGGTGGACGACATCGTCCAGGAGGCCAGGAATGCAGAAGAGAAGGCCAAGAAGGCTATCACTGACGTGAGTCCTTGAATTACATCATCTTGATTTGTCCTCAAGAGAAATGGTAGCTGTGCTGGTTAACCACAATAAAGATGTCAGAGGGATGTTATGATTTGTGCCAATTGGTGCATAAATTAAACAAACTACTTTTCCAGGCGGCCATGATGGCTGAGGAGCTGAAGAAGGAGCAGGACACCAGCTCTCACCTGGAGAGGATGAAGAAGAACCTGGAGATCACAGTCAAGGACCTGCAGCACCGCCTGGATGAGGCTGAGAATCTGGCCATGAAGGGAGGCAAGAAGCAGCTCCAGAAACTGGAGTCCAGGGTGAGTTATCAGCAGGGTGGATTAAAAGACTGATTGCTGCATTTGATCCTATAAAGTCATATGCAACAGATAGGTGATAATTAGGGTTAAGTGCCACATCAACCCAATTTGTACATTGACGACTCAGGTATTTGAAACAGCAACATTTAACTGCTAGTAAACCTGCCACCCTAAACCACCTTCATCAAGGGTTCCCAAACTTTTTGACACGGGACCCCTTTTGTGATAGAAAATTCATTAGTGACCCCCTCATAATATCAGAACACAATTCCTACTTTAGAGTGTAGTAAAAATAGCATCCAGGTAGTTTTACCACAGAGTTTCTAAACCCAGAGGTGCAACATTGCAAGACTTCCGGGAATGCTTGCGATTCAGACCAGACCAGGGTTTGAGATGTCTATGGGAGAAGTGAAAAATTCATCCTTCTTTGTTAAAATCTCAAGGCAAGACCTAGACTCTAGTAAATGTATTAAGATACTGGAGTACATCTTTAAGTAGCTGAAACTGTCATTACTACAACCTAGTGAAAGTAACAAACCAACACGTTTTAATTTTCATCAAAAACAACTTTCTACCGAAGGAGTGCTTTTGACTGCATGAACATGTGCAGTTCAGCACAACCGTTAGATCCAATGTTTCTGTGCATGAGCTTAGCTAGCTAAGGTCGCAATGGGATTGTCTACAAGTCTTCATCTTTTGGATTTGCTACGACTTCTCCAGTGCATGGCTGGACTAATCATGTCTCAGCCCCTGGGAAAGGACATTTTTAAGTCACCTTCTGGCATCAGAAACATAATTTTGCAGTTTTAAAACAAATGTTCAGCTATTCTACACATTTTTCCTTTGGACAGAAATAATATTTTGTCATTTTAGAGCTAATTTCTTGAAATTCTACACATTTTGCCATGGGTCGGAGAGAAAATGTAGCAGTTTTAAAAGCTTAAATCAGGATGTATTTACATTCAAAATCAACATGTTGGGGAATATGTTACACTTATTTAGTGGAGTTGTAGCCAAGACCTTAAAATATAGATATACAAATGTATTAATCTAGTTGCTTCGTTCAAGCTTGTACAAAAGTCCTGGCAGACTTCTTCTGAACTCATGATAATAATAATAAAAATTTGAAATAAATATCAACACACGATATAATATACTGTACATGAATCCAATTCATCTCATTGTAATCATTTGTTAGGCTTCATCTAGTTACATTGTTTAATTTCTCTCTCTCCAGATCGCTAGCTTCTCATTCACTCTGCTGCAAAAGGGCTGTTGCTAGGGAAGTTAGCGTTGCTATGTGGGGCTACCAGCTAGAAGGCTAAATTAGCTTGTGGGCTAGCGGACATTCACAAGTTCATAAAAACGTGAAAAAACAACATGAAATCGTAACAAACATATGTACATACTCTGGAAACATTACTTTAATATGGTGCTTTCCCACTTACCTTCCAAATTCATTTATGAATTTAATTTGCTTCTGTCTCGCTTCTGACTATCAATATTCATAACAATTGAAATGTAAATTCCACTTTGGGAACCACTGACCGGGAAAATGAAAAGTTGTTATAATTATAGACCCCTTCAATAAAAATTGTAAATAGTACATAGGAACAGACAACAATTGTGCCTCCTTGACTAGGTAGAAGACTCTACATGTTTTACAAGATGATTTACATCTGATTTCACCAGCCATTTATTACATTTATTTCTTCCACAAAGGTGCGTGAGCTCGAGACTGAGGTGGAGGTCGAGCAGAGAAGAGGTGTAGACGCAGTCAAGGGAGTCCGCAAGTATGAGCGCAGAGTCAAGGAGCTCACTTACCAGGTAAGAGAAAGTGCATTCTTCACACAGACAGGTTTGTGTATATAATTATGGGGCATTAATCATTTGATCTTCTCCCACAGACTGAGGAGGATAAGAAGAACGTTAACAGACTTCAGGACCTGGTAGATAAGCTGCAGATGAAAGTGAAGGCCTACAAGAGGCATTCTGAGGAAGCGGTGAGTCACAAACTTAGTCAAATACTCTGAAAAAAACAGCATTTGAATATATATTTATCTTTAGAAAAACGTATATAATGAATGCTGATGTTCTGCTCTCCCTCTCCTTTCCTCACCCAGGAGGAAGCAGCAAACCAGCACATGTCTAAGTTCAGGAAGGTTCAGCATGAGCTGGAGGAGGCTGAGGAGCGTGCTGACATCGCTGAGACTCAGGTCAACAAGCTCAGAGCCAAGACCCGTGACTCTGGAAAGGTACAGAACTGCTGCTAAACCTGTACCTGACTCATGTTCAGATATGACCACATCAACACCACCTATGATTCAGTCTTCTCAGAGGTCAATACAGACCTTTTACACTCAACTGTATTGAAGATCCCTAAGAAGAACATTTCAGGAAGGGCTAAACAATCTAATGAGAGTTATTCAGTTAGTACTTCAACATCAAAAATCCAAGCTGAGTACTGAGCACTAAAGACTTGATCCATTATATTCTATCCATATATTTATCATGTTAATAATTATTACTGATCCATTATATTCTATCCATATATTTATCATGTTGATTGTTATTACTGATCCATTATATTCTATCCATATATTTATCATGTTGATTATTATTACTGATCCATTATATTATTTATTTATTCTTACAGGGTAAAGAAGTTGCTGAATAAACAAGACCAAAGTATTGAAGATCAAAGTCTTACCATTTTCCTGTGTTGCATAAAATATGATTTTCATGGTGAAATGTTGAGCATTGATTAAAAACATGTGGATCTACATACACTTCCTTTGTGACCGTGGATTTATTACTCAGCAAACAGCTTTTTAATACCATAAAATATTGTACTTTAATTAAAGGGGCAATCTGGGATTCCAACAACAACAAAGTGGTACCCCAACAAAGCAGTCACTTTTTTTTGGTAAACAGCTGAGGGATGAGGCTGGAGAAATGCAGGTTTGGGTAGGTTATTTTCTAAATATAATCCATTACAGTTACTAGTTACCTGTCCCAAGAAATGTAATCAGTAACGTAACTTTTGGATAACCCAAACTCAGTAATGTAATTACATTTCATTACTTTTAGATTACTTTCCCCTGAAGAGCCATTAGAAGAAGATAATAATGTATGTTAACATTTGAACGACATCTATTGCAGGATAAATCAATGTTAATGTTTACATAGCTGGTCATATATGGATGTTACATTTGACTTTGTGGTGGTTATGTAGGCTTCTTCTAACCTATTGCTTTCCACTTCATATAATAATACGATTAAATTATATCTTTACATTAAAAACCAAAGTCTATCAGAATTCCAGGCATTCCAATAATGTTTATACCCCTTGATCTTCAAGAATAGGACTTGGAAATATGGGAGTATAGATTAGCCTAATTGTTTTACCAGAGCTTAACCCCAAAACGAAGGATTTATTAGCCAGCCCTACTCTGTTGTTTATGATTTTGTTGTCATGTAGGACTGATTTGGCTCATTGATTCGAGCTAAAAAGGAAATGCTGCGCTCATGCTTTGAGCTCGACTGAAAAGTGCTATTTACATGTGACAAATGAATGCCATATGCTACATTTGCTCTTGACCTTTTTGTTGGTAACAATTTGATATCTTGATAATATGCAGCTTTTCAAAGGGAAAATCGACAGATGAAACAATATCAAAACGGCCACCCTGCCTCTGTTTTGGTAAAATATAACCACTCTCAGATTAATAGACATAGCTATGAATGCAAGTACTGACCATCTATGACATCAAACGTATTGTTTATCCATGTTATGAGGCTCTCACAGTGTTTGTTTACATTAACAATGTTGACAAACATTAGAATACAACAAGCTTATATTTTGGATTCTCACTGAGTGTGACAGTTGAACTAAGTTCATGAGGCATTTATGAGTTATATTCTTCGATAATAAATGTATATATATGTGTATGTCCAGTATATGTTAGAACTACAGATTGCCCCTTGAAGTCTATCAAAAGTGTCTGAGTTTGAGCAAGTGTCCATTAGTCCTATTGATATATATTTTTTTATCAGCATGAATTAGATTGAGCAATAAAAGCCTCTTTTATTCTATAGGCTGGGATCCTCACTATGCAGCTGTTGCAAGAGCGCATTTTTCACTGGCTGTCCACTGGTTTCAAAAACAATTATTGATAGGCAACTTAAACTTCTTGAATTCAACCATTATTGGGTTGAAATACACATTTAGATTTGTGAACAGCCATCCAGAACACCCACAATCCGTAAGGTGCAAATACCTAAATGAGAGTGCAGCAGTGTGATTCACATCAATATGCTATATAGATATCAATAATAAGTGATATCCGTATCGGTGTAGACTACATCACTGCTGTCATCCTTACCTACAAGCGTTTATATAAGCTCTTTTCCCCGATCCGTCAAACACATTTGTTGCGTCATCATAGTGTTCTCTGAGTCATGGTCAGACTCGCTCACGTTGAACACATTAAAAATTGCGGCTTTTTTAAAATGTTGATTTGAATGTCATTGAGAAAACTGAGGTGTCGAAGATTTTTTTCAGAATTTAAAAGTAATCATCTAGTTTTTCAAAATAATCTAATATGATTACAATATTTTTGCTGGTAACGTCACGGATTACAGTTCTAGTTGTTTAGTAATCCGTTACTCCACAACCCTGGAGAAATGTAACTGTAACAGTATAACTTTAGACCGTCCCCTCGCCCATACCCGGGCGCGAACCTGGGACCCTCTGCACACATCAACAACAGTCACCCAAGAAGCATCGTTACCCATCGCTCCACAAAAGCCGCGGTCAAGGTCTCAGGGCAAGTGATGTCACCGATTGAAACGCTATTTAGCGCGCACCACCGCTAACTAAGCTAGCTGTTTCATATCCGTTACATAACCACTCCCCAGTTCTCAGACTCGGGATGTAAGGACTGACCATCCAAATTAGGGTTGAATATTTTCCCGGTTACATCCCGAGAATAAATAATTTTTCTCCCGGGTAACCCAGTATATTCATCCCAAACCGAAAGTGTCATTCTAAAGGATAGCCTATAATGGATATAATATGTCTGGATTTTGATTTGAGATTTGACCTGCAAGAAAATTCAAGCCTGATGCTACCTGAGCCTGATGAGCCATTACATTAAATACATTTTATGAGCTCAAGCCCCAAAAAGTCCAAATGACTGTGCCTTTATCCCACTGAGTGTACAAAACATTAAGGACACCTGCTCTCTCCATGACATAGACTGACCAGGTGAGTCCAGATGAAAGATATGATCCCTTATTGATGTCACTTGTTAAATCCACTTCAATCAGTGTAGATGGTGCTGCCAGACCACTGGTAGAGTGGGCACATACACCGCTACATATCCATTGCCCCTTGCTGCTCTATGCCAGTGTCATGAAGTTGGCCTGGTGATAGGTTTATGACAGTCATAAATACCTCTTCCCCCCTTTTTCCTCTCTACCCTACTGATGTTACATTTGAAAACCCTTGGTTAACATAGAGATTCTGGGAACATCAGAAGGTGGGGAAATGAACTATATTCTGGTAATCTGACCAATTCAACATATGCAGTGGTACTTAATGAATATGATGTCAGTTCGGTTGTCATCTGAGACATTCTCATCAATGATAAGATGACATAAACCCTACAGTGGAAAGTCTACACATCAGAATTATCGAATTCACATGGAATTGTTGTTCAATTTAAATGTTTGAATATTAAATTATTCGTGATGGGATGAAAAGTGATTTTAGCTTCTAAAATGTGAGAATTGGGTTTTCATGAGTGAATTAAGCCCGACTCAGTGGCCCGTACACGTGAAGAGACATATGTAGCAAACTATGAAACACTATATAAGCCCTTGAGGAAAATGTAACCTCCTGTTCCGAGGATGTGAGGACGACGGTCTGATGTCAGAATGGTTCAGATAATAACTACAGAACGAAGCCAACATCAGCTTGAGCTTTGGTTGCGAATGGTATTTACTACAGAAGTGATACCTCCTGGCCGTTGAGTTAGCAACAGCAGCTGCAAACGAGGGTTAGGAAGGAACAGACAGAGTATCCTGTCTATCACAAAACGACGTTACTACAACGTATCCAATTGACCACCAGAGACATTCTTTAAAGGACAAAGGACTCGGTTTGGCAACACGGCCTTCCATCTACCACCAACCTACCGAAGCGCAGCTCAGAGTTAATATTTATTGCATTTTCCTTTTCCAAATGGGCGGTAATTTAGAATGCATAAGATACTGTATTTATGATAGCACAGCTTCTCCCTGTGTCCCTCAGTCTTCCTGCTCCTTCACTCAAACCCAGCCTTTTTCTTTTGTGTAACCAGCTGTCATATCTGTTCCGCCCGCTAGGGACGTTTTCCTTTATGATGTAATTTGTAATCAAGGTATAATTAATTCTTTGTATATGTAATTCTGTGTGTTTAGTTAGGTATTTAGTAAATAAATAATTAAACCCAATTTTGTATTGCTGATTCAACTTGTTAGCCAGGGTTCGTGAAGATAACCAAGAATTTACAACTTTCAGATGAGACTGAATTAAGGTGACGATTAATATTGACTGCTAATGATGTAAAATATTACTAGGTCTTTAAGAGTTTATTCCGGAAGATAACAGCTCTATAAATATTCTTTCATGGTGCCCCGACTCTCTAATTAATTACATTTACATGATTAGCTCAATCAGGTAATATTAATTACGGAGAAATAAGCGAATACATTTCTGTATGAGGGCTGATAAAGCTAATTATAGAAATCTGAGAAATAGAGCGTTTGGCCAAACGTAGGGCTATTTCTGCCTAGCTCGTTTCAGACGCGGGTAGGCTCGGTCATTATTCATTTCTCGAGCGAGGACAAAGAGCCAGCCGATTGAAATTCAGGGGATATAAGCTTGACCAGCGATATATATCTCTTATCTTCCTCGTGAGTAGACCACGGTGCATTTCGTTGTTTGCCGCGTGTTCCGGTTAAAACATTGTCAAAAAACGCAGAAAAGGGTTTGAACATAATACGTTATAAGTAAAACCTTTCCCTTGCTAAGGGAATCCTATGTGCTGCATTTTTCAGGCACAAAGTAGGTTTAGCTTGCATTCTTGTGCCTCGTTGAAATTCCTCCGCCTTGCGGAGCGGAAGTCCCGCCCTGGGTAGTTCCGTTTGATTTCAGCGTGTGAAATCATTGACCGCTGAAGTGTGCCCTATTACATTAATTCATGAAGAATTATTCAGGTCACACTCAAGTCATTACTTATGATATCCAGACGGATGTCAATGTCTTATCCAATTGAACTAATAAGTGTAAATCTGGCAATTTACATTCTGAAATAGATCTTTTAAATAATATCCAAATTGATGAGTTTTCTAAATAAGACATTGTAAACCTTTTCCAAACTAACCTAGATGAAGCAACTTCTCAGGTTAATGAAAGTTTAATTCCCAAATAGCCTATACAGGTCTGATTTATCATTAAATTGATCAATCAGTCAAATTTGTTTTTTGCAAAACCATTCAGTAATTCAGTACTGACAGAAGCCCCGCCCAGCGGGAATCCCATGTGGCTTCGGCCTTAGGGAGAAGTGTACCACAGTGTTGAATGTTCCCAACATTTGATCTACTGTTTACACTTATGATATCCAATCAATGGAGATTGTATGGATTATCGTCTCATTCAATTTAATAAGTTAAATTGTTGAACATACATGTTCTTCCAATCAAATGAGACACTTTTAAACTTGTCATATTAACCTGGATGAAGCAGCACCTCAGGTTATTAAAGTGTAATACCCAGATAGCCTTCCCAGGTAGGATTAATCATTGGCATTGATTCATTAATTCAATTTGCTTTTGCAAATTCATTCATGTCCAACTTCCACATTACTGGTACGATACTGATGGTTCGTCAACATCTATAAATAGATTAAACTTGTCTTTGCAGCTTCCAATGAATTCCAAACCCAAACTTTAAAAAAAATAGGAAAATGTTTCTAATAATGTGCAAGCTATCAGAGGTGGTCACCACTCCTCCGCTAATTAGTGAACCTCCACCCATAAAAGGATTGATCTCTGACCTCAGCAGCAATACCAACCCTAATTATGCCATTAGCGAAAAAACAGCCGAAATTGCGAACGCTCCAAAATCAACCATCAAACCATCATCAAAATCAACAGGCTTTGTGACGGTTCTCTCCACTTTTGCACTGATGTATCGCCATAAACATGTGGCATCTGTCCAATACCACAGTGCACAGCTGAAGCACGTGCCAGACATGGCTAACATGAGGGGGCAGGTGGAGAGAACTGAGCAACTATTGACAAAAGCAGGAAATGAAAACATTCTGCTAGTCGAGGAACTGTGTTTGAAATCTGAACAATTAAAAGTAATTGCAAATACTTATGACGATGAACGAGCACAAACTCTTCAACAAAATCGTTGTCTCCAGGAAGAACTGGATTTATCCAAAACTAAATACGAGGTAGTCCACTCCAAACTAGATAAATCTGTTGAGTTATCTACAAACAGGAGCGCGCAATTTGATAACATGCAGGCAGTTTTGTTGAATGTTACTCAGAGTAACACGGTTCTACTCAAAATTCTGCAGACCAAAGACAATCGATTAGTGAACACAATGACTAAGTTGGATGACAGGGAGTTGGATGACAGGGGACAGGGAGTACCCCTCCAGGTTTCCTTTATCTGGGGGGGACTGGAGCTGTCAGCTGGGTAGTGTATCTTAACGCATTTTTGAGAAATTATTCAATGAATTCAATTAAAAATCAGGCGGTTCTCGGAAACAGAACATGACGAGAGGCGTGTGTTGTGTAATTTCATCCAAGTTGAATGCTCAAGGCTCATTGGAATTGTTGTCATATTGGCTTAGACGTGATGGTAGAAAGACTTGAATTTAACATTGAGCATTGAACAATGCCTTCAATGGCTTCTTATAGTTTTTCTACACTGTACCTAATGAACACAACCCTGATTCCAATCCAACAAGTTGAGTACAACATTATTGAGATGATTGCAATGTTAAAGTGTACCGTTATTATGACTGTTTGACATATTAGGACTTGTTGGTACATGGCCCTGTTCGTGGTATAAATTGCAGGACTATTAAGCAGAGGCTCCTATCATCAGGTCTTCAGTCATCCCAGATATAACAGCTGCCATAGAGGTCAAAGCTATTACCAGAGCAGCAGTTAAACTGAACAAACTTCTATTCAACACCTTCTATTCAACTCATTCACAGGCAGACAGGAACACTCAATTTTTCCCATGATTTAAATCCGTCTTCCAATTAATAGTTTCTAAACATTGATCATTGGTGGATCGGTCTGCCACTTGTCCTGACCCTTCAAAACGCTTGGGTAGGAAGAGTCCCCTGCTCCCCCAGAGACGCTTGTGTTCCAACAGCTGCAGCTGAAAGGAGGTTGTGGGATTCCCAGTTTTATTTATGTTCTCTGTTATGGACCTGACTGTGTTTTCCTACAATATATATCATATATGGTCATATCCTCTGGTGTACGGCTCAAATGGAAGCAGATCTGCTGATGAAGCAATAAAGCAATGCCAAATTACCTGAGATATATTGCTGTGGAAGCTGGACGTATTTCTGACACACCTGTTTCTGAAGATGTCTATATTGGGCTTGTAAATGATCTGTTGATTTAGTTTGCTTCCTGTAACTCTGTCATGGACTGTATGGGATCAACTTGAAGTTTCAAGAACAGCTCAGAAGATGTGGTTTGTTACCATCTCTATGACGGAGGGTCATGAATCGATCCTAAACGACCTCAGGCTGCATGTATTTCTGACACCCAGTTTCGGCTCATGGTTGGAGAAGGTTACTGACAGTAATCATGTTGACTACTTGTTTGTCCAAAGATCTGTAAATCTTCCTGAAAAACACAACTCCCCATTTTATCCAAGTGTTCAACCTTGTAAATGTATTAGATTATTTTACATTTAACCCTCCATTGACGTCACGCTGCATGTTGAAAGGTGGAGCACAGAGAGATCTGATACAGGCCATCAGTCGACCATGAGGTCCTGACATTGCTGCCACCGTAATAGATTTACAGCGAGATATGTGATCTGGGAAATAAAATCTGAATTAACCGAGCCAAGATTGGTTGTTTTGTGGATCCATGCCACAAGCATTTGACATTTCACATCCAGATTTAGATTTTTACTGGCTGTGACATTTTAATGGATTGAATCATGAAAATAATTCTGACGTGAGCCAAAGCACTGGGGTGTCTCAAGCAAACTCCTGTCTGTGGTGATACAACTACTTTGTGAGCACAGACATTCATTTAAAGCACCCTTAAAATGTATTGGATCAAGATATGCTATCCAACCCTCCCAAAGCCCTGCTAAAATACATCAAATGTGTACAAACAGTTTTATAATGACAGTCACCTCAAATGCTTAATGACAGTTAATAACAGTATATCAGGGGCCTGCAACTCCTGTGCTGGACAGCCCATCCACATGGTGTGCAGACTCTTATTTCATCCCAGCACTAACACAGCACTAACACAGTGCAGCCCCCCCCCCCCCTCCCCCCCACAGTGCAGCCCCCTCCCCCGTTGGCGCGCGCGAGCAGTGTGGGTGCAATAATTGAATAATATAGATTTCGAAATTTATTCCATGTCCGTTCTTTATTAAATGTTTTACTCCCCGTACCTGCTTCGTCTCTCCAGCGTCATTCCATGTGACAACGTGAGGCTTATTTGATCGAATAGAAGTTTCATAATGCTAAGTTTGTAGCGAATGCACTGATATAAGTGGATGCAAACAAAGCTGATGGAAATATTTTCTTGTGTCTTGAATTTACGGATAGCCAGAGGCACACTCCAACACTCAGACATGATTTACAAACAAAGCGTTCGTGTTAGTGAGTCTGCCAGATCAGAGGAAGAAGGGAGGAGCAGGGATGTTCTCTTGATAAGTACGTGAATGGGACCATTTTCTTGTCCTGCTAAGCATTCAAAATGCAACGAGTACTTTTGGGTGTCAGGGAAAATATATGGAGTAAAAAGTACACTATTTTCTTTAGAAATATAGTGGAATAAAAATGGTCAAAAATATACTTAAACTTAAAGTAGTTTTACTTAAGTACTTCACATCACTGATAAATGTGCTTTAGCCATTCCCCTGGCCTGATATTGGCTACACTGTCTAACTACACTGTCTAGCTACTTCCCATTTCTTACTGAGGAAAGCAGGAGCTAGAACACTGTGCCTGCCTCATGTCATTGTGTTGCCGGTGCAAACTCTCCCCATTCAGCAGTGTAGACTGTATCATCGTGGCATCCAAACGGTGACTACCAATATTACAAGTATTTTCTTGTGTAAGCTAGCCTGACGACTCACACTAAATCCTTCCGCTGATCTGTCGTTTGCTACACACTTCATTGCGAAGAGAAAACTAGCGTCCGCGGACGCGGCGTAGTGTTTGGCCGGAGCATGGAGTCTGGGAAGCTAGGCAACATGTAGGCTGCTATCTTACTCGAAATAAAATCAAGTGCGATGGAACAAATTGGAGAGAGTGACTAAAATATCACTGTAAGCCTCCCAGGGACGTTGTGCCTCTAAGTGTTAAGAACTAGCATAGTGGATTAATAATTTTGTATTGTATTACACTCTCTAAACGTTTTCTTACAGGAACATTTCAATTTGGGCCTGTCCATATAGGCCAATTCCCCTGACTGTAAAGGGTTAAAACTATAATTAGATTTTTAGCTGGTCAGACCTTACATCCATAGCTCAGTCTATTAATTTGAGTGGTTACATTTCTCCAGCTTAATCCCTCATCTGATGTGAACGCTTTGTTGTGGTACCACTTTGTTGTTGTTGGAATCCCAGATTGCTCCTTTAATTAAATTACAATATTTAATGGTATTAAACATCTGTTTGCTGAGTAATAAATCCACAGTCACAAAGGAAGTGTATGTAGATTCACATGTTTTTAATCAATGCTCAACATTTCACCATGAAAATCATATTTTATGCATCACAGGAAAATGCTAAGACTTTGATCTCCAATACTTTGGTCTTGTTTATTCAGCAACTTCTTTTCCCTGTAAGAATAAATAAATAATATAATGGATCAGTAATAATAATGAATATGATAAATATATGGATAGAATATAATGGATCAGTAATAACAATGAACATGATAAATATATGGATAGAATATAATGGATCAGTAATAACAATCAACATGATAAATATATGGATAGAATATAATGGATCAGTAATAATAATGAACATGATAAATATATGGATAGAATA